>NC_041382.1:213514029-213532356 GCF_002162155.2 Triticum dicoccoides | reverse complement strand
GGATGAACAGTAGATGGTGGAGGGGTGCCCGTGGAGGGGTGGTTGAACAGTAGCCGGTGGAGTAGCGCGTGGTGGAGGCTGGATGAACAGGAGCCCGTGGAGGCTAGAGGAGGTCGACGGTAGCCCGTGGAGGCTAGAGGAGGTCGACCGTGGAGATGAACAGTATCTCGTGGAGTCCCGTTTTGCGGTACGCCACACCCCTCCCGATGAACAGGACCCCCGTTTCGACCGTAGGAGGTCTGTTTCGTTCGTTTTGCGGTACGCCACACCCCTCCAGATCAACAGAACCCCTATTTCGACCGTACGAGGTCCGTTTCCTCCGTTTTTCGGTATGCCACACCCCTCCCGATGAACAAGACCCCCCTTTCGACCATAGGAGGTCCGTTTCCTCCATTTTGCGGTACGCCAGACCCCTCCCGATCAACAGGACCCCGTTCCGAACATAGGAGGTCCGTTTCCTCCGTTGTGCGGTACGCCAGGCCTCGTTTCCATCGCCTGTTCCGTCCAAGCCCTCCCGATGAACACGACCACGCATTCCGTTCCAACTCAGCCGGTTGGCTCCCACGCGTTCTGTTGCCTCCCGATGAACACGAGCATTCCGTTGCCTCCCCATGAACACGACGCATTCTGTTGCCTCCCCATGAACACGACGACGACGCCGTTTCTCTGTTCCGACCCAGCCATGTACACGAGCCCTGGTCGTACGTATGCGCGAGTAGGCGTTCGAGATCCCGCCCGTATGTACACATACGTGGCCGTATTTTCTTTCTTGCACCCTGGCCGCTGTACGTACGTGTACATGCTACGTGCGCGCCTCTACTACGACACGTACGCGCCTCTACTACGACACGTGCGCGCCTCTACATCCACCAGTATATATGTACTTACACGTTCGTGACCAGAATGACAACGCTATGTACGCTTCGACCAGGTGGGTCCCGACTGTCAAGCACTTCCTTGCGTGCAAAGATGTAGCTGGTGGGTCCCAGCAGTCAGGGGGGCGAATCATTTTTTTTGCCCGGACGCACTTCCTTGCATGCGAAGATGTAGCTGGTGGGTCCCAGCAGTCAGGGGGGCGAATCGTTTTTTTTTTGCCCGGACACACTTCCTTGCGTGCGAAGATGTAGCTGGTGGGTCCCAGCAGTCAGGGGGAAACATTTTTCGCGAAATACAGTGGCCCGTCCGGTGGGTCCCAGCTATTAGGTGGAGGAATCATTATATTCCGCATAATAAGGAGGCACTTCCTTGCTGCGGCCGTGGACCCAGCTGTCAGCCTCTCCACGTACAGTCCACGTCCGATGGAAGTCGTTCCTTGATGACATTGACCATGCCGTGCCGAGAGCACAAGGCGGTGGACGACGGCGAGGCCTAGGAAGGGGACGACGCGGAGCCGGGGAAGACGCGGCAGCGGAAGCCCGTGCGGAGAGGAGTACGAGGGTTCACTGGTTCGGCTGCGGTGTGAGGCTGCCGTCGCCGCAGGGCCTGACCAGCGGTGGGAATAGTAGGGGGCGGTGAGGCCTCCGCAGCAGCACATCCGGCCACGGGAGGCAGGAGCATGCGGCACGACCGGCGCTGCTTTGGGCGGCTGGAGCAAGAAGACCAGAGGTTGAGGAAGCACTACGGCCGTTGGATGGACATCATACGGTCACTAGAGCTAGAATCGTTTATATTGACTAAGTTGACAAAGCCCTCCATCCCCGTCAACTTAGTTGGCCCACAAGTCAACCTCCCACCAAGGTGGGTCCCAGCTAGCAGGGGTATTCATTTTTTTGTGCGTAATAAGGAGGCACTTCCGGTGGGTCCGAGCTAACAGCAGGGGGACGTTTTTTTTCACGAAATACGGTGGCCTGTCGGGTGGGTCCCAGCAGTCAGGGGCAAACGTTTTTTCGCAAAATACTGGTGGGCGTCCGGTGGGTCCCTGCTGTCAGGTGGAGGAATAATTATTTTCCGCGTAATAAGGAGGCACTTCCTTGCGGCTGCCGTGGACCCAGCTGTCAGCCTCTCCACGTACAGTATTCTTTCGATGGAATTCAATCGTTGACACATTGACCACGCCGCGCCGAGAGCACCACGGCGGTGGACGACGGCGAGGCCTAGGAAGCGTACGACACAGAGCCGGGGAAGATGCGACAGTGGATGCCCACGCAGAGAGGAGTACGAGGGTTCACTGGTTCGGCTGCGCTGCCGTCGCCGCGGAATAATAGGGGGTGTGGGTGAGTGGAGTGGAGGGATGGCCTGGCCGGCGGTGGGAGTAGTATGGGGGCGGTGAGGCCTCCGCGGCAGCACAGCCGGCCACGGGAGGCAGGAGCAGGCGGCACGACCGATGCTGCTTTGGGCGGCTGGAGCAAGAAGACCAGAGGTTGAAGAAGCACTACGGCCATTGGATGGACATCGTACGGTCAGTCGAGCTAGAATCGTGCATATTGACTAAGTTGACAAAGCCCTTCGTCCCCGTCAACTTAGTAGGCCCACGATACTGGGTCCCAGCTAGCAGGGGAAGTATTCAAGTTTTTGTGCGTAATAAGGAGGCACTTCCTTGCGTGTGAAGATATAGCTGGTGGGTCCGAGCTGTCAGCGGCGGTAATGTTTTTTTCACGAAATACAGAGGCCCTTTTGGTGGTTCCCAGATGTCAGGTGGAGGAATCATTATTTTGCGCGTAATAAGGAGGCATTTCCTTGCGTGCGGCCGTGGACCCAGCTGTCAGCCTCTCCACGTACAGTCCACTTCAGATGCATGTCGGTCATTGACCACGTTGACCATGCCACGCCGAGAGCACCAGGACGGTGGACGACGGCGAGGCCTAGGAAGGGAACGACACGGAGGCAGGGAAGATTCGTCAGTTGTTTTTGTTTTTCACGCGGAGGGGAGTACGACTGTACAAGGGTTTACTGGTTCGTCTGCCATCGCCGGAGAATAACGGCAGGTGTGGGTGAGTAGAGGGATGGCTAGGCCAGCGATGGGAGTATGGTGGGGCGGTGAGGCCTGTGCAGCAGCACAACCGGCCGTGGGGAGGAGGGAGCAGGCAGTCCCGCCGGTGCTTGTTTGAGCGGCTGGAGCAGGAAGAGCAGATATTGAAGAAGCACGACGGCCGTTGGATGGACATCCAACAATATACAAGCCATCTATGGAAAGCCTCAAATATGTGGAAAATAGCATACAGCCCATCTGCCATTATTTCAAATAATTTACAACCCATTTGCTAATTCTTACGGGTTTTTTTGGAGCTCATATTCTTTTTGTTAGCATTACAGCCCATATTGTGGCCACGGTTAAAAAAGTATACGAAATTTTGCATATGTCGGTGCAGTCTGAACTATTTTTAATCCCAAAATTTCGAGTCACATTCAGACTGATTTTAAAAATAAATGTATATCAATATAAAATCCAATAAATTGTCCACGCATAAAAGTCAATGCAATTTAAAATCTCGAAATGAAAAAAGATATTTGAAACTAATTGTCGTCGGTTTGATGTGTTTTAAAAATGTACAGCCCATTTCTCATTACTGATCGGCCAGCCGAATGAAGCTCTCCTCGTCTTGAAAGATTTGCAGCCCAACAGGCCTGATAAAGCGACTTACTTGACAAATCACAAAAAACTAGGCTAGCCATTTTCAGAAAGAAAACAAAACTACTGGGTTGGTCTGTGGTAAACATAAAAGAAAAGGCTGTCTAGATAGGACAGAGTGTCCCGCACAGCCCAATTGACACCCTGCTTCCGTCTTAGAAACAAATTAGATAAATGTCACTCCAATTATGGCGATTCATAAAAATGCCACTGCAATTTCCAAACTTTGAAAAATTCCACTGCAATTTTTGCAAACTTTGAAAAACGCCACTGCAGTTTGCAAACTTTGAAATACGCCACTCCAGACTTCGAAAAATGCCACTAGAAATGGCATGAAATGGCATTTTTCAAAGTTTGGAAATTGCAGTGGAATTTCTCGGATACACCAGATTTGGAGTGGCATTTATCAAATTAACCCAAAACAAAAATAACTGGGCGAGATGCTGGGTCCCTGGTGTTAGCCGCTCGTTGTGCAATTCTCTCGTTTGTTGACTATGTTGGCAATGGCATGGGACCCAGATGTCAGAAATACACTAGGAGGAGCCATTTTTTATTGGCTTGAAATAAGGAGGCACTTGCTTGCGTACTGCCATGACCTTGGCAGGTCCCTGCTGCCATCCTCTCCACGTACAATCATCTCATGATTGTGTACGTGTCAACTTGCTAGGCCCACAAGTCAGCCTCTAAACCCGTGGAGGACAAATACAACCCATTTAAAAAAATAACAGCCCATTCCATACGTTCAAACGGAAAGTTCAACATTCAGAGCAAAGTAACAGGTCTGATCCACATATAGAGTACTGAACTTCCACGTTGACAACCATCATAGCCAAGTTAACTATCTACTCCCACTAATACTCTAGTAGCGTACAAGTACTAACTTACTCTTAGCTAACTAGACGATGCCGGCCGCCATCTATGGTACACGCTAAACGCCGGCACCGGCGTCGTGCGCCTCGCCTCGGACTTGCAAGAGGTGCGATAGGGCGCATTGCTCGCGCGCGTTGGCCCTTTCCATGCCGACGTGGTCCACCGAAGCTTCGGCTTCCAAGCGGGAAACCCACTTGACGAGCTGGTAGTAAAAATCGGCGTCGCGAATGCGTGCGTGCCCGACAGCCTCCAGGGCTATTTACCGGGCGCCAGCCTCCAAGTAGTCGGCCCTGTTGCTGGCGCTCTACTCGCGACTCAGAGTGGCGGTGCGCTGCTGCTCCATGTCCCGCTGGCGGTGCAAATCGGCGATATGCTGCTCCTCCGCCAGGCGGTCGCGCTCCAACAACTCCTGCTCCTCCGCCATGCGGTCGCGCTCCAACAACTCCTCGATCTCCGCATTGCCATCTAAGACAGATAGAATGCCTCCTCCCTCCGCCTGCCTTCCGGTGAAAACCCGAACACTAATTCCGGCGGTGACCGCCTCCGGCGTCACCTACCGCGGACGGGCGGGGGCATGACGGACGTGCCGAGCGACGTCGGGCCGATGGGGACTTATGTGGATATGGCGAGTTGGGTCATGGTGGCACCGGAGAAGGCCGGGAAATAGTACTTATAGGCGGAAGGTAGGGCGATGGTCATCGGAATTCAATGCATAATGGCTTAGCGCGCCAGCTTGCCGTGGAAAACTAGAGAAACTGAAATTATGACTGTGTCGTCCCGTCCCGTCTGGGTCGCACGCCGGCATGGCGGTCAAACGAGTGCACTCCAATCATCTCCCTCCTTGTCAATAATGATTCCACGGATTTAAAAAGCCCGTAACAATTAAAGCGTATCTTTTTCGCATCAGTTAGCTGCCTTAATTATGGCTGGCTGCATGCAGGCACTCAGAATTGCTCGCAGGCAGTACGCGAAGCAGCATGCAACGAGTCGCAGCCAAGGGCACGCATGCAGCCACTTAAATCGCTAGAATTAATTAGGCTTAAACTTCTGCATGCCGTTAATTATTGTCATGCCTTGGTCTTACTGCTTTGCTCACGGGACTAATAAACCCGAACGGAGGGAGTACCTTGGTTGGTGAGAGGTTTGAATTAAGCCCTGCAAACCGGAAAGGAGGTACTAGTACGTGCGTGATCCGCTATTTATTCGTGTAGGATCGAGTAGGTCGTTTCTTGAATTGAGCCCTGCAAACCGGAAAGAAGGTAGTACGTGCGTGATCCGCTATTTATCCATGTAGGATCGATAATGTAGCTTGTCAGTTTCTTCAGAGGTAGGCATTTTTATCCGTTTAGGATCGATAGTGTAGCTTGTCAGTTTCTTCAGAGGTAGGCATTTTTATTCAAAAAACTGCCACTTTGCATCTTGCGTCGCAAATAAAACTGCGAGGAGCGCATTTGTAGGCTAGCTAGTGATCGATCAGTAACTTCTAAACACTGAGCGAACAGTAAGTAACTGTTAATGCATCTCAATGATTCACAAATTATATACAAATATGTAGCTCCAAAAGCAAAGATCAGCCACTTCGGATCTTGCCTCGCAACTAAAACTAACTAGTACGATTACCATACATAAGATCAACAAGTTAATGCATCTCAATGATTCACAGATCATATACAAATATGTAGCTCCAAAAGAAAAGATCTAGAAAAACATATGTTCTTCCTACTAACATGGATGCTTCTCTTGGCCAACATTCAGTACAGACTGAAAGACAAATTTGTTTGTGAAGTCTACAATTCCTCTTGCAAACGTAAGTGGTTTCACCAACAGCTGGAACCATGAGAATGAACCACACATGATGGAGGAACATCCACTGCAATATGATTTGGTCTTCTCTCGATCACACCACGAGACTATTTTCGGAATACAAACTTTAACTTAGGCAAAATGATGCCCATTGTATAATCAGACCAAAGCAATGAAGCACCTAGTGTTGGCCAATAAATAGTACATTACTACTTTTCTGAAGTCCATGAAGTGACTATCCAATCTTTCTGTGTCTATTTTCAAATGGCACTGCATGCAGTGACTATACTATTCTCTTGTACAGCTCAACCAATATTGCGGACACTTTGTTTGTTTGCCAAATAGCAACGGGCAGACATCTCTGTCTGCACAAATATCGAGCAGCTAGTAAACATATACCACACCTTGTATTTTCGGTTTAAACATGTCTCTTCCGCTTAGCATCTGTCATGTTCTGCACTGGACAATCTGATATAGTTATGTTTTGCCCTGGACAATTTCATACTGAATTGATTTGCTAGTTCAGAGCAGAAATATAGCGCCTATTCTTCATCAGACCAAGGATATACATGTTCGCGGTGATGGAAGAGGTGAAACCGATACAACCGAAATTGAGCATCCAATCATTGAATCCTGTCCTGCACCTGCAATGTAGGTCCACCCTGCCAATAAATTCACATGCAAACCACTAGTATTACTATCTAATGACAGTACAAAAAGAGTAGCAAGATAGTAGCAAACCATGTACCTTCGTAATGAACAGCTCATAGTGCCACCAATTGGATATAAAGGTTTGGAAAAAAACATGCTCCTAATGTTGAACCAGTTGGACTTTTTGTGCAGTTCCATTAAAATCGAGCATCCCTGTTTGCATAGATATTGAAAGTGTGATTACTCTAAAAGTGGCACTAGTTGAAGCATAGACTCACAAATATAAGCATTCCAATTTCTTAATGGGAAAAGGTAGCAAGACTGTTTCTAACCACCTGTTTGAAGGAATAAATAAAGAAACAACGGCTGATGTCAGGAAGGCATACATAGTTTTTTCTGAAAAACTGAGCCATTCCTGACCTTTCCTCTTCTTTTAAGCAATTTTTGTGCAGTTCTACTAAAATAAAATGCCATCACCGCCTTGACAATTCAGTGACACTGTACAAAAGGAAATGACTTAACATTACATCATGATGTCAGGTATGTAGTCGACACGCATTAGAGACAAACATACAGACCTCCTCCGATAACATAATGAACATTAATTTTAACAAAGGTGTGACTAGCTTTACCGGGATAATTTGAGTGAACTCTACACCCTTTGTTCCTTAATAAAAGTCGTTTTCGCGGTTCAATTTAAAGTACCCAAATGTCTAGTATTTAGAAAAACAGGTAGTGGTTTTCTTGAGCACATATCTCGGAAAGCTTGCCACACTTTATTTATGTCCATACGCTAATGCAACACCATTCGAATACTACAAATATACACTAATCCAGTGGCTAGTGCAACAGTAGAGTAGTTAGTTTATTACAAGGTACAGTACAATGGTTTTACTGAAGAGATTTCAATAAACTCTAGCACTGGAAGATTTCTATAAGAATTAACAATACAAAATGTAAAGGTAACAAGTTTCACCATTGGTATACTAGCTGTGCATGAGCATTAAACCAAATACAAAAGTCTGAAGGTAACTAGCATTATTAACTAATGACAGTATAAAAAAATTGCAAACCATGTACCTCCAAGGTAAATATCATTTCGAACTTGGGGGGGCCCTTAAAAATTGCTATCCCAATCTTGATAATCGAGCAAACATAAAAACTTGATCGAACGAATCAAGAGAACAGCCGGAGGAGGAGGTGCCCACTCTTGACCTTTCCTCTTGTCTTCATAATTGTCTGTGCAGTTTAACCAAAATAAAATGACATCAGCACCTTGGCATTTTGGTGACACTGTACAAAAAAATTAACTTATCTCATGAAAGTGAGGTATGTAATCTATAAGCATTAACAATGCAAAAATCTAAAGGTAGTAACAAGTTTCATCGTTGGTATACTGGCTGTGCAAAGGCATTAGAATGCCTTTGCTGAAAAATCTTTAATACATCCACAATCAACATCTAACCCTGAAATAATCCAGTGACATTAAATGGCATTGCTTAAATTTATCGGTGGCATTAGACTAAGAGAGGCATTAGTTAAATGTGGCATCACTTTAGCAGTAGCATGGCTTGACTTGACTGCTGGCGTTATACTAACAGCAAAAATAAGTGGCAATAAGAGCATGGGAGGCCCATTCGGACATTGGGCGCACCAGTACGATGTACCTCCATGGACGCAGAGTGGTGAGGGAGGTATGGTTACCCAAAGCAACAAATATCCAGGCAGCATATGTGGATTATGTCCCATTTTTGTTCTCTTTAGCCACCTTTTTCCTATGCGAGGACAACAAACTGATCCACCTGGTCATTCTCTATTGTGTTGTCATGCCTTTCTACCCTTCTTCAACCAAGAGACACGAGACTCGTTCCTTAGCTACTGATTTTCCCATTTTCAACCTAGATGCGGGTTCGATGCCTACTCTCTTGGACAGTACAATCTCCCTTCCTTTCCTTATTCAACCCAGACATGGATTAGTCTGCATGAAGTAGGGTTTCCTTTAATAGTGCACATTATGGTTTTCGTCTGCGTGGCCAGCAGAGCAGAGGATAGAAAATTGGGAAGATGGTGGAGTGGAAAAAGATCCACATGCAACGACGTGGCAGATGGGGCAATAGAACAAGGTTATGGTTTGAAAAGAGGTAGCATACCTGAGGGTCAACGGGAAGTGGCTTTGCTCGTGGTCGACGTCCTCCGCACACACTACGGCAGCGAGCTTGGGTACGGAGGCCATCCTGCGCGGGCGCTAGGTCTGAGAGGATGACCTTGTCGTTAGTGCGTGACCTCGCTCGCCGACGACGAGTGCGTCAACGCTGCACGTCCTTTTCTTCCCCGGTGGATCTGTGACCACCGGTGAGGAGGGAGAGAGGAGCCGTCTTTTTTAGATCTGGAGAGAGGGTGGTAGTGTGAGAAGCAAGTGGGCAGCCCTTAGCAAGAAAGCGCTCAAGCTCCAGCCTATATATCTTTTTTATACTACTAGTACTGGAGGTGGAGTAGTGGTAGAGTAGTTTATATTTTCTCTGTGTACCAGTTAGTCGTGCTTCAAAACTGATCGACACGCCATTAAAAAAATAAAGGTCGATAACTAATGCGGCCCCTCAGGCCAACGTGGCCAGATCGCATTTTGTACGAGAAATTACACACCATGTTTCATTGACATGTGGTCCCGTTCCAACATATCAGTGAGACGACGGCGAGTAGTAGGAGTATTTCCGAACAGACGTGTAGGCCGGGGTGCCTCTTCGTGAACCGTGGCAAACTCGCAACCATCCATCAACTCTTCGCCTTTCCATCTTGATTTGGAACTGTTGTCGCACGCTCTTCCTCTCCCTCCTCCATTTTCCTTCAGCCCTTCACCCTTTCTTCTGCCATTGTTTGATCGTCTTCTCCATGGAGGGAATAGGCCGGAAATGACCCCGTTATTCTTGCCCAGATCTGAAAGATGACATGGTGGAGGAACTCATTGATCGGTGCGACGTCATCACATCGACTAGCATGGCAGGTTCATTCAAGCCCAATCTCGACTCAACTAATAACATCATTACAAAGAACCCAAGAGTCAAGGAGCGGTTTGATCTCCCCTATCTTCTTCGTCGTGACCCTGATGACTGGCGCCGGCACGACGGAGGCCTCGCCCTGTGCCAGTTGATGTCGCTTGATAATGATACGTATGATGTTAAGATGCCATCACTTGAGGGCAAGGCTTGGGCAGGCGCAAATGGAGATTGGGTTGTTTACATTGGGTCCAACTGCGAGTGGGAACTTGTGAATGTGTACACTCGTGACCGGGTTCCACTTCCAAAAATCTCAGTAGACCACCCAGAGGTTGAGCACACCGGTATTGTATGCACGTTCAAATACGATCATGGTGAATGTCTTCTACGAAAGATAGCAATTTGTCGAGTTCCCAACCGCTCTTGAAATTACAACAACTATCAAGTTGTTGCTATCTTCGACAAGCTTGTTGCCGTCCTTGGTGGTTTGACTCGATGGATATTGCTCAAAAATCAGTTTTTGTACACGGATGAGTACTGTGATGCAATTCAATACGAGGGCCTTGTGTTTGCTGCCACCACTCGTGGCACTGTTTTTGCATGGGATCCTCGTAGTTTCGGTACGTTTGTCTTCCACCGTAATTATAATTGTTTCATCCACATGCATGCGGGTTAGAAAGTTTCCCTTTACTAATTAACCTTCTTCTTGTGTTTCCAAGGTCCTGTGAACATCCCACCACCTATACTTGAAATTTTTTATAACCAAGGGGGAGATGACGATGGTGATGATCACAAGCATGAGGACGAGCAGCGCCCATATACTCTGTGGCGCCTGGCAACTAATTCCGATGGATCACCTCTTCTTGTGTGTATACAGCCCACTGATGATGTTACTGCTAAGGAAGAAGGTGTAGTCTCCCATGGTCGCACTCTCCGGACCTATTCCAACACCCGTTGCATGGTATTCGAGATGGATACTAGTGTGCTAGCGCCAACTCCTTCTCCCTGGTACAGAATTGATAGTCTTGGAGAAAACTCGCTCTTCCTTGGACAAAACTATCTGATGATGGTGAAAGGCGATCCAACTGCTGTTGACACAACGTTAACAGTACCATTTATGAGAAGCAATTGTATCTATACCTCAGACATTTGGGTGGTTCCCTACCCTGGTACTGATATAGTAGGTCACTTCAGCCTGGATGATCAGTCCTGTGTTGGTTTCCAGATCGACAATCGATGGCCCGTCCGAGAGAATCACTTGTGGTTCAAAGCAAGTGTTTCCAACGCCGAGGAATGGTTGAGTTGAAGTTCATTTCATTGCTTGTTATTTGTTGTGTGGTGAAAACTTTAGTATTTATAATGTATCCTCATTGTCGATGTAGGTTGATGACCCGTTGTATGTAATAAAATGATATGCCTGTGATAAACTTACTAAATTTATGAATGGCTTTCGAGTCGCTTCTCTGAGTGAGTGGTGTGACGAGGCAAAAAATATTTTCCGAATACATAATTGTACGTGCATTGCAACAGGTTATCGGATGAGGCCAATCAACAATAGTAGTACACTATTTGTACTAGCTTCACATGCTTCGCGCGTCGGGCGGGTGTTTTTATTGTAGCCATACGTTAATGTGTTCGATGTACGTAACCAGCACCTCGAATCCTCGATACTAGTACTATATAGTAGGAGTAAGTAGTAGGAGTAGTAGGGTGGCATGGGCCAGAACAAGCATTCACATCCAGGAGTACGACACACGCCACCACCACGACATCCATCTAACACCATATTATTTCTTGGAGTCCGTGCTAGAGCAATCTCTTCAACCTCGTCATTTCTCTAACTTCAGTCATCGTGCAGCAGGCGAGGTGGGGGTTTGCCGATAGTCAGTTTCCTTAACTGTGGTCCCACTTGTAAGGCCAACTCCAACGCACGACCCCAAACGGACCTCCGTTTTGCACGAACTCCAACAATAAGTTGGACTAGAAAAGCAAGACCAAAGAAAACAAGAACCACAAGAATACATTTTACTACTCCTGTAAGTTGGATTAGTGCCTTCTTGATGCACTCATTGTTGATCTGCGAAGGCTCGATCTTGCGTGCTTCTTTCTTCTTCGAGTGTAAAGAAGTAGACATTGCTTCCTCGCATCTAGTCTCATGTCTAGCCTCTATTCTAGTAGGAGTATGAACAAGTGCACTAATCTCATCTCTAGCCTCTGTGCTAGCTAAAAGTGATAGAACATCTACTAAATTGCGCTCTATCAATATATGGATGTACTCTTCTTCCCAATACAAAAACTTGCATCCATTCTACTCCCTCCGTTGCACAATACATGCCTTCTATTCGTCAAAATATATATGTATCTAGACATGTTTTAGTAGATAGGTACATCCATTTTGGGAAAAATTTAAGTCAAGTATTTTGGAATGGAGGGAGTACACAATAAAAATTTTAAGTTAGCACAACTAGTCTAATCCGAGAGCACAACCAAAGATTTGGTCGGGTTCTTCCTCCTTTTGCCGACACGTGGGACATCCAGCATCCAGGTCGTGTCATGAAAGAAAACAGAGTGGTAGTTGAAGCCACGAGATGTGCATCTTGGATTAAACTGTAAATGGAATCTTACTACTCTTGAGTAACTCCAAAAGCGGCCACCGAAGATCTTTATTGGATTTGTTTTTCATCACCAGCACGTCGAGGTGAAAGATGTGCAGGTTCAGTGGGTCCTCTTGCGTTTTCACTGACATGTGGGGCCGCATGTGAGCAAACAGACGATGGGCTCCGCGCGTCCGCTAGCTAGCTCAGAAGAGAGATAGAGGAGGGCTGAGCACGGACTGCAGGAAATTTGTTCTACGTACCTCGATATAGGCTCGATATAGTGGGGTGGCATGGGCCATAACTAGCATTCACGTCTAGCAGTACGGCACACGCCACCCACACGAGTCCCATCCGACACCAATTTTCTTGGAGTCCGTGCTACAGCCATCTCTTCTCCCTCTTGTTTTCTCAGCCATCGCGCGGTGGACGGGGTGGGGGTTTGCCGATAGTCGGTTTGCTCAACTGCGGTCCCACTTGTAAGTGAAAATGCCACACCGCACGCATTCCTGCTTGAACGGCGTGCCGGACCAACCGTGTGGGGGTGCGACGCGAACACGGCAGGCTTTTCCTTTTGAACTCGTAACTTGTAAAATTTGGTTCTGCTCCATGGCGCGACCGATAGATAGAAAATAACGATTTTGCCTAGAGTAATGAGAAGTTTGGTTCTGGCGCCATTCATGCATGGAGTATGTACAAAAATTATGAAGTTGATGCGAAAGGTAAGATAATTACTGTAGTATCATATACTACTACATGGATTTGATGAAAGATAAAAATACATACGGATCCATCAACGACATCCTCACGCCCTAGTGCACCGGGTCACCAACCGACGTGTGAGGAGCAGCGGCGTTGGCGGCGAGCTCAACGTGCTTCTGAACAGTGTCGCCCAAGGTTGCCCTGCAGTCCAAGAAGGTCAGCATCCTATCGTCCTCCTCTTGCATGTAGTAGTCCTTGTGGACGATTTGCGTGTAGACGTGGGTGATTATGTCGATGGTGTCTTGCGGCGCGAGGCGCTGCGCGGCGAGCGCGACCTCGAGGTGGACATTCTCTGGCGCGATGGTGGGCAGTCGCGGGGCCACCAGTGCATCGAAGAGGTTGTCACCATAGTGGCCGTTGAGGGTGGCGGGCATCGCATAGCCTGGGCGCATCGGCTGGAGGCTTACGTCAAAGTCGTCCGCAAGCTTCTTGACGATGATGAACTTGTCGAGGAAACCGACGAGGACCCCGTCGAACAAGGAGACGAAGTTGTCGTCCAAGCGGCCCCTCGCCCTGGTAGCCTCAAGCAATACTACCTGGAGATGTTCCTCGGTGCTGGGCCGTAGGCCGGCTTCATGGACCATCTGGCACAGCCGGCTGATGCTCGCGCTCATCGCCTCCATGGGTCTAGCTTAGCTTCTAGTCAACTGATCTTGCGATTCGAGTGATCACTCTTGCCCTTGGTTAGCGTGCGTAGGTGCGTAGGATTTCGTACTACTCCTCGGCCCTCTATTGCACCTGCCTTTGGCTGTATGATAGGTGGGCCAGCCACCCCCTGGGCCCACGTGTCATTCACCCAAAGGCAGTTGCCGTAAGTCAATGAAGTTGCGTCCCCCTCCGTGCTGGTGCAGTGTAGTCATCTCACCGGACCTCTAGTTGGGGCCAAACGAGGGAAGTTTGATGTTTACTGGTTTATTGGTCCCCTTTGCATTTTGCGCCAAGTTTTGACCTTTGATTTAACTAATAAAATGTTAATGCATGTAAACGAAAATGTTGTGTAAGTCACCTTACGAAAACCAAATAATCCCAAAATACTTAGGCGCGGTGCATTAACTTCCTCCTTGTTTCTTATTTCGTGACATATCAACCAATGAGAGATGTGGGCCATGCATGCTTTCAATGACTTGAGACTACCAAACATGACATGTAGTGTTTAGTTCATTGCATGTAATCCTATTAGTACTCTAGTTAGCAAAAAACATTAAGTACTCTCGCCGATAGGAATAAAACACCATGTATTTATTTACAGAGGGAGTAGTACATTTTTTGTGACATGCATTACTAGATATTGCTAGTCAAATACTAAAATCCAGATGGACGTGGTAGTACTCCTAAATCCAGACGGTGGTGCTACTAGTACTAGTAGTAGTACTACCAATGTAGTAGTAGGAGTACTAGCACTGTACTACCCGTTGGTCAAATTATTACGTGCTGCTCCTCACAGTGAAGTGACAAGACCCTGCGCCGGAGATGACACCTGAGTATAGCGCCGTGTTCGGCATACCATAGTCATCCTCACCATCTGCAGTCACTATCATCATGGCTATAGAGCTAGCCTGCTTACAACTAGCCCTGTTCGACATAATTTCCCATGCGTAGATGCCCGTGCATTGCACGGAACACCAAGATTGGGGGTGGACAGCTCCGGCAGCGGCCATCACGCCAGATTTTTCCATGGCCTTCTAGATGTGGTGGGGAGGAGATAAGCCTGATTGTGAGAGACAAGGAGTTGTTTGTAAATAGGGAACAAGTGTGGGCATCTTTTTCCAAAAATGGAGAAGCTTGGTTTGTATGCATCAGATCTAGATCCGACGGCTATTGGTGAAAGATGGGAGGCACAACATCATCACCAACTCAGGACCTGTTTGATTCGTAGGATTTTGAAAATGCGGGAATAGGACACGACAATATTACAAGTTGTGATGAAAGGATCTTGGAGACTGCGGCCATGCGTTTGCAATCCCCGTCGCAGAGGCAGCTGTTGACAGTGAGGTTGAGGGGGACGGATCGCCAGAGGGGGCACCACCGTCGGGAGAGCAGGGCGGTCCGCACGGCAGATTTTGTGGGGAGGAGGCCGATGATGACGAGCAGCATGTCATCGGGGAGGCTGCTGATGAAGTCCAGGCTCACTGGATGCGGTTTTGGCTCGAGCTGCCTCCGCTTGTTGGCTGCCTCGCCGTCCATCTCAACCGGCGGCGACGCCGGTGTACACGTGTGCTGGTGTGTGTTGTGTGCTGGGTGTGTGCGAGTGCGTCCTTCTGTGCATGCAGCCGCGCAGTGGTGAATTGTGCACGAGTGCGTCCTTCGCACGCAAGAAGTTTGTCCTCAATGCGCCCTCAATTTACTAGCGTGTGGGGTGCTATCCCTAGTGGTTTCAACTTTGTTTACTTCACCTGTGTCAGATGGGCCTCTAGTTTACTTATTTTCACCCACTGCCACATGGTCCACCACACGAAGATACAGAACACAAGCTGACAAGACAGCATGTGGATTGGTTGACCGGTCAACTAAACAATATACGAAGCTATACGCTGACATAGTGAGCGTATAATCCGTCGATATAGAGAGTTCGAGTGAGAGGGGAGGCCCGTGAGAGATAGCAGAGAGAGAGAAAGAGCTACTCCCTCCGTTCGATAATGTAGTTCCAACATTTTTTAAGTCAAACTTTTGAAACTTTGACCAAGTTTATAAAGAAATTACTTATATCTACAATACCAAAGATAAATGATAGTATGAAGTAAGTACATGTTGTGATGAATCTAATGATCGTTCCAGATGTAAATGTTTTTCTCCACATATACCTGGTCAAACTTTTCTGAGGTTTGACTTTTCAAAACATCCATATGCTTATGGACGTGACAGAGTCCCTAACTAGAGAGAGAGAGAGAGAGAGTGAGAGTGAAAAAAGTGTGTGTGCGTGTGTGAAAGAGACATGGACAACACACGATAAAAGTAGATAAAAAGCGTGTGTGTCTTATGCAAACATATCACACATGCATCTTCGACAACGGAGGCAAGGTGAGGAGATAGCGTGTGGTTGTTTGGAACCGAGAGAGCAAGACCCCTAGCACATGGCCAAGAAGGGTCTGACAAACTAGGGAGAGAGGTCGAGAGAGACGTACGGAGAAAATGCAGACATGGGGAGGAGAGAGTGTATGTTTGTCATAGAGAGATCCGCTGGAGATCGTGATGGGACTACATGGGTGGGAGATCGAGTGAAAAGGTGTGTGCGCGATAGAAGATGCCCCGAGAGATATCAAGATAGACGTATGGATGGAAGGAGACAATACGTGTGTTCCTGATGGCTAGTAAGAGATAATCATACTTAGGAGGGGGAGTGATTGCGCCTATGATGGAGTGAGGGATTATGGTACTTAGGGGGGTGCGTGTCACATGGAGAGAGAACAAGGGCGGAGAGTGTTGGATAGGTCTATATGTATAGCGCGAGCGAGACATGTGTATGTGTGAACCAGGGAGATATAAGGCCAGTTTGGCTTGCGTCCTGAGCATCTTTTGCCTCGCCTGGGGTTGTGGCTGGATTTCATGCACGCTTGTTTGGTTGCTACCCTATGAAAAAGAAAGCCCGCCTGGCATGGGTTCCCTTGCACTTTAATTAGCCTGGCTGAACTCCAGACACTGCAAGTAGCCTAGCCCAGGCGACCGATTTTGAACGCCTGGCCGTGCCTGGTCATGTGGCCACGAGGCTAACAGCAACATGGATGGATATTAGCATTACATAATTGATGCATGGATTGATTGATGGGACGTTGATGCTTTGCCTGGCCCAGGCATGAACCAAACGCTTCAGCACCACACAAGCCTGGCTAGGCAGAAATATTATACATCTCACGTCCACACCAGGCAGTACCGGCCATCAAGGCATGAGGGTCAGGTCACGAACCAAACTGACCAATAAAGTTTGAGAGAGATTGAGGAGCCCCGATAAGGCTGAGTGGTGCGTCAGATAGCTGAGAGGGGGAAGAGATATTCCATCCGCTCGATAATGCAGTGCATGTAAATTTTTTAGAAGTCAAACTTTGGAAACTTTGATCAGGTTTATGCAAATGTTATTTATATCTACAATACCAAAGATACATCATACAAAACTACATCTCATGGTGAATCTAATGGTATATGTTTGCCGTACTAGATGTAATTCTTTTTCTCCATGTACATGGTCAAACTTTGTGATGTTTGACTTTTCAATAAATCTATATGCTATGGACCGAGGAGAGTGCCTCAGTCGAGACAGATCAAGTGCGTGTGAAGGAGAATGAGTAAGTGTGCAAAAAGAGTATGTGTGTGAAAGAGGAAGTGACAACACACGATAAATTAGAGAGAGTGTGTTTTTTTGTTTCTTATGCAAACATATCACGCATGCATCTCCGAGATGGAAAAGCGAGGCGAGGAGATACACGAAGATAGCTAGTGTGTGATTGTTTGCAACGGAGAGAGACACCCCTATAGCACATGTCCAATAGAGGTCTGGCCAACAAGGAACAAAGGTCGAGAGGGACACATGGATGGCATGGACGCATGGGGAGGGAGAGAGGGTGTGTTTGTGATAGAGAGATCCCGTCGAGATCGTGAGGGGACTATATGGGTGGGAGATCGAGGGAGTGCGTGCGCGATAGAAAGATGCCCCGAGAGAAATCGAGATAGACCATGCACATGTTTGTGATGGAGACTCAGATTAGCTAGTCATATACATATAGGGGGGACTGTGTGTGCCTACAATTGAGTGAGAGAGCATCATACTTGGCTAGCTGGGCATGAGATTGTGTGTGTGCGCGTGTGAGATGGAGAGAGAACGAGGGGGAGAGATAGAGTTTTAGATGGGCCTATCGAGTGCGAGTGAGATATGCATGTGTATGTGTGACCCAGGTGGATGGAGAGTTTGAGAGAGGGGGAAGAGCTCCGAGACGACATAGTGGTGCGTCAGAGAGTTACGGGCAAAGAGCCAAGGAATTTGTGTGCGTATGATATGTGCACCCAAGATATCTAGCTTGGACTAGCTAGAGTATCATACATAGTGTGCGAGAGAGACCTATGGATGGTGTATATATGCATGCGAACTAGAAAGACC
>NC_041382.1:213512672-213513750 GCF_002162155.2 Triticum dicoccoides | reverse complement strand
AGAGAGAGAGAGAGAGAGAGAGAGAGATGGAGAGAAAGGGAGAGGGACCAACAAGGTTTTTGTGTCGGATGCGTGCGACAGAATTGAAGATTGTCAGCGAGAGAGAGAGAGAGAACATGAGTCCGGGAGAGGGGGAGGTCGCGTTTTATGCACCAAAGACTGATATAAACCATGTTTCGATATAAACTTGCATTCAAATATTTAAATTGGAGAACATGTTGTCTGCAATCCACACATGAACGGATATATGCGTATATCAAACAAGTTCATTAATTTGACTTTCAACATGTTCATGGAGTACTATAATACTGTACAATATGCTACTCGATTGAGGTGTTCAATTTTGGATTTAGTTCACTATTTTTACCTACTGAACGAGCTATTTCATTGAATCAAGATATTTCATTTTGGGTTTGATTCGCGTTTTTGAGTGGGTCAACTATTTGTCATATAGTAAATCGCTAGCAACGAGCATGTAAAAGCACATTACTCCCGAGCATCATCTCTCCATCTAAAAAAGAAGTGGCAAGCTAATATTTCAAAATTTGATCCGAATCGACTTGGTAAGGTAGACGTGGATGCTCGTTCTCCCAAAATTTGAACGAACCGTTAAACATCCTCTCTGCTTGGTGGAATTCGCCCGAGCAAATAAATGGGAGACGCAAAATTACCGTCCTATGTGGGACACGCATCAATTGGCCTGTTGTACATCGAGTGTAGGTTCGTAACTTCATCCAAGCGCACCTTCTCCTCGGCCGAAATGACATGCGCCGAATAAGTCATAAACCATGGTCGGCAAAACACGCTCTCCTCGCCCGAAATAGCTCGCGCCCACTATTTCAAAACACGCTCTCCTCGCCCGAAATCGCTCGCGCCCACTATAGTTCAAAACACGCCCTGCTCGCCCGAAATCGCTCCCACCCACTATTTGGGGAGAAGCAAAGTTACTCTACTATCCCCGACCCTCAGTACACAGACCCAAGTTGAGAAGCCTATAGGCAAGGGTAGAACTGTAACCCCCCTCTTATTTCAGACAAATGCATCCGTAAGACATGGTTCCACTCCCCTCCCAATCCCC
>NC_041382.1:213437895-213512436 GCF_002162155.2 Triticum dicoccoides | reverse complement strand
CATGGGCGCCAAATCACCTTCTCCCCGGGAAGCTCCCTTCTCCCGAGCCGCGAAACCTCAGCCCCACCTCCATGGCGCCCCCACCGCACCAATTTCATAGCCGCCCTCCTCCCTAATGTCGGAGACGCTATCCATTTGCCGTCGTGCACTGGGTTGTGTGCCTCTTACTCTGTGCTGCTGGTGCTGCCTCGACGACGGCCGCGTGAACCGTACCGGAGTCGATTCACCCCCGCCGTTGTTCACGGCGCCGGAGCGGCTCCAACTTCGGATCCGTCCAGAGTCCTGGCGCTGCTTTCGCGTAGCCGTCGACCGTCGCGACATCGCTCTTTCCATGCCGCCGGTCGCCACCGCAACCGCGCCGACCTCACCGACTCGGCAGCTGGACCTGCCTACTTCAAAATGCTGCCAAATAGGTCACACCCTCATCTCAAATCACTTTACTTAAGCGTCAGTTGTCTGAATTTTTATTCTGGGCCAATCGATTCCCAATGTGAAGCAGCACCCCTCGAGGCGGCGGAGCTCCTAGGCTGCCGGTTGGCTGGTGTTTAACGTAAGGGTGCGGGCTGCAAGTTCGCCGCGGAAGCAGCGCTTAGATGGCTATCTTTTAGAGTTGCGTGGGTTGAAGGTACTGCCGCCGCCGGATCTGGATGACGGGGAGTCTTTGTGGATTGGCCCGGGGGTGGCGCAACCACGGCAGTGCGGTGGGGCGGGGAGCGGGGTTTTGGCCGAGGCCACGGATGGCGGAGGCAGGCTACTCTGCCGTTGGTCGCTGGCTCTTTGGGGAAGATTTCAAACAGTGTCAGCCGGGAGGCACAAGACGGCCAGCCATCCGGCGTAGATCGGACAGTACCAAAATAAAATAAAATTGTGTGACCCCAATTTAGTCTTCAGTCAACAGACGTGTGACCACTCTTGTACCTTGCTGTTGATCTCTTAGTGTATTTCTTCAGATCAAAGAGATATGTCGTTCTTAACATTATGTGTTATCTGCATCTTCAGACACACCGTCTTCCGACTCACCGCAGCTGCTCCAACAAGGGAAGCATACACCAGAAGGGAGCTATAGTCCCCCACTCAACAGTTCCTTGCATCGAATGCGCGTGCCTGACATGGACAGCCACAACAACTACAGGGCCATCGACAAGTCAGCACATGATGCTCACTCCTATGGATGGCAGCCAGATAGGTTGTACCCTCATCTTACTTGTGTGCAACATTTATGGCTTTGTTATTCATCTAAGCATGGAAAATAGATCATCACATTTCACTGTATATTCATGCTGATCTCTTACGGGTCATGTTCAGGAGTTAACGTTGTTCCATAGTTCAGCTAAGATACTTGTTCTTTAGGTAACGCTGTTCCATAGTTATCATCCATCGGCCAATGCTATCCCACAGGCTGGTGATTATAGTATTATACCACTTCTAGTATTACTTATGTTGTTCTTTAATACTTTTGTGTGCCATCTAGTTAATCTCGAGTACAAACGATACATATTATTTAGCTTTCATCTGTGTTCTCCTTTTACTTTATGAGACCTGTTGTTGCTACTTAACCTCAGTCCTACTATTTATGTCGTCTCCTACAGGCACTCATTACATAGATCTAACTACTAGTTGTCTTCCATGCATGTCAGATATAATTGCACACACTGATATATCCACAAGAACCTCACGGAGCAATGTAAAGGCCAATAAACTTGATGTCAATGATACCCAATATGATGGAACATGTAAAGGAAGTTCTTTAGAAGACTTGTAGAAAGATGATGAATCCTCTTCACCCCACAAGGTCCTTGCTCTAACTTGGCATGTCATATGGGTACAACATGCATATAATGTCCTGGAGTGTATCTAATCTGTTCCAATGCCATGTGCTTAGCATGCTGATCATGCATGTAAATATGTCATGCCTTCCTGTTTTTCAGTACCTATTCCATTCATGATAACATGTTTTCAAATTCAAGTACTGTCATTCTACTCTATCGCAATGCCATCTGCTTAATTTGGACATCATGCTTCTGAATATCTTATGCATTGTTATTCATCAGTATGTACTTCATCTATCTACCATACCATGTTTTTTTACATTGAAGTGTTGTTCTAGTGCTCTGTTGCAATGCCATCTTATTTTCCCAATCATACACGTGTATGTTGCCTTAGTTTTTTCTGTACGTATTCCGCTACCATATAGTTTTACATTCAACTAGTGTTTTTTTGCTGTGTTGTCATGTCGTATCCCTAGCTCTTACACCATACTCCCTCCGTCCGGATTACATGTTGCCGAAATGGATAAAAAAGGATGTATCTATAACTGAAATACGCCTAGACCCATCCATTTTTTCCGGATGGAGGGAATACATGTCAATATGTCATGCCTTTCTATTCTTCAGTACCTATTCCATCTCTCTGCCGTCGCATGTTTTATAATTAAAGCACCATTCTTCTATACAAGGCATGCAAGGGGAAGACGACTATGTTAGAATCTGAAGGGTTACTAACAAGGCCTTTGCAAAAGATCCAAATTCCAGGAGATAATAAACCAACTCCAGTTTTTATAGATACTGCTCCAGCACAGAGAAACCAAACTCCTACTAATAATAAGCAGATTCCAGTGGCCAAAGAACTAGTCCGCTCCAGTCCAGCAAAAACATGTCAACTCAATTCTAAGAAGCGTGTGCGTATCCTTGCATCATGAAATTTTATAGCATGCTGATCATATTTTCTACATGTTTCTTACCCATCTCTCTTTTAGAAAATAAGCTTAATAGATAGAAGAATTTCTATAATGGTATCGTTTATGAGGAAAGATTCTTGCAGGAATTCTCTGTGCTCCAATGGAGATGTAAGTACCTGTTGTATATCACTATATTTTTCCATCAGCATGTATTTTGTTAATCAGCGTGAATCCAACCTTTATCTGATCTAAATTTAGTTGTAGCACAATGTATGATTAAAGGCCACAGTGTTGATTTTTGTAAGGAAAATTGCCTAGTAGTTTTGCATCCTAAGCTACATGAGTGTACTATCTCATATCAGTGGGTTTGAATACTTTGGTTCTGCAGTGGGTTTTTCAGTGTTTTTTACTGTGTTGTCCTGCCGTATCCCTAGCTCTTACATCATACTCCCTCCGTCCGGATTAAATGTCGCGGAAATGGATAAAACTAGATGTATCTAGAACTGAAATACGCCTAGACCCATCCATTTATTTCCGGATGGAGGGAATACATGTCAATATGTCATGCCTTTCTATTCTTCAGTACCTATTCCATCTCTGCTATAGCATGTTTTATAATTGAATCACCATTCTTCTATATAAGGCATGCAAGGGGAAGATGGCTATGTTAGAATCTCAAGGGTTACAAACCAGGTTTTTGCAAAAGATCCAAACGCCAGGAGATAATAAACCAACTCCATTTTTCATAGATACTGCTCCAGCACAGAGAAACCCAACTCCCACTGATAATAAGCAGATTCCAGTGGCCAAAGAACTAGTCCGCTCCAGTCCAGCAAAAGAATGTCAACTCCATTCTAAGAAGCGTGTGTGTATCCTCGCATCATGAAATTTTATAGCATTTTGATCATATTTTCTACATGTTTCTTACACATCTCTCTTTTAGAAAATAAGGTTAAACGATACAAGACTTCCTCCACTGGGATCGTATTCGAGGAAAATATCTTGCGGGAATTCTCTGTGCTCCAATGCCGATGTAAGTACCTGTTGTATATCACTATATTTTTACATCAGCATGTATTTTGTTAATCGGCATGAATCTAACCTTTATCTGATCTAAAATTAGTTGTAGCAAAATGGTAAAGGCGCCAATGTTGATTTTTGTAAGGAAAACTGCCTGGTAGTTTTGCATACTGAGTTGCATGAATGTACTATCTCATATCACGCACATTACTGAATTGTAGTGCTTCTCTGGTTGCCCATTCATTCATTGTGTCAATGTTGCTTTCGTATTACCTTACCTGGTTGATGATAGTTGTGCCATATTGTGTTAATTTGGTGTATGCTAGTTGCCCAAATGTTCATTGTGTCAATGTTGCTTTCCTATTATCTGACTTGGCCAATGATAGCAATGCTAGTGTGTTAATTTTGTGCAGGCTGCTAAAGATAAGAAGACAAACTCTGAAAACAGCAAGGCAACCCCATTGTTTCTTTCCAGTAAATCTAGGCCAGGTAATATGGCAATAACTCATGATTAATTTGTTTGGTTCCCGTCCTAATTTATGTTATGATGCAGTGGTCGAGACACTCTCCACTATCAATAATACAAGCCTGCCAAAATCGCCATCTGAATTTGTTCAGTATCCTCTGTCTCGAATGCAACAAAATAAATGTATGTTTGTGAACCAATTAATGGCTGAAGCAATGATGGAAATGGTGGATGAATCAGAGGTGCAGAGTCGTGCGACACAACAACTGATCAATGTTTTCAGAGACAGTGTAGCAAAGCAGCAAGAACTTGCCCACATGCTTATGGGCGTCATCTGTGCTGAGGTTGCAGATTGTGACATTGTAGATGGTTAGGTTCTGCTCATTTATTTGCACCGGCATCAATCTTTGATTGCCCAGTGGATGTAATTTCCTGTAATATATGCTGGATGTGCAACGTTATTCCTTGTATGACGTACCTTTGCTTGATCAGTTTTGGTCCTGTGCATAATTGCTCGTCGTAATGGGCTCAAATTATCCAATTTGGCCTAAAGACATGAACGAACTTTAGTGGGCCCATTAAGTTAATGGGTCGTTACTAGGCCGAAAGTTAATGGTCGGCCCTCTTACCTCCCTGGTCGTTAACAGGCCGACATCAAAGCGGGCAACAGGTGGCCCCAATTTATTTCACGGGTCGTTAATAGGCAGTTACTAAGTTTGGGCTACATATGGCCCAACTATATTGTAGGCCTTTAGCAGGCCGAAAGAGACATCAGGTTTGTACTCGACCATGAAGAGCATGGGCCGCTAAGAGGTCGAAAGTCAGGTCATATTGTAAACGGCCCAACTATGTTGTGGGCCTTTAGCAGGCCAAAAGAGAAACCGGGCTGGTATTGCACCATGAAGGGCATGGGCCGTTAAAAGGCCAAAACTAAGGTCCGACTACAAATGGCCCAACTCATTTATGGTCCGTTAATAGGCCAAAAGGCACACAGGGCCGGGAATTGGCCCAACACTTAAATGGGTCGCTAAAAGGCCAAAACTCAGGTCCGACTACAAATGGCCCAACTGATTTATGGGCCGTCAACAGGCTGAAAGTGACACCGGGCCAGAAATTGGCCCAACACTTAAATGGGCCGCTAAAAGGCCAAAACTTAGGTCCGACTACAAATGGCCCATTAGATTTATGGGCCGTCAACAGGCTGAAAGACACACCGGGCCGGAAATTAGCCCAACATTTAAATGGGTCGCTAAAAGGCCAAAAGATGTACATCCTGAAAATTGGCCCATCCATTAAATGGGCCGTTAACAGGCCGAAATCTCATTGGGCCGATATTGAGCCCAAATATATAGCAGGCTGTTAACGGGCTCGAACTGACGATGGGCTGCAATGGTGTCAAATCTTTAACGGGCCGTTGACGGGCCGAATTGGCACATCTCGTATGGGTCGTGGGCTTAAATGGACCTGACATAGGTAGGCCTTATATGGGACGGCCTGCTAATTTTTACTAGGCCGGCCTTTTTCACCAGAATGGGCCACTGTTGGGCCGTGCCATGTGTCAACCTATCATAGGTGCCTCCTGTCCAATGAGTGGATGACATCTGTCCCAACGGTGAGGCAACACGTGTTTCCTTCGGCCAATCAGAATTTTACACATGGAAATTTCCCATTGGTCAGGATTGTTAACGGGTTATTGGATCCAAAATCCGACCCGATAGCTTAACGGTATTCCGTTACGGTGGATGCCACGTGTCGGTCACCCTTGACGAAAGCACTTCTGTGATGCGCGATTTATCGTCATGGAAGTGGACACTTCCGTGATGATAATTTTGGTAATGTCATGGAACACTTCTACGATAGCACAAGTATGACTATCTTGATTCTGTCATAAAATCGTCATGGATGTACATGCATGACAAAAAACGCGACCTACTATGACAAACACGTATCATCACGGAAGTGTATTTTTTTGTAGTGCAGGCTGAAGCCTTTTGACATAAGCATCGCATCCCCAAAATTAAGAAATGCCAGCTTGGGTTTCTTGCCAAACCATAGTTCATACGGTGTCATCTCAATGGATTTAGATAGTGCCCGATTTAACGTGAATGCGGCTGTCTCTAATGCATAACCCCAAAATGATAAAGGCAAATCGGTAAGAGACAGCATAGAACGCACCATATTCAATAAAGTATGGTTACGACGTTCGGACACACCATTACGCTGTGGTGTTCCAGGTGGTGTTAGTTGTGAAACAATTCCACATTGTGTGGAATGAAGGCCAAACTCGTAACTGAACTAGTCGCCTCCGTGATCAGATCGTAGAAACTTCATTTTCTTGTTACGATGATTCTCCACTTCACTCTGAAATTATTTAAACTTTTCAAATGTTTCAGACTTGTGTTTCATCAAGTAGATGTACCCATACCTACTTAAATCATCTGTGAAGGTCAGAAAATAACGATACCCGCTGCGTGCCTCAACACTCATCGGACCGCATACATCAGTATGTATTATTTCCAACAAGTCATTAGCTCACTCCATTGTTCTAGAGAGCAGAGTTTTATTCATCTTACCCATGAGGCAGGGTTCGCAAGTATCAAATGATTCATAATCAAGTGATTCCAAAAGTCCATCCGCATGGAGTTTCTTCATGCGCTTTACATCAATATGACCTAAACGGCAGTGCCACAAGTATGTTGCACAATCATTATCAACTTTGCATCTTTTGGCATCAATATTATGAATATGTGTATCGCTACGATCGAGATTCAACAAGAATAGAACATTCATCAAAGGTGCATGACCATAAAATATATTACTCATATAAATAGAACAACCATTATTCTCTGACTTAAATGAATAACCATCTCACAATAAACAAGATCCGTATATAATGTTCATGCTCAACATGGGACTAAATAACAATTATTGAGGTCTAAAACTAATCCCAAAGGTAGATGTAGAGGTAGCGTCCCGGCGGAGATCACATAAACCTTGGAACCATTCCCGGCGCGCATCGTCACCTCATCCTTAGCCAATCTTCGTTTATTCTGCGACTCCTAGTTTGAGTTACAAATATGAGTAACCAAACCAGTATCAAATACCCAGGCGCTACTACGAGCATTAGTAAGGAACACATCAATAACATGTATATCAAATATTCCTTTGTTCACTTTGACATCCTTCTTATCCGCCAAGTATTTGGGGCAGTTCCGCTTCCAGTGACCATTTCCTTTGCAGTAGAAGCACTCAGTTTCAGGCTTGGGTCCAGCTTTGGGCTTCTTCGCGGGAGCGGCAACTTGCTTGCCATTCTTCTTGAAGTTCCCTTTCTTTCCCTTGCCCTTTTTCTTGAAACTAGTGTTCTTGTTAACCATCAACACTTGATGCTCCTTCTTGATTTCTACCTCCACAGCCTTAAGCATTGCGAAGAGCTTAGGAATCGTTTTCGTCATCCCTTGCATATTATAGTTTATCATGAAGCCTTTGTAGCTTGGTGGTAGTGAATGAAGAACTCTCTCAATAACACTCACAACTGGAAGATCAATTCCCAGCTGAGTCAAGTGGTTATGATACCCAGACATTTTGAGTATGTGTTCACTGACAGAACTGTTCTCCTCCATCTTACAGCTATAGAACTTGTTGGAGACTTCATATCTCTCAACCCGGGCATTAGCTTGAAATGTCAACTTCAGCTCTTGGAACATTTTATCTGGTCCGTGGCGTTTAAAATGTCTTTGAACTCCCGGTTCTAAGCCATAAAGCATGACACACTAAACTATCGAGTAGTCATCACATCGTGTCTGCCAGACGTTCATAACATTTGTAGTAGCTCCTGCAGCAGGTCTGTCACCTAGCAATGCATCAAGGACATAATTCTTCTATGCGGCAATGAGGATAATCCTCAAGTTACGGACCCAGTCCGTGTAGTTGCTACCATCATCTTTCAACCTAGCTTTCTCTAGGAACATATTAAAATTCAAGGGAACGGTAGCACGGGCCATTGATCTACAACATAGATATGCAAAAAAACTATTAAGACTAAGTTCATGATAAATTACGTTCAATTAATCAAATTACTAATGAACTCCCACTTAAATTAACATCCCTCGAGTTATCTAAGTGATACATGATCCAAATCAACTAACCCATGTTCGATCATCACGTGAGATGGGGTAGTCATCAATGGTGATAATCTCTATGTTGATCATATCTACTATATGACTAATGTTCGACCTTTCGGTCTCCAGTGTTTCGAGACCATGTATGTACATGCTAGGCTCGTCAAGTTTAACCCAAGTATTCTGCATGTGCAAAACTATCTTACACCCGTTGTATGTGAACATAGAGTCTATCACACCCGATCTTCACGAGGTGCTTCGAAACGACAAACTTTAGCAATGATTCATACTCAGGGAGAACACTTTTATCTTGAAATTAAGTGAAGGGATCATCTTATAATGCTAACTTCGTTCTAAGCAAAATAAAATGCATAAAGGATAAACATCACATGCAATCAAAAATATGTGACATGATATGGCCATCATCATCTTGTGCTTTTGATCTCCATCTCCAAAGCATCGACATGATCTGCATCATCACCGGCACGACACCTTGATCTCCATCGTGCATCGGGGTCGTCTCGCCAACTATTGCTTCTACAACTATTGCTAATGCATAGCAATAAACTAAAGCGATTACATGGCGCTTAGTGATTGACACGTATGTCATTAAATAACTAAAGAGAACCTAAGGCTCCTCCGGTTGTCATACTCATCGACATGCAAGTCTTGAACTTATTACAAAACATAATCAGCTCATACATCAACATATATCACATCATATTTTTACCATATCAAATCACAACATGCCCTGCAAAAACAAGTTAGACGTCCTGTACTTTGTTGTTGCAAGTTTTACGTGGCTACGATGGGCAACTAGCAAGAACCATTGTTACCTACGCAAAACCACAACGGTGATTATCAAGTTTGCTATTTTAACCTGTTGGAAATATGCCCTAGAGGCAATAATAAAGTGGTTATTATTATATTTCCGTGTTCATGATAATTGTCTATTGTTCATGCTATAATTGTATTAACCGGAATCTGTAATACATGTGTGAATACATAGATCATTATATGTCCCTAGTAAGCCTCTAGTTGACTAGCTCGTTGATCAATAGATGGTCATGGTTTCCTGACCATAGACATTGGATGTCATTGATAACGGGATCACATCATTAGGAGAATGATGTGATGGACAAGACCCAATCCAAGCGTAGCACAAGATCATGTAGTTCGTTTGCTAAAGCTTTTCTAATGTCAAGTATCATTTCCTTAGACCATGAGATTGTGCAACTCCCGGATACTGTAGGAATACTTTGGGTGTACCAAACGTCACGGCGTAACTAGGTGGCTATAAAGGTGCACTACAGGTATCTCCAAAAGTATCTGTTGGGTTGGCACGAATCGAGACTGGGATTTGTCACTCCGTATGACGGAGAGGTATCTCTGGGCCCACTCGGTAATGCATCATCATAACGAGCTCAATGTGACTAAGGAGTTAGCCACGGGATCGTGCGTTAAGGAACGAGTAAAGAGACTTGCCAGTAACGAGATTGAACGAGGTATAGAGATATCGACGATCGACAAAGGGAATTGTATACGGGATTGATTGAATCCCCGACATCGTGGTTCATCCAATGAGATCATCATGGGACATGTGGGAGCCAACATGGGTATCCAGATCCTGTTGTTGGTTATTGGCCCGAGAGATGTCTCGGTCATGTCTGCATGGTTCCCGAACCCGTAGGGTCTACACACTTAAGGTTCGGTGACGCTAGAGTTGTTATGGGAAATAGTATGTGGTTACCGAAAGTTGTTCGCAGTCCCGGATGAGATCCCGGACGTCACGAGGAGTTCTGAAATGGTCCGGAGGTGAAGATTTATATATGGGAAGTCCAGTTTCAGTCGCCGGAATGGTTTTGGGGGTTATCGGTATTGTACCGTGACCATCGGAAGGTGTCCGGGGGTCCACCAGGTGGGGCCACCTGTCCCGGTGGGCCTAGTGGGCTGAACAAGGGAGGGAACCAGCCCTGGTGGGCTGGTGCGCCCCCCAAGGGGCCCAAGGCGCCTAGGGTTAGAAACCCTATGGGGTGGGGGCGCCTCCACTTGACTTGGGGGCAAGTTTCCCCCCTTGGCCGCCGCCCCTCCCTTGTAGATGGGATCGGGGGGGGGGGGGTCGGTCCCCTCTCCCCTTCCCCTATAAATAGTGGGGGGTGGGATGGCTGCCACACCCTTCCCCTGGCACAGCCCTCCCCCTCTCCAACACCTCCTCCTCCTCCGTCACGCTTGGCGAAGCTCTGCCGGAGAACCACGAGCTCCATCACCACCACGGTGTCGTGCTGTTGGAGTTCTCCCTCAACTTATCCTCTCCCCTTGCTGGATCAAGAAGGAGGAGACGTCCCCGAGATGTACGTGTGTTGAACGCGGAGGCGCCTTTGTTCGGCGCTTAGATCGGAATCGACCGCGATCTGAATCGCTATGTGTACGACTCCACCAACCGCGTTCTTGCAACGCTTCTGCTTAGCGATCTTCAAGGGTATGAGGATGCACTCCCTCTCTCTCGTTGCTAGCATCTCCTAGATTGATCTTGGTGACACGTAGGAATTTTTTGAATTATTGATACGTTACCCAACAGTGTTATCAGAGCTAGGTCTATGTGTAGATTCTATGCACGAGTAGAACACAAAGCAGTTGTGGGCGATGATTTGTTCAATTTTCTTACCGTTACTAGTCTTATCTTGATTCGGCGGCATTGTGGGATGAAGCGTCCCGGGCCAACCTTACACGTACGCTTACGTGAGACTGGTTCCACCAACTGACATGCACTTGATGCATAAGGTGGCTGGCAGGTGTCTGTCTCTCCCACTTTAGTCCGGTAGGATTCGATGAAAAGGGTCTTTATGGAGGGTAAATAGCAATTGGCATAACACCGTTGTGGTTTTGCGTAGGTAAGAAACGTTCTTGCTAGAAACCCATAGCAGCCATGTAAAACATGCAACAACAAATAGAGGACGTCTAACTTGTTTTTGCAGGGTATGCTATGTGATGTGATATGGCCAAAAGGATGCGATGAATGGTATATGTGATGTATGAGATTGATCATGTTCTTGTAATAGGAATCACGACTTGCATGCCGATGAGTATGACAACCAGCAGGAACCATAGGAGTTATCTTAATTTATTTATGACCTGCGTGTCAATGAAAACGCCATGTAATTACTTTACTTTATTGCTAACCGTTAGCCATAGTAGTAGAAGTAATAGTTGGTGAGACAACTTCATGAAGACACGATGATGGAGATCATGGTGTCATGTCGGTGACGATGGTGTTCATGCTACGCCTCAAAGATGGAGATCAAAGGCGCAAGATGATATTGGCCATATCATGTCACTTTAGGATATGCATGTGATGTTTGTCATGTTTACATCTTATTTGCTTAGAACGACGGTAGCATAAATAAGATGATCCCTCACTAAAATTTCAAGAAAAGTGTTCCCCCTAATTGTGCACCGTTGCAAAGGTTCATTGTTTCGAGGCATCACGTGATGATCGGGTGTGATAGATTCTAACGTTCGCATACAACGAGTGTAAGCCAGATTTACAAATGCAAAACACTTAGGTTGACTTGACGAACCTAGCATGTACAGACATGGCCTCGGAACACGGGAGATCGAAAGGTCGAACATGAGTCATATAGTAGATACGATCAACATGGAGATGTTCACTGTTGATGACTAGTCCATCTCACGTGATGATCGGACACGGCCTAGTCAATTCGGATCATGTATCACTTAGATGTCTAGAGGGATGTCTGTATGAGTGGGAGTTCATTAAATAATTTGGTTAGATGAACGTAGTATAAAATGTCTTTACAAAATGTCTTGTAGATCAAATGGCCCACGCTAATGTTGCCCTCAACTTCAACACACTCCTAGAGAAAACCAAGTTGAAAGACGATGGTAGCAACTATACAGATTGGTCCATAACTTAAGGATCATACTCATAGCTGCCAAGAAAGCATATGTCCTTGAAGCAGCGCTAGGTGACGCACCCATTTTCCCATCAACTCAAGACGTTATGAATGACTGGCAGTCGCGTAGTGATGATTACTCCCTGGTTTAGTGCGGCATGCTTTACAGCTCAGAACCGGGGATCCAAAAGTGTTTTGAGCAGCACGGAGCATCTGAGATGTTCCAAGAGCTAAAAATGGTTTTCCAAGCTCATGCCCGGGTCGAGAGATATGAAGTCTCTGACAAGTTCTACAGTTGTAAGATGGAGGAAAACAATTCTGGCAGTGAGCATATACTCAAAATATCTGGGTTGCACAACCGCTTGTCTCAGCTAGGAGTTAATCTTCCAGATGACTCGGTCATTGACAGGATCCTCCAGTCGCTTCCACCTAGCTACAAGAGCTTTGTGATGAACTACAATACGCAAGGGATGGAGAAGTCCATTCCCGAGTTATATTCAATGCTGAAATCAGCGGAGGTGGAAATCAAAAAGGAACATCAAGTATTGATGGTGAATAAAACTACTAGTTTCAAGAAAGGCAAGGGTAAGAAGAACTTCAAGAAGGACGGCAAGGGGGTTGTCGCACCCGGTAAATCAGTTGCCGGGAAGAAGCCAAAGAATGGACCCAAGCCCGAGACTCAGTCCTTTTATTGTAAGGGAAATGGTCAATGGAAGCGGAACTGCCCCAAGTACTTAGCGGACAAGAAGGCCGGCAACACCAAAGGTATATGTGATATACATGTTATTGATTTGTACCTTACCGGTGCTCGTAGTAGCTCCTAGATATTTGATACCAGTGTTTGTTGCTCATATTTATAACTCAAAATAGGAGTTGCGGAATAATCGGAGACTGGCGAAGTACGAGGTGACGATGCTCGTCGGGAATGGTTCCAAGGTCGATGTGATCACCGTCGGCACGCTACCTCTACATCTACCTACGGGATTAGTTTTAAACCTCAATAATTGTTATTTAGTACCAGCTTTGAGCATGAACATTGTACCTGGATCTCATTTAATGTGAGATGGCTACTCATTTAAATCGGAGAATAATGGTTGTTCCATTTATATAAGAGATATGTTTTATGGCCATGCCCCACTGGTCAATGGTTTATTTTTGTTTAATCTCGAACGTGATGTTACACATATTCATAGTGTGAATGCCAAAAGATGTAAGGTTGATAATGATAGTCCCGCATACTTGTGGCACTGCCGCCTTGGTCACATTGGTGTCAAACACATGAAGAAACTCCATGTAGATGGACTTTCGGAGTCTCTTGATTATGAATCATTTGACACGTGCGAACCATGCCTCATGGGAAAAATGACCAAGACTCCGTTCTCCGGAACAATGGAGCGAGCAACCAACTTATTGGAAATCATATACACTGATGTGTGTGGTCCAATGAGCGTTGAGGCTCGCGTGGCTATCGTTATGTTCTCACCCTCACTGATTACTTAAGTAGATATGGGTATGTCTACTTAATGAAACACAAGTCTGAGACCTTTGAAAAGTTCAAGGAATTTCAGAGTGAGGTAGAGAATCAATGTGACAGGAAAATAAAGTTCTTACGATCAGATCGTGGAGGAGAATACTTTGAGTCACGAGTTTGGCACGCACTTAATAAAATGTGGAATTGTTTCACAACTCACGCCGCCTGGAACACCTCAGCGAAATGGTGTGTCCGAACGTCGTAATCACACTCTATTGGATATGTTGCAATCTATGATGTCTCTTACCGATCTACCGCTATCATTTTGGGGTTATGCTTTAGAGACTGTCGCATTCACTTTAAATAGGGCTCCGTCAAAATCCATTGAGACGACACCGAATGAATTATGGTTTGGAAAGAAACCTAAGCTGTCGTTTCTGAAAGTTTGGGGATGTAATGCTTATGTCAAGAAACTTCAACCTGAGAAGCTCGAACCCAAGTCGGAAAAATGCGTCTTCATAGGATACCCTAAGGAAACTATCGGGTATACCTTCTACCTTAGATCCGAAGGCAAGATCTTTGTTGCCAAGAATGGATCCTTTCTAGAGAAAGAATTTCTCTGGAAAGAAGTAAGTGGGAGGAAAGTAGAACTTGATGAGGTACTGCCTCTTGAACCAGAAAGTAGCGCAACTCAGGAAGATGTTTCTGTTGTGCCTGCACCGAGAGGAAGTTAATGATGATGATCATGAAACTTCGGATCAAGTTGCTACTGAACTTCGTAGGTCCACAAGGACACGTTCCGCACCAGAGTGGTACGACAACCCTGTCCTGGAAATCATGTTGTTAGACAATGGTGAACCTTCAAACTATGAAGAAGCGATGGCGGGCCCGGATTCCAACAAATGGCTTGAAGCCATGAAATCCGAGATAGGATCCATGTATGAAAACGAAGTATGGACTTTGATAGACTTGCCCGATGATCGGCAAGCCATAGAAAAATAAATGGATCTTTAAGAAGAAGACTGACGCGGATGGTAATGTGACCATCTATAAGGCTCGGCTTGTCGCTAAGGGTTATCGACAAGTTCAAGGGGTTGACTACGATGAGACTTTCTCACCCGTAGCGAAGCTGAAGTCCGTCCGAATCATGTTAGCAATTGCCGCATTCTATGATTATGAGATATGGCAAATGGACATCAAAACATCATTCCTTAATGGTTTCCTTAAGGAAGAATTGTATATGATGCAGCCGGAAGGTTTTGTCGATCCTAAGAATGCTGACAAGGTATGCAAGCTCCATCGCTCAATCTATGGGCTGGTGCAAGCATCTCGGAGTTGGAACATTCGCTTTGATGAGATGATCAAAGCGTTTGGGTTTACGCAGACTTATGGAGAAGCCTGTGTTTACAAGAAAGTGAGTGGGAGGTCTGTAGGATTTCTCATATTATATGTGGATGACATACTATTGATGGGAAATGATATAGAATTTTTGGAAAGCATAAAGGCCTACTTGAATAAGTGTTTTGCAATGAAGGACCTTGGAGAAGCTGCATACATATTAGGCTCAAGATCTATAGAGATAGATTGAGACGCCTCATTGGTCTTTCACAAAGCACATACCTTGACAAGATATTGAAGAAGTTCGATATGGATCAGTCTAAGAAGGGGTTCTTGCCTGTATTGTAAGGTGTGAAATTGAGCACGGTTCAATGCCCGACCTCGGCAGAAGATAGAGAAAAGTTGAGTGTCATCCCCTATGCCTCAGCCATAGGGTCTATTATGTATGCCATGCTGTGTACCAGACCTGATGTGAACCTTGCCGTAAGTTTGGTAGGGAGGTACCAAAGTAATCCCGGCATGGAACACTGGACAACGGTCAAGAATATCCTAAAGTACCTGAAAAGGACAAAGGATATGTTTCTCGTTTATGGAGGTGACGAAGAGCTTGTTGTAAAGGGTTACGTCGATGCTAGCTTCGACACAAATCTGGATGACTCCAAGTCACAAGCCGGATACGTGTACATTTTGAATGGTGGGGCAGTCAGTTGGTGCAGTTGAAAGCAACGCGTCGTGGCGGGATCTACATGTGAAGCGGAGTAAATAGCAGCCTCGGAGGCAAGCAGTCTGGATGAAGGAGTTCATCACCGACCTAGGAGTTATTCCTAATGTGTCGGGCCCAATGACTCTCTTCTGTGACAACACTGGAGCTATTGCCCTTGCCAAGGAGCCCAGGTTTCACAAGAAGACCAGGCATATCAAGCGTCGCTTCAACTCCATTCGTGAATATATTCGGGATGGAGACATAGATATTTGTAAAGTGAATACGGATCTGAATGTCCCAGATCCGTTGACTAAACCTCTTCCACAAGCAAAACATGATCAACACCAGAACTCTATGGGTGTTCAATTCATCACAATGTAACTAGATTATTAACTCTAGTGCAAGTGGGAGACTGTTGGAAATATGCCCTAGAGGCAATAATAAAGTGGTTATTATTATATTTCTGTGTTCATGATAATTGTCTATTGTTCATGCTATAATTGTATTAACCGAAATCTGTAATACATGTGTGAATACATAGATCATAATATGACCCTAGTAAGCCTCTACTTGACTAGCTCGTTGATCAATAGATGTTCATGGTTTCCTGACCATGGACATTGGATGTCATTGATAACGGGATCACATCATTAGGAGAATGATGTGATGGACAAGACCCAATCCTAAGCGTAGCACAAGATCCTGTAGTTCATTTGCTAAAGCTTTTCTAATGTCAAGTATCATTTCCTTAGACCATGAGATTGTGCAACTCCCGGATACCGTAGGAATGCTTTGCGTGTACCAAACGTCACAATGTAACTGGGTGGCTATAAAGGTGCACTACAGGTATCTCCGAAAGTATCTGTTGGGTTGGCACGAATCGAGACTGGATTTGTCACTCCGTATGACGGAGAGGTATCTCTGGGCCCACTCGGTAATGCATCATCATAACGAGCTCAATGTGACTAAGGAGTTAGCCATGGGATCATGCATTACGGAACGAGTAAAGAGACTTGCCGGTAACGAGATTGAACGAGGTATAGAGATACCGACGATCGAATCTCGGGCAAGTAACATACCGATGGACAAATGGAATTGTATACGGGATTGATTGAATCCCCGACATCGTGGTTCATCCGATGAGATCATCGTGGAACATGTGGGAGCCAACATGGGTATCCAAATCCCGTTGTTGGTTATTGTCCGGAGAGATGTCTCGGTCATGTCTGCATGGTTCCCGAACCCGTAGGGTCTACACACTTAAGGTTTGGTGACGCTAGAGTTGTTATGGGAAATAGTATGTGGTTACCAAAGGTTGTTCGGAGTCCCGGATGAGACCCCAGACATCACGAGGAGTTCCGAAATGATCTGAAGGTTAAGATTTATATATGGGAAGTCCAGTTTGAGTCGCCAGAATAGTTTCGGGGGTTATCGGTATTGTACTGGGACCACCCGAAGGTGTCCGAGGGTCCATCGGGTGGGGCCACCTGTCCCGGTGGGCCTAGTGGGCTGAACAAGGGAGGGAACCAGCCCCTAGTGGGCTGGTGCGCCCCCTCCCCCAAGGGGTCCAAGGCGCCTAGGGTTAGAAACCCTAGGGGGTGGGACGCCTTCACCTGACTTGGGGGGCAAGTTTCCCCCCTTGGTTGCCACCCCTCCCTTGTAGATGGGATCTGGGGGGCCGGCCCCCTCTCCCCTTACCCTATGAATAGTGGGGGGTGGGAGGGCTGCCACACCCTTCCCCTGGCGCGGCCTCCCCCTCTCCAACACCTCCTCCTCCTCTGTCACGCTTGGCGAAGCTCTGCCGAAGAACCACGAGCTCCATCACCACCACGCCATCGTACTGTCGGAGTTCTCCCTCAACTTCTCCTCTCCCCTTGCTAGATCGAGAAGGAGGAGACGTCCCCGGGCTTTACGTGTGTTGAACACGGAGGCGCCGTTGTTCGGCGCTTAGATCGGAATCGACCGCGATCTGAATCGCTGCATGAACGACTCCACCAACCGCGTTCTTGCAACGCTTCCTCTTAGCGATCTTCAAGGGTATGAGGATGCACTCCATCTCTCTCGTTGCTATCATCTCCTAGATTGATCTTGGTGACACGTAGGAATTTGTTGAATTATTTCTATGTTACCCAACATAACCTTCTTCAAGGACCGGCCATAGTCAAATTCGATTCAACTAAAGTAGGAGAAACAAACACCCACCAGCCACCTTTATGCAAAACAAGTTGCATACTTGCATGTCAGTCGGTGGAAACGGTCTCATGTGCATGGACATGTAAGGTTGGTCCGGGCCGCTTCATCCCACAATGCCGCCGAATCAAAATAAGAAGTTGGTGGTAACCGGTATGAACATCACCGCCCACAACTCCTTTGTGTTCTACTCTTGCATATCATCTACTCATAGACCTGGCTCTAATGCCACTGTTGGGAACATTGCATGGAAAACAAAAAAATTCTACGCACACGCAAGATTTATCCATGGAGATGCATAGCAACGAAAGGGGAGAGTATGTCTATGTACCCTCATAGACCATTAAGAGGAAGCGTTTTATCAACATGGTTGATGTAGTCGTACACCTTCATGATCCAACCGATCAAGTACCGAACGTACGGCACCTCCGCGTTCAGCACACGTTCAGCTCGATAACGTCCTCGCCTTCTCGATCCAGCAAAAGAGGCGAAGCAGTAGATGAGTTCCAGGAGAACGATGGCGTGATGACGGTGGTAGTGAACTTGTTCTAGGGCTTCGCCGTGCACTGCAGAAAAACTTGACGAAGGATGAAACCGGGGAGAGGGGCGCCGCACACGGCTCATGGATTGTCGTCCTGGGGTTGTGGCGCCCTTGCCTCTCATATATATAGGTAGGGGAGGAGAGGCAGCCAGGGTGCGCCCCAAGGGTGGCCGCCGCCCCCTTGCGCGACTGTCCTATGGCGCCCCCTTCCTTATTTGCTCTCGGGGGGGAGGAAAGGCAAGGGGAGGCCGACACCCCTCCTCCATTTTCTCCCCAAGGCCTGAACTAGACCAGGGGCGCACCAGCCCCTTATGGGCTAGTGTGCTCCCGTCGTTTGGCCCATATGGCCCATTAACCTCTCGGGGCCTCCCGGAACCCCTTACGGTGATCCGATGATTACCCGGTACATTCTAAAACCTTTCCGGTGACCAAATAGCACCATCCTATATATCAATCTTTACCTCCAGAACATTCCGGAGCTCCTCATCATTTCTGTGATCTCATCCGAGACTTCGAACAACATTCGGTCACCAACTCATATAATACTATATCGTCAACGAACGTTAAGCGTGCGGACCCTACGGGTTTGAGAATGATAAGACATGACCGAGATGCCTCTCCGATTAATAACCAATAGCTGGACCTGGATGCCCATATTGGTTCCTACATATTGTACGAAGATCTTTATCGGTCGAACCTTTATGACAACATACGTAATTCCCTTTGTCTATCGGTATGTTATTTGCCCGAGATTCGGTCGTCGATATCTCCATACCTAGTTCAATATTGTTACTAACAAGTCTCTTTACTCGTTCCGTAATACATCATCTTGTAACTAACTCCTTAGTCATTTTGCTTGCAAGCTTCTTGTGATGTGTATTACCAAGAGGGCCATATACAGAGTGAAAAACCCCAATCTTGATTCATGCCAACTCAACAGACACCTTCGGAGATACCTATAGAGCATCTTTATCATCTCCAGTTACATTCTAACATTCGATAGCACACAAGGTATTCCTCCGGTATTTGGGAGTTGCATGATCTCATGGTCAAAGGAATATGAATTTGACATTAAGAAAGCAGCAACAATAAACTGAACGATCATATGCTAAGAAAATGGATGGGTCGTGTCCATCACATCATTCTCCTAATGATGTGATCCCTTTATCAAGTGGCAACTCATGTCCATGGTTAGGAAACCTTAACCATCTTTTATCAACGAGCTAGTCTAGTAGAGGCTCACCAGGGACACGGTGTTTGTTTATGTATCCACACATGTATTTAAGTTTTCGGTCAATACAATTCTAGCATGAATAAAAAACCTTTATCATGAATAAGGAAATATAATAATAACAACTTCATTATTGCCTCTAGGGCATATTTCCATCAAGTGCCAGGGGGAATAGCCAGCATGTTGACCACGGTCAACGTGGTCAATCGGGGCCAGGGGGCCACTGGCAGTGACCTGGGTGGGCCGTAGGCCACGCCACGTCGGCGGGCGGCGCCGGAGGAGCTCCGGCGAGCCAGAAACGCGGCAGAGGGCTCGGTTCTTCGCCGGAATTTTGCTACAGGCGGCCATATCGTGTGCGGCTGGTTACGTTGGAACGGGTGCTCTACGTCGCGTCGATTGGTGCTACAGGCCAGAGCTGAGGCTGAGGGAAACGGCACCGACATTGAGCGGAGGCAACGGCGGCGCTCGGGTTAGCACGGGCGTGATCTAAGCTCTGCCAACTATGGCGGCAGAGCTAAGCGCAGCAGAACGAGGGGGAGGCAGAGGGGTTCGCGTCGCCGCTCACCTAGCAGCACATGGAAGGCCGACAAGGGGGGGTTAGTAGCTGTCGAGGGCGCCATAATCAAAGAAGACGTTGGCGAGGTCCGAGGTGGAAGACGAAGGCGACCCGACGCTGTGGTGCTCCCAGGCTCGCACACGTTGATGTAAAGGAAGAAGCGGTCAGCGGCGGTCCTCGTGGGCACGCTGGCGAGGCGCGGGGAGGTAGGTGGCCACGAGCTTCGGCGGAGCTCGCCCATGGTGGCGCTCGGCTCCGAGGAAGGCGAGAGGGGAGGCGGGAACATGCGTGCTAGGGTTTCGAGGGGAGAGGCGAGGGCGTCCGGGGGCTCTTGTAGTCGTCAGGGAGGTGACGATGGCCGCCACGAAGACATGCCCTGGCCATGCCCGAGGATCTCTGTCACGACCCCCCCCCCCACTGTGAACAGGGGGAAGGGGACGGTGGCTAGATGGGTCGGCCTGGCACCGTTGTCGCGGCTGGGCCATGGCATAGTGCCAGTTTTGCTTTTTCTTTTTTCTTTTTTTTTCATTCCTTTTTCTTTTTCCTTTTATTTGTTTCTGTTTTATCTTTACTTTTAATAGTAATTTAGTTCGAAAAATATGGGACTTGCCCCATTAATCACTTTGCAATTTTAGGGACTTCCGCAACAAGTTTGGAAGACAAATAAAATAGTTTGGAATCTTTATAAATTTGGAATAGCATTTAAAATGCTGAAAAAGCACTGTTTTAATTGCTTGAGCCCATTTTAGCATTGTGGTGATGTTGTTTTCCTTAACAAACAGTTGTTATGGAATTTTTGCCAAATGTTGAACTATTTTGCAGCAACTTTTTTGCAACTTTAAATTTGAATTGATTCATAGAGGGAATTTGAAATGAGGTTGAACCCAAGTGATTAAGCATTGTTAATCAAATTGACTTAGCATAAACATGAGGGATTATTGTAGCTTAATACATGGGGGCGTTACACACATGAGCCTTTGGGGCTCAATGTACTCCATCATCGGTGGCTATTGGTCGATGCTTGCTTCGGGTCTGGCTAGTTTCTGCTGTCCACTTGTCGTTCCTTGGCGCTTTGGGTGAAGGGTTCATTGATCCAGTTCGGCCCCATGTTTTGGCCGTGCTTCCGAAGTGTCCGTCTTTGGATGTGATGCAACCTTTTGTGCCATGTGTTCTATGAGATTGGGCTTGATGTGTGTTGGAGGGCTGAGCACCCCTTGTTCTGCTTCATCCCACACATTGTGTGGTGCCTCCTTCTCTCTGTATGTTTGTTTTCTCCTAATTATCGATGAAAAGATACGCAATCCTTGTGTATTCGCAAAAAAAAAAGATAGCCACATGTCCTATTTTTTGAGAAAAAAAGAGAGAGGTTGGGGTCTTATTTTGGAAACAAAAGAGTAGGCAAATGCTCAAATCCCTTGTACAGCAATACTCCCTTCGTTTCTTTTTAGTTTGCACATAAGATTTAGTCAAAGTCAAACTTTGTAAAATTAACCAACCTTATTGAAAAAAATATCAACATCTACAATACTAAAGTTATATGGTATAAAAATTAATTTCATAATGCATCTAAAAATATTGATTTTATATTGTGATTTTTGATATTTTTTTCTATTAACTTAGTCAAAGTTGACAAAGTTTGATTTTGACCGAATTTTATATGCAGACTAAAAAGAAACGAATAGAGTACCTTTACACGAACTGAACTAGCTTCACATCTGTAAATTCCAATATTTCACGGGGAAGCACGGAAAGAGTGAAAAGTTGGAGTTGTTTATTCATTCGAGGCCTTTCTCTGGAGAAACGATTTGGCAGGCGGATATCCCGACCTGAGGCACTCCATGGCTGCCACTTTCCCTACCGCCCCGTTTCCTTGGGCAAGCGTGCGTGTGTTTGTATTTCCCCCAACTCCACCAATTTCCCCCTTTCACCATCGCCTTTTCTGAAACAAAAAGTGAAGCATTTGGTCTTAGGAAAAGCAAAGCAATGTGCAGATCTGCAAATTTGCGTCAAGTAACGCTAATGGAGTGCAGGATTCAGGATGGCGCCAAATATCATTCCCCTGTCCCTGTGTATGCTTTTTTGGCGCCAAATATAATTCTACTATGTAATGTTGTACTACTATATAGTACTAATGCATCGCATCAATTAAAGAGAGATGGGCATGTGTATATGTAGTTCCTTCACAAGCGTTTGATTATTAGCCCCGCTCCACTAATATTGTCTATAATTATTTAACCCCTCTGTGATGCATCGCAAAAACAGAAAATAAAAAACCCTCTAGGATCGCTGAGCTTGTGATTCTGCATGATGAAGCCACGCCACGCCAGGTCGTCTACTGGGACACCATGCATGATCGACGATCAAATACCGATCGATCGATCGATCAGATGGGTGTCATGCTAGGCTGAGATGGCGTGGAATCACGCCCAATTCAGAAACTTCCTCCCGATGCCCAGAGCGCAAGAATGTGCAGACATGCACTGCACTGATTGATTTGATGGGGCCGCGTATATGCATGATTTATTATGTACATACGGGTACACGATGATCATATACGCATTACGCGTTATTCGTATGCAGCCTAGCAGTCAGAGATCGATGATAGCCAGACAGATGGCTTGTGATGCGGCACTCATCACGGGCAGGCCCAAGGTAATAAGGCAAAGGAAAGGAATCATGGGCGTGTGCTTTACAACTGTGGCCTCCGGGAACACAAGAGACAGCACAAGAGCTGAATCGCTGCATATCCCTGCGTTATCCTGATGATAAAGTAGTACTTAACGAGTTGTGATTCCACGCAAGAGCGCAGCGCATTAGAATACTCGGCTACGCCATGTTCTCGTCTCGGGGCCGAGTGGGCGGCGCACATGCATGCATGCGCAACGGGAGGAGAGCAATCGCGCATGCTATAGCGGCTGGGTGGAGAGCCTCTGACTGACTTGTCTCCTTTCTGGCCTCTCTCTCTCGTCCCCGTTGTTCGTTGGTTCGTCAGTTGTTTTCATGGTTTTAAATAGCCCGCTATAGCTCCGCTATAACACGCTATAGCGTTTAGAAAAGATCTCGTGTTAAGAGTCTTTTGTTCAAACATTTGAGCAAACATTTTAAATAGCTCGCTATAACTCCGCTATAGCACGCTATAGCATTTAGAAGAAGTCCGCCGCTAAAAGGCTTAGCGCGCTATTTAAAACTTTGGTTGTTCCACGTGGATCCGGAGAACGAGACCTGATTTCTTCAGAATGCCTTGTGGAGAACCGCATGGATTTCGATCAGGACTTGTGATTCAGGAAGGAAAGACAAGTGGAGATCAATAGCGATAGCCTCTCTCGGCCCATCTCCGTCGGGTACAAGTGGAGAAATGGAGCTTCCGATGGATCGATGGATCGACCACGCGTCATGTGCAGCTAAACAGCACAAACTCGGTTACTTCCATTCCATGTGCTAAACAGAGAAGCAAGAATGGTAGCGTGAGACGAGAATGGGCGGCAAGAAAAGAAAAGGGCATAGGGAATTCGACCGGCCAGAAAAGGTTCAGAGAATCTGCAATTGCAGGTCTGCCGATAAGCCACTGCCAACCAGGAGCCTTTTCGTCTTTCCTGCTACACAACGATAACCTAATAAATAACCAGTGATCGATGTGCACGAGACGAAGGCTCACTGCAGGCATCCCTTTTGTGCTGTCTTTATCATACGGGCAAAACTCGAAAGGACCTTTCACGCAAGTGGTCGTTTCAACATGCGGACAACCCATGGAATGTGGAGGCCGGCCTAGAGCACTTGCCCGTCCGTCTACCATGTGGTGCATGGAGATGGAACCCATGTCAACATCATGTGGCGTACGAGAAGAGCAAAAAAGGAACACCTCAGACTGCCAAGTGGGTCGTGGTGCATGACTACTTCAAATGATAATTAGAGTGCCCATGCTCCAACTACACTACGCTTTGTTCAACCACAAGAGAAGCGAGCACTTGGGTTTTAGTGCGAACTCGTGTATACTTGAAGCTAGTTGAAGCTAGCATCACATTCAATAACTACCACTAAAGGAGCATATTGTTTAAAAAGATTCACTTTCAAAATCTTCCAGTTCCCAACAGATTATCTATATGCAGATTGTCATTATTCTCTCTACTACTGTATTGTAATAGTACCTTCATTTTAACTACGATTTGAAAACATTTATCTCTTTCTCACTGCAAATAGCACAAACCATCATATATCAGCACCAACACGGAATTGGATTTCCGATGACACTTCTCTCTCTGTATGGATTATCATCCTCTCTAAATAAGTAGCACCAACACTTCTCCTCACACCAAAGGGAAGTTGGCGTTCGTAGATCACTATTTTTCCATTGGTCTTTCCACACTTCTCACACCAAATTTTCTTTGTAGTATGTTTTTTTTAAGATATCGTATGATGTTGGTTGTGTCGGTCGCTAGGCTGGCTTGTGCCCGCGCGGGCCATCCTTCTCCGGGCCTAGGCTCGTGTCAAACTGATGGCCCCCACACATGTCATATGTGGTAACCCACCGGTTTTCGTCGAGAGCATCAAGCCAGGAAAAATGGGCCGGCTCACTCCGCTCGTGAGTGGTTTTTCTATTTTACTTTCTTCGGTTTTTAGTCGGGTTTTCATAAAAAAAACTCTGTAATGAATCGGTGCCGACTGCAGAGGTGTTGCACCACTATCAGTCTATCACATGGCCACAAACCCAGCCTGCTCATTTTGTTCCACTGAAGATAGTTGGAAGCATGCTTTAATAGACTGTGTCACTGCCAGATGTGTTTGGTCTCTATCATCTGAGGAGCTAGTGGAGGCAATGTGTGACAATCTGAGTTTGAATGCCAAAAAATTGGGTTTTCAAGATGCATGAAATACTATCCCACGACAACTTCACGCATATGGCGGTAACATTATGGGCAATCTGGAGAGCAAGGCGGAGAGCCACACATGAAGAAAAAATTGCTAGCCCGTTGCAAACCCATATATTCATCACTTCATTCCTAAGGAAATTGACATTCTCTCCCAACCGAGATAGCCGATGAATAGAAGTACAACTATCAGGCCTTCACAGTGGATCCCACCACCTCCAGAGTATGTGAAAGTTAATGCTGATGCAGCGGTTTGAACGATAGTTCTGGTGCGGTGGCAGTGGTTTGCCAGGGCAGTAACAAAGTTTCTCTGGGTGCTTCTTTTATCACTTTCAAATTATTCATAATCCTGTTACACTAGAGGCTTTGGCGGTAAGAGAGGCGCTGACAACCACGGAAGATCTTTATGTCCAGAAGATTCAAGTGGCGTCGGATTGCAAGAATGTGGTTGATGGTATAAAGCCGGAATCGTCATCGGATCATGCGGCTATTACCATGAAATCAGAGAGCGATCTGTTTTTTTTCTGCTTGTAATTTTATCCACGAGTTTAGGAGCTAGAATATCGAGACTCACAATTTCACTAGACATGCACTTTCACTTGGGTTTGGCCACTGTGTTTGATTAGGCCAACATGGAGACTTGAGTTTTATTCCTGTAAATGTTGTGACAATTTGAATAAAGCCAAGCGAGAATGTCTAATTTTTTTTTTCCAAAAAATGTATGTTGCTTTTTACGAGCTAGATATTTTAAAATCTAATAATATAATAAAAGAAATATTTTAGAAAATTGTTCAGTAAGTGATTTGAAGAAGTTTAGTTTATATCTTTTTTGTGAGGGAAGTTCAGATTATATTAAAAAAAGTTCATCATATAATTAATTTTGTCATATATTACAATAATCTTAGGCTGCGTTTGATAGCAAGGTGTTGCAAAAACCAAAGTTTTGAAAAACTACAGTATTTTAGCCAGTTGGTGCAAGATACCACAGTTTTGACATATCAAAGTATTTTGTAGTATTGGGAATACTGTGACCTGTTTGGCTGGTGCTTTTATGCAGCAACGTAATTAGCTAACTAGCTGGCCAGTTTTTTTTAGCAGCTACAAACACGCATGTTCCTAGCTAGTTGCAATCACTCAATGGTTTGGTTGATCAGAGTTGATTAGTTGGGTATAGACACTCAGTGTGTTGTGGCCGGCACCGATAGACAAAAATCGCACAAACAAGATGAGCTACAACTCGGCTTTGCAGAGTAGCAAGCTTGAGTCCAGTAGGATTTGCTTGCCCCGTTAATCTCAGCTACCGCGGCGGGGTTAGAGGAGGGCCGGCTTGGAAGAGGCGGTATATGACAACCTAATGAGTTGCCAACATACAGTGCACTGCCACAGCTAGGGCAGCAGAGGCGAAGGTCAGCGCTTCGGGGCAGCAGGTTGAAGGTGGACTTGGCATAGCTCAAGGACAGGATCTGGCAGAACAATGGGAGAATGAAGGAGGGGCAGCAGCGGCTTTGGAGCAAGGAAGAAGATAACAACGACCCCTTTCTTTCGCGAGCTCTATTTAAAAAAAAAAGAGGTTTGGAGTTCTTTTTTTAATACAGAGATAATACCATGGTTTTGGAAATAATGCAGTATCAAAAACATAGTTTCTAGTGGCAGCCAAACACCTTGCTGTAATTAAAACTATGGTAATCTGAAAAACCACAGTATTCTCAGAATACTTTAAAAATACTAAACTACCAAACGGGGCCTTAAGAGTGTATTAAAACATGTTTGCCATATACTAATTATTTCTCAGTGTGTATTTGAAAAATATTCATCATATAATAGAAAATTGTTCACTTTATATTACAAAAAAACTAAAAATAAAATGGGCAAAATAATGAACAAAAAAATCAAACCTGAAAAGGGAAAAATAAGAGTAAAAGGAAAAGGGAAAACTGAAAAAGAAAACCACAAAATAAATAAAACTAAATAACCAAATTACAGTGAACCAATAAAAAGGAAAATGCAACAGAAAAAAAAAACGAAGCACGAATGCCGCGCAGCGTGCGGTGCCGCAAACTGGGCCGGCCAACCTGCTGGCGCTATGAGCGAATGCACTATATATGCCGTCCGCGGGCAGCATCGGATTGTTTCTTTTTTAAGAAACTCATAGGATTTGGCATTTTCTATTTGACTCAATTTGCGTCAACCAAAACCCTATTCAGCGCCTTAAGCAACCGTTATAGGTTTTTTTAGGGGAACGACCTTCAACCTGGCAAACCCGACCTTCCACCTTAGGCCTGGCCCATTTAACTTTTCTTTCCTGGTTTGCACCACATTTCTGGTTTGTACTTCAAGAAACTTCCATGGTTTTTATGGAGCGGTTTCTTCCTGGATTTTTCCAGAACTAGTTTTGAACTATTTTTCACCTTTTCCTTTTTTTTCAAAATTAACGAACTTTTTTTTGAAAGCCTGAACTTTTCTTAAGCTCATAAACTCTTCGAAGAAGTTGTGAAATTTCCTAAGTTCGCAAACTTTTCCTTTAATTAGTCCGCGGATTTTTCGTCAAATTTCATTATTTTAAAAATATGTGACTATTTTTTTTCAAATTCACACACATATTCAAATGCACGTTTTTTCTTCAAATTTGTGAATTTTTTCGAATAGATGAACTTTTTTGAAATTCATGATTCTTTTCTAATATGTGAATTTTAAAAAAACCAAATCGAACAAGTTTTTGAAATTCATGAAATTTTCAAATTTGCAAACATTGTTTTAATGCACGATTTTTTTTTCATATTCCTGAACTTATTTTCTATACGTGAACAAGCCCTTTGAGAACTAAACCAGTGTTTTTTGAAGTACCAGTGCTTATTTATAGAGGGTAGACGCTTAATCAGGCGTCTCTCCTGTAGAAATAGGTACTGGTGCTTCAGAAAATCTGATTTATTTTTCTAAGCATCTAGCATTGTACAAGGCCTTAAAATAATGTTGCTATGGCATAAAGGATTATCCATTTCATAGGCGATGATTTCATGAACTTTTTCTGATTTTTTGAAAAGTCAATGTGCTAAACAGTCAGTGGTCAAGGTCAAAATGGATGATCGAGCGAAGCTACCATCGAGCGAGCTGCATGTCGAGATCGATCGCTTGTGCTTCAAGGCATTTTCATCCGCCCTCTTCCAACATCGGTGACGCATGGCATTGTGAGACAGTTGTCCAAGAAAGCAATTCCACCATAGATTCACATAAAGGCTCACTACAACTACGCCATCGACGCCTTATACACCAAACATCATAGACACGTCAACGGTTGGATGACCCAATGCGAGGCGTGGCTACAAGGCAACCGAGACAAGTTTCTTGGCGTCGACGTCAAGTGCACGCCCGAAGATTCACCATGTACCCTCCTGATCTTCCAATGAAGATCGAAGACGGAATCGCCGAACCAATGGTCCAAATACTAAAATCTTTGCCCTTGAAGGTAATGGAACTGACTGGTATTCATGCATGTATATTTTGGTGCGCGGTTTGTTGAAGTTGCATACCATATCATGTTTGTGTTCAACATGTGTTAATCAACACTTTGATATGACGTTGTATTTAAAAACTTCCGTTGTGCCGATCAACCAAGTACTATCTCCGTCCAGGTTTATTGGTCCCCTTTGTATTTTGTGCTAGTTTTTGACCATAAATTAAAGTAACAAAATGCTAATGCATGTCATAAAACATAATATCATTAGAAACTATGTTCAAATACGAATCCAACGATATAATTTTTTGGTGACATGCATTATCATTTTGTTAGTTTAATCAATGGTCAAAATTTGACACAAAAATGCGACGAAGACCAATAAATCAGGACGGAGGTAGTATGTAGATCACCAGGAGTGAATAGAATACTTTGCGCCATTACTGTCCAAAAACTCCGAATGGTGCCATGTACGGCGCAGAGTCGCGCCAATGTCCGTCACATCCGGCGTCAGCTTCAGACGCTGAGGAAGGAGGAGATGTCCGCGGCTGAGTACATGCACAAGATGAAGGCCCTCCCCGACGCCATGGCTGCCGCCGACTCTCCGATTCATGATGATGAGCTCATTTATCACATCCGAGGGAGTCCTGGATTAGGGGGTCTCCGGACAGCCGGACTATATCCTTTGGCCGAACTGGTGGACTATGAAGATACGAGATTGAAAACTTCGTCCCGTGTCCGGATGGGACTTTACTTGGCGTGGAAGGCAAGCTAGGCAGTACGGATATGTATATCTCCTTCTTTGTAACCGACCTTGTGTAACCCTAGCCCCTTCCGGTGTCTATATAAACCAGAGGGTTTTAATCCGTAGGACAACATACAATCATACCATAGGCTAGCTTCTAGGGTTTAGCCTCTCTGATCTCGTGGTAGATCAAATCTTGTAATACCCATATTATCAAGAATAATCAAGCAGGACGTAGGGTTTTACCTCCATCAAGAGGGCCCGAACTTGGGTAAAACATCGTGTCCCCTGCCTCCTGTTACCATCCGCCTTAGACGCACAGTTCGGAGCCCCCTACCCGAGATCCGCTGGTTTTGACACCGACATTGGTGCTTTCATTGAGAGTTCCTCTGTGTCGTCACCGTTAGGCTTGATGGCTCCTTTGATTATCGATAGCGATGCAGTCCAGGGTGAGACTTTTCTCCCCATATAGATCTTTGTATTCGGCGGCTTCGCACTGCGGGCCAACTCGCTTGGCCATCTAGAGCAGATCGAGAGTTATGCCCCTGCCCACCAGGTCAGGTTTGGAAGCTTAAACTAAACGGCCGATATCCGCGAAGACTTGATTTTCAACGGATTCGAGCCCCTTCCTAGTGCGCCACACGGTCACGATGAGCATGATTTAGCTCTGCCATCGGACAGTGTTCAGGAGATCGCACCGGCAACTGCTCCGACCCTCAATTCGGAGCCCGTTGCGCCATTCATGGACGGGTGGATAGACCCCGCCACGGAGGCCGCACTCTCATCGGCAGTCGAGCCGAGTATCGACCTTACCCTTCACGGGAGCCGTGATGCTGAACTACCGAATTCTTCCCCGGCCACGGACTCCGAACCGCCTGCGCCCGTGCCTATCGAATCCAACTGGGTGCCGATCATGGAGTTTACCTCCGCGGATATTTTTCAGCACTCGCCCTTCGGCGACATACTGAACTCATTAAGGTCTCTCTCCTTATCAGGAGAGTCCTGGCCGAACTATGTCCGGCAGGATTGGGATGCGGATGACGAAGAAATTCGCCGCCCACCCACCACCCACTTAGTAGCCACTGTCGACGATTTGACCGACATGCTCGACTTCGACTCCGAAGACATCGATGACATGGACGACGATGCAGGAGGCGAACAAGAACCACTGCCCACAGGGCACTGGATAGCCACCTCGTCATATGACATATATATGGTGGACACACCCAAAGAAGGCAATGGCGACGGGACAACGGAGGATGACCCCTCCAATAAGCAACCCAAGCGCCGACGTCAGCGGCGCCGCTCTAAATCTCGCCAAAGCAAAAGCGGTGACACCGGCACAGGAGATAATAGCACTCCAGACAGTGCCGAAGACAACAACAATCCCCTCCAGCAAGATTTAGGGCAGGAGGATGGAGAAGCCAGCCCTCCCAAGAGAGTGGCAGATGGAGAGGCGGAAGATGATAATTACATGCCTCCCTCCGAAGACGAGGCAAGCCTCGACGATGACGAATTCGTCGTGCCTGAGGATCCCGTCGAACAAGAGCGCTTCAAGCGCCGGCTTATACCCACGGCAAATAGCCTTAACAAAAAGCAACATCAGCTTCAAGCTGATCAAGATTTGCTAGCTGACAGATGGACTGAAGTCCTTGTGGGCGAGGAATATAAACTCGAACGCCCCTCCAAGAGTTACCCGAACCGTAGGTTGCTACCCCGACTGGAGGAGGAAGCACCAAAACCTACATCTCCAGCGTATGACGCGGCTGATCGGCCACCTCGTGGCCGCGACAAAGAGGCATTTCAGCCAAAAGCTCAGCCCGCACCCCGACGCCACTCAAATAAAAATGTCAAGACATGGGGAAATACGCCAGACCTGCGAGACGTATTGGAAGACAAAGCAAAACACGCAAGATCGATCTACGGATCATGAGGGCGCACCACTATGCGAGACGATAACCGTCACGCCGGATACAGTAAAAGTAAGTTTGGCTGGGCCGAACACAGCGGACAAGACTCATTTGAGCTGCGTCGTGATATAGCCTAGTACAGAGGCGCCGCACACCCCCTATGCTTCACAGACGAAGTAATGGATCATCAAATCCTAGAGGGTTTCAAACCCGTAAATATAGAATCATACGACGACACAACAGATCCTGCGGTATGGATCGAGGACTTCCTCCTGCACATCCACATGGCCCGCGGTGAGGATCTACACGCCATCAAATACCTCCCACTTAAACTCAAAGGACCAGCTCGGCATTGGCTCAACAGCCTGCCAGCAGAATCCATTGGCTGTTGGGAAGATCTGGAGGCCGCATTCCTCGACAACTTCCAGGGCACTTATGTGCGACCACCAGATGTTGATGACTTGAGCCACATAATTCAGCAGCCAGAGGAATCGGCCAGGCAATTCTGGACACGGTTCCTAACAAAGAAAAATCAAATCGTCGACTGTCCGGATGTAGAGGCCCTAGCAGCTTTTAAGCACAACATCCGCGACGAGTGGCTCACCCGGCACCTTGGCCAGGAAAAGCCGAAATCTATGGCAGCCCTCACGACACTCATGACCCGCTTTTGCGCGGGAGAAGACAGCTGGCTGGCTCGCAGCAATAACATATCAAAGAACCATGGTACTTCGGATACCAAGGATGGCAATGGCAGGTCACGTTGCAACAAACACAAGCGCCACATTAACAACGACAATACCGAGGATACGACAGTCAATGCCGGAATCAAAGGCTCTAAACCCGGTCAGCAGAAAAAGCCATTCAAAAGAAGCACTCCGGGCCCGTCCAGTTTGGATCGTATACTCGACCACTCGTGTCAAATACACGGCACCCCCGACAAGCCAGCCAACCACACCAACAGGGATTGTTGGGTGTTCAAGCAGGCTGGCAAGTTAAATGCCGAAAACAAAGATAAGGGATCACATAGCGACGACGAGGAGGAGCCCCGGCAGCCGAACACCGGAGGACAGAAGAGGTCCCCCCCACAAGTGCGGATAGTGAACATGATATACGCAACCCACATCCCCAAGAGGGAGCGGAAGCATGCGCTAAGGGACGTATATGCTATTGGAAATATGCCCTAGAGGCAATAATAAAAAGGATTATTATTATATTTCCTTGTTCATGATAATTGTCTTTTATTCATGCTATAATTGTGTTATCCGAAAATCGTAATACATGTGTGAATACTTAGACACCAACATGTCCCTAGTAAGCCTCTAGTTGACTAGCTCGTTGATCAATAGATAGTCATGGTTTCCTGACTATGGACATTGGATGTCATTGATAAGGAGATCACATCATTAGGAGAATGATGTGATGGACAAGACCCAATCCTAAACATAGCACAAGATCGTGTAGTTCGTTTGCTAGAGTTTTCCAATGTCAAGTATCTTTTCCTTAGACCATGAGATCGTGTAACTCCCGGATACCGTAGGAGTGCTTTGGGTGTACCAAACGTCACAACGTAACTGGGTGACTATAAAGGTATACTGCGGGTATCTCCGAAAGTGTCTGTTGGGTTGACACGGATCAAGACTGGGATTTGTCACTCCGTATGACGGAGAGGTATCACTGGGCCCACTCGGTAATGCATCATCATAATGAGCTCAAAGTGACCAAGTGTATGGTCACGGGATCATGCATTATGGTACAAGTAAAGTGACTTGCCGGTAACGAGATTGAACGAGGTATTGGGATACCGACGATCGAATCTCGGGCAAGTAACATACCGATTGACGAAGGGAATTGTATACGGGGTTGCTTGAATCCTCGACATCGTGGTTCATCCGATGAGATCATCGAGGAGCATGTGGGAGCCAACATGGGTATCCAGATCCCGCTGTTGGTTATTGACCGGAGAGCAATCTTGGTCATGTCTACATGTCTCCCGAACCCGTAGGGTCTGCACACTTAAGGTTCGGTGACGCTAGGGTTGTAGGGATATGTATATGCAGTAACCTGAAAGTTGTTCGGAGTCCCGGATGAGATCCAGGACGTCACGAGGAGTTTCAGAATGGTCCGGAGGTAAAGAATTATATATAGGAAGTGCTATTTCGGCCATCGGGACAAGTTTCGGGGTCACCGGTATTGTACCGGGACCACCGGAAGGGTCCCGGGGGTCCACCGGGTGGGGCCACCTATCCCGGAGGGCCCCATGGGCTAAAGTGGGAAGGGATCCAGCGCAAAGTGGGCTGGGGCGCCACTTTCCCCTAGGGCCCATGCACCTAGGGTAGGGGAAACCCTAAAGGGGGTGCCCCCTTGCTTGGGGGGCAAGCCCCCCACCCCTTGGCCGCCGCCCCCCTAGGAGATTGCATCTCCTAGGGCCGGCGCCCCCCTAGGCTCCCTATATATAGTGGGGGGGGAGGAGGGCCTCTCACACCACACCTTTGGTGCCTCCCTCTCCCTCTCCAACACCTCCTCCTCCTCCATAGAGCTTGGCGAAGCCCTGACGGAGTACTGCAGCTCCACCACCACCACGCCGTCGTGCTGCTGCTAGAGCCATCTTCCTCAACCTCTCCTTCCCCCTTGCTGGATCAAGAAGGAGGAGACGTCACGCTGACCGTACGTGTGTTGAACGCGGAGGTGCCGTCCGTTCGGCGCTAGGATCTCCGGTGATTTGGATCACGTCGAGTACGGCTTCCTCATCCCCGTTCTTTGAACGCTTCCGCGCGTGATCTACAAAGGTATGTAGATGCAATCCGATCACTCGTTGCTAGATGAACTCCTAGATGGATCTTGGTGAAACCGTAAGAAAATTTTGTTTTCTGCAACGTTCCCCAACATATGCGTTGGAGCCAGTCGCCCCAAAGTTCAACCCATAGTCCTCTTGTCCGATCACCTTCGATCGCAGGGACCACCCCACTAGTATCTGTCATGGCGGATTCACCGCACTAGTCCTAGACCCAATCATTGACGGATTTCACCTCACTCGAGTCCTTATGGATGGCGGCAGCAGCCTGAACCTGCTTTATCAGGACACAGTGCGCAAAATGGGTATAGACCCCTCAAGGATCAAACCCACAAAAACGACCTTCAAAGGCGTCATACCAGGTGTAGAGGCCCATTGCACAGGCTCAGTCACACTAGAAGTGGTCTTCGGATCCCCGGATAACTTCCGAAGCGAGGAGTTAATCTTTGATATAGTCTCGTTCCACAGCGGCTATCATGCACTGCTCGGGCGAACCACATTTGTGAGATTCAATGTGGTACCGCATTATGCATACCTCAAGCTCAAGATGCCAGGACCTCGGTGGGTCATCACAGTCAATGGAAACACAGAGCGCTCTCTCCGCACGGAGGAGCACACTGCGGCCCTCGCAGCAAAAGCGCAAAGCAGCCTCTTAAGGCAATCCACCAGTTCGGCGATTCAAGACCCGGACACCTTCAAGCGCGCCCGGAGTAATCGACAACAAGACCGCCTGACACGTTCCGTGCTCGCATAGCAATGCAGACCCCACCCCAGTACCAGCCAAACGGCAAAATCCGTGCCACGCGTACATAATTACGCATTAAAAATACCATGGGCACAGGTGGAAAGGGGGCACGACTATGGCACGCCCCAAGACGCGGCTCAACCGCACTAGGGGCTTCCCGCTTTCTTATTTTTCTCTCTTTCAGGACTTTAATCTCTAAAAACCCCGTCCGGCAATACGGTTGCCAGACACACGATGCAACAACCAAGGAGGCAGAAAGCTATGTCGCACCACGGAACTCCCAGGTGGTCTGTGACAACGAGTGAAATACCTGCTTTAAATAACATTCCTCAGCTTGCCCTTAGAGGGGACATGTCAAATAATCCTACTTTTTGCTTATCGCACTACTTGTATCATTCTGCTTTAACACACCTTTTTGAATAAACAATGCATAGCACTAGACTATTATCGCATTCTCTATTCTTATATATGTATGTATGTATGTATGTATGTATGTATGTTCATTCATGACATCCAGCACCCGTACACTCTGGTACGGCCAATACGCTAGGGGCTTAAGCATACCCCATAATACGGCGTGAGAAGTCCAAACACTTTCGACTGTGCGGCACCCCGAACTTATAGCATTATATGCATCAGCATCGAATCATGTCTTGGGTCAATAGTTGGGTTTGCCCGGCTCCCGTGTTTTGGTACCTTACGTTCCGCTATATCGGCTAAGGTAGCACTGGGAGAACTACTGTGATTGTGCCCCGGTTCAGATGGACTAAGCACCTCAGTAGAGAAAGCTAAAACTGGTTGTCATGATAAGGCGAGAGCTGATCGCTATTCGAGAGGTTTCGAGTCCCTAAAGACTTATACCGCTTAGAGCAAGGAGTCGGCTTTGTCCGGCTTAAGGCGTGTATAGCACCCCAGATTCGGCCTTCCGAATACTAGGGGCTTTGCCAAAATTTAAAACTGTAGAATTCTATGGCTAAGTCAGAGTGATAAAGCATTATAGTCCGGTTGCCTTGTTCGTTGTGCTGAGCACCTCCCTCGAAGGACCCAACAATGGGAAAAGAGTGCTCAGGTTTATCCCGAACACCCCAGCACTCGTGGCATGGGGGCAAAAGCCGACGACTGGCCACCTCTCAGATTTGATAAACAGCCGCACAGAAGGTAATATTTTAAATTCAAATAAGCGTTGCATAGCGCATATGAACAAGTTTTCATAATACAGGATCACACGAGCAAGTTCATTCAAAAATTACATCTTTTGCACACTCGTCCGCCACAAGACGGGCACCCTTCAGGACACCCTCATAATACATTTCTGGGTGGCGATGCTCCTTGCCCTGCGGCGGCCCCTCCTTCACCAGCTTCTCAGCGTCCATCTTGGCCCAGTGCACCTTTGCACGGGCAAAAGCCCGGCGGGCACCTTCTATACAGACGGACCGCTTGATGACTTCCAGCCGCGGGCAGGCATCCAGAAGCCGCCTCACCAGGCCGAAGTAGCTGTTGGGAAGGGAGTCGCCAGGCCACATCTGGACTATAAATCCCTTCATGGCCTGTTCGGCCGCCTTGTGCAGCTCGACCAGTTGCTTCAGCTGGTCGCTCATAGGCATCGGGTGTTCGGTCCCAGTATACTGAGACCAGAACAACTTCTCCGTCGAGCTTCCCTCCTCGGCCTGGTAAAATTTCGCGGCATCCAACACGCTGCGGGGCAAATCTGCGAATGCTCCTGGAGAGCTCTGGACTCGGCTAAGTAACAAGTAATTTACTTTCACATGCTTGCTTTGCATATTGAATGCCTTACCCGCCGCTATCCTCCTCATCGCCTCAATCTCCTGGAGGGCCTTTTTGGCTTCGGCCTTGGCATGCTTTGTGCTCTCGAGGGTCGCGGCAAGCTCAGACTCTCGCGTCTTCGAGTCAAGCTCCAAAGCCTCGTGCTTCTTCACGAGAGCCTGGAGCTCTTGCTGGACCTCGCCCACCCGTGCCTCTTGTTTCTACCGCTTGGTGCGCTCCTTGGCCGCTTTGTCTTCGGCCTCGGACATCTTCGGCCTCGGACATCGCTTGCTTCAGGGTTGCCACTTCGGTCGTGGCCCATGGCACATTCATGATGATCCTGTCATTTCACAACCACATTTTCTTTTTTATATATAGACAAGGTATTACTTACCTTTGTTCTCCTCGAGCTGCCTCTTGGCAAGGCCGGGCTCTTTCTCGGACCCTTCAAGGTCCTGCTTCAGTGCGGCAACCTCCGTAGTCAGTGCGGCAGAGGTCAGCAGCGAAGCCTGCATACGCATACAGACATACTTATATTAGACTCCTGCATATATTATTTGATTCTCTATTCGGATTTTCTTTGTGAACACCAAAAAAAGCATCAGGGGCTACTGTCTATGCGGTAATATTTTTCCTATATTTTAAATACTTACCTCAAAGCCTGTTAGAAGGCTGGCACAGGCTTCTGTCAGTCCGCTCTTGGCGGACTGAACCTTCTTGATCACCACACTCATAATAGTGCGGTGTTCTTCGTCGATGGAAGCGCCGCGAAGCGCTCCCAGCAGGTTGTCCGATGCCTCTGGAAGGACAGAGGTCACCGGCATGGGCATCTTGCCCCTTTTGGAAGGGGGCCACCTGCCTGAGTCCGGAACCACTGGAGGTTCCGGCGCGGTGTTCGGCTGAGAGCTGAACTTGGAGCCCCCGGGAGCCTTGCTTCCTTTGCTCCTGGAGTCCGGAAGGTCGCCTTGAGGCGCCTCCGGGACTGTCTCCCCCCGGCTTGGTGCCCCCTGAGATAGTACCTCGGCATTGTCCGTAGGGCAAGGAGAGGTGGCGGTTGGAAGTGTATCACTATTCATGTTCGATGAGTCCAAGGAACCGTCCGACGATGATACATTGATACAGGCTTGGGGCAGACTGCATAATCATATTCGACGTTAGGAGAAGCAGTGTGACAAAGGTATGCTATGAGTTACTCTGGTATCCGAATACTTACGACTTCGCCGGGGGCTTGGCCCTGAGCAGCCACTCGTCTTCGCCGTTGGCGGCGGTGGTGGACCAGTCCGGAAGGAGAGTCCTTCGCTTCTTGGACCCTTCTGCCTCCTCGGTTGGGGTGGCCTTCCTCTTCTTGTCTCCCCCGGCTGGAGGGGGAGAGTCTTCGTCTTCCTTCTCCTCGTTTTCATGGGAGGAGTGCGTCTCGGAGTTATCGGACGATGAGTCCAATACCACCTGGCGCCGAGAACTCTTTCGGGTTCCCTTGGCCTTCTTCTTGGTCTTATCCAGCACCTCATAAGGAGCCGGAGTCCGCATCTCCGTCAGGAGAGCGTCCGCAGGGTCTTCCGGCAGAGGGGCCGGACAGTTGATCTACTCCGATGTCTCCACCCAGTCCTGTCAAAGGCATGGGAGCTCAGACCCCGCACATGGTTAAGCTATGGGAAATAGACACCCTATCAAATGTACAGAACTTACCGGATTCACAGAACGCTTCGCGCTTAGCCCGCGGTCCTCGGTAAGATAAGGAGGGACCTCAGCGCCTTTGAACAGCACCCTCAAGACGTCTTTATGCATCGTGTCGAAGAGCTCGCCTAGAGTTTGGTGCCGGGCCGGGTCGAACTCCCATAAGTTTAAATCCCATTGTTGACACGGGAGGATCCGGTGGAAGAGCATGACCTGGACTATGTTGACAAGCTTAAGTTTCTTGCTTGTCATGTTCCGGATACACTTCTAGAGTCCGTCCAGCTCCACCGATGAACCCCACGACAGGCCCTTCTCCTTCCAGGAAGTGAGCCGCGTGGGGATTCCGGATCGAAACTCGGGGGCCGCCACCCAGTTGGTGTCGCACGGCTCGGTGATGTAGAACCACCCCGATTGCCACCCCTTTATGGTCTCCACGAAGGAGCCCTCGAGCCATATAACGTTGGGCATTTTTCCCACGATGGCTCCGCCGCATTCCGCTTGTTGGCCGCCCACCACCTTCGGCTTGATATTGAAGGTCTTCAGCCACAGGCCGAAGTGGGGCCGGATGTGGAGGAAAGCTTCGCACACGACGATGAACACCGAGCTGTTGAGGATGAAATTCGGGGCCAGGTCATGAAAGTCCACCCCATAATAGAACATGAGGCTACGGATGAATGGATGGAGGGGAAACCCCAGTCCGCGGGCGGAGTGGGGGAGGAAAACCACCCTTTCGTGAGGTTCCGGGGTAGGGACGACCTGCCCCGCGGCTGGCAGCCAGTGCGCAATATCCGCGGCTAAGTATCCGGCTCTACGTAACTTTTTGATGTGCCCCTCCGTGACGGAGGAGGCCATCCACTTGCCTCCCGCTCCGGACATGTTTGGAGAGAGTTGAGGAGGAGGATGCGGACTTGGGCGCTGGAGCTTGAGTGCGCGAGAATGGATGAGCAAGGAGGAAGAAGGCGTGGGTAGAAAAAGGTGAGATCTTATCCCTTTATAAGGGTGGATTAAACTATGCGCCCCCACTAGCCTGGTAAAACTCGCTTATCCCCCCAAAGCACCGTGATTGATGGCGCGGTTGGGTTACCCACGTCCGTATTGATGAGAATCCCGTAATAAGGGGAGCACGATCTCTGCTTTGACAAGACGTGTCAAGAACCGCCTCGCGTTATATGCGGGGCTGGTTAAAGAAAAATGGTTCAAATAATTACCGGGCCGTGGCGTGATGTCATGCTGCCAAAACGTGTCAGCAGATTAGATTTGTGGTAATATTATTCTCTCTACGGTGGTATGTGGAACTTATTTTGCAGGGTCGAACACTATCCTTGTATTCAAATTCTTCCGTGGTGTATTCAGAGGAGGAACCCGCCTTGTAATGCCGAAGACAACACTGCGCGCCGGACTCATCGTCATTGAAGCCTGGTTCAAGGGCTACTGAGGGAGTCCTGGATTAGGGGGTCTCCGAACAGCCGGACTATATCCTTTGGCTGGACTATTGGACTATGAAGATACGAGATTGAAGACTTCGTCCCATGTCCGGATGGGACTCTACTTGGCGTGGAAGGCAAGCTAGGCAGTACGGATATGTATATCTCCTCCTTTGTAACCGACCTTGTGTAACCCTAGCCCCTTCCGGTGTCTATGTAAACCGGAGGGTTTTAGTCCGTAGGACAACATACAATAATACCATAGGCTAGCTTCTAGGGTTTAGCCTCTCCGATCTCGTGGTAGATCAACTCTTGTAATACCCATATTATCAAGAATAATCAAGCAGGACGTAGGGTTTTACCTCCATCAAGAGGGCCCGAACCTGGGTAAAACATAGTGTCCCCTGCCTCCTGTTACCATCCACCTTAGATGCACAGTTCGGGACCCCCTACCCGAGATCCGCCGGTTTTGACACCAACAACATCCTCACAGGACTCGGCTCCACCTACAACACAATCGCCGCCTCCCTGAGTGTGAGTAACGCACCCATGCCCTACTCCAGCTTCTACTCGCTCGTCTTGTCGTTCGAAGCGTTGCAGGCTCAACAGAGTGCGTCGGAGGGGTGGACTCCCTCGGCCAACGTCGTGACTTGCTCGGGCCCCTACGGCCAGGGCGGACATGCTCCCTACTCGGAGCCCTACCCCTCCCATGGTGGGGGTCGCCCGACCAATGACAACGGCCAGCCCGGGCAAGGCCACCAAGGTGGCAACTGCGGCCCCAACGATGGCGCGACCGCAACCCCTCCTACGCCAGCAATGGTCGGCAAGGTGGCGGGGGTAACAGCGGAAACAATGGAGGTGGTAGGCGTCGCAACAATCACTGGCGCCCCTGGTGTCAAATTTACAAAAACTGGGGGCATGAGGCCGATGATTATCGCAAGTGCTATGACCAGGACCACAACACTCGCTCCGCCAACTCGGCCTCCACCGACACCGTCGACTATCCTTGGGTACTGGACGCCGGGGCTATGGATCACCTGACGAGTGATCTTGAACGTCCCCAGGTTCACGGGCGCTATGATGGCAAGGATCAGGTTCAGGTGGCCAATGGTGCAGGTTTCTCCATTTCACACATTGGTCATTCCCGTTTACCCGGTTCATCTCTAAAACTATGCGACATCCTTCATGTTCCACACATCATAGAGCATCTTCTTTCTGTCTATCGCCTTGTGTAACATCCCCAGCGTCACACTACAGTGATCCCTTATGATCAGTGCCAAGTCATCTTGATTTACAAAGCTTAATCATGTTGTGATGATATCTCAACTCAAATCCCTTCTTTGAATTCTATTCAAATTCAAAGTGAAATTTGAAGTTGCACAAAAGTTGTTGGAAAAATGTTCATCATCTAGCAAATATTCCAAAATAATTTGTTGTTAAGGAAAAAACATCACTTTTATGCAACGATGAACAGTAGCAATCAAACACAGTGCAATTCCAGCATAATTAAATGCCATTTCATTTATGAAATATACAAATGAATTTCACTGGTCCCCACAAAATTGGTGGCGGTGTCTTAGAATCATCAGGGAAATTGAGAGTCACTTTCCGTATTTTGCCTAAGTGGAATAGATGCCCAAGTACTTCTATTTTCACTCTGTTTAATAAATAAAAGAAATAACAAAAAACGGAGAAATAGAAAAGGCCAAACCGCCAGAGGCCACTTACCTGTTGCAGGCCTAGTGCACGGCCCAACCCAACTCACCTGGCGTCTCCCTCCTATTCACGCGCCCCCCATGGACGCAGCGAGCGTCGTGCATGGACGGATCAGCCACGGGGCGGCCTCCCCATCGTTCCTCGCGACGGATAAGGCCACCCCGTGTTGGAGATATGCCCTCGAGGAAATCATGTATGATGATATTTCCTATGTGTTTATGAATAAAGATAGTCCTTGGACATTATCAATGATGTGTATCAGCAAGTACGTGACTTGTTTGTGGGACTATGCATTGTATGATGACTGTCCTAAAAGGTCCCTAGTCGAAAGGGTTGTGTGGACGCGCAACCAACTAGACTAGCATATGACATGGTCGATGGCTTGGTCTCACTAGCCATGGAGCATTGGATGCTAACCGGATAATATGGACTTGGGAGGATCTGGTCGGATTCGACGTAGTCGGATCCGAGTCGAGATAAGGTCCGAGTCGGACAGACCCAACTATGAGACGCAGCGATATGTCATCTGTGAGTCTCTAGTACAACATATGTTCTATGTCCTAAGACCTGAGCTGACGCATGTACTCAGGATGGTGACAGACTTGCTTTGGGCCGACCAAATGCTACTCCATAACTGGGTAGTTATAAAGGTAGGTTTTAGGTTTTTCCAGAACCATGCTGCGAGACATGGTCGAGCAAGATGGGATTTGCCCCTCCGATCAGGAGAGATATACTCTGGGCCCCTCGTGTGATCCGACCAGGATAAGCATGGCCATGCGACAAGGATTATGAGATAATCCGGTTTGTGGTCGGCATCACTGGAACGAGAAAGAGGTCGGGCTAGCACAAGGATGACAGACTCGCCTTGAGCTCGACAACATATATCGTGTGGCAAAAGGAATGGAAGTATGATGTACATGTTCGATAACCAGCTTCATAGTCTGCTTGGTGTTCGGCATGCCTTGCTAGAGGCCGCTACCAACCGTGCAGTTCGGAGTTGATCCGAACTGCGACCAAGCCGACTTGAACCTAAGGGGTCGCGCGCTTAAGGGAAGGAACCTACGAGGTCGGATCCGAGGACAATGGTCGGATGTGATCCGAACTGTATTCGGATTGTGACCGAGTAGACTTATGGGCTTTAGGGTCCGTGCGAGGCCCAAGTGTTGAGCCCGTGACGGACGCCTATATATAGTGGAGGTGCGGCACACCCATGGGCTGATCGCTTCGGCGCTGTCACTAGGGTTTGCATGTGTTGCGAATAGACACCTCCACTCGCCACCGGTTGTGTGATCGGACCTAGCAGTCCGCCACACGACGTTCCTCCTGCACGCGCGGATACCGTTAGAGGCGGTGCACTTGTGCCGCTCCGGTGAACCTATACGTGGGAACCGACCACTGGTTGTACGAGGGAGATCGGACAAGGAGGAGATGATCCACGCGGACACGCTGCCCCAATTCTTCTTCCGCTGCACGGCATTGCGTGTCTAGTGGTAACGAACTGTGATCCATCTCCCGTAGCATGTTCTTGGTTGTTCTGCACGTAGGAAATTTTAATTTGCAGTCGACGCACCCTACCGTAGATCCCAACACCCCGCATCCCCTGCTAACCCTAACGCCCCCACTCCCCTCCTTTGCCCCTCTCCTCTTCCCTCTCCCTCTCGCACAAGCCGCCCGAGCTCGCCCGTCACCGCGTCGCCGTCGTTAACATGCACCGGAGCTTCCCCGAGCTACAAGAAGGTGCCCAGGAGCCTCATCACCCTCGTATTCTTCGTCCTTGCCTCTGGATCGAGGCCAAGCGCTGCGTAGCTTCGTCATCGGGTCGTCTTCCACGCCACGGCCACCGCAACCCCGCCGCTCGATCCGTCGCCGTCTTCCCACACCAAGCCTCCCCTGAGCCTGCTTTGCACATCTGCAGGGGCGCTATGAGCTCCTTTCCTTCTCCCCTTACTCCCCTGCTCATCTCCGCGCTCGTAGTCGCCGACCACGTCATGGCCGTACTCATCGCCGTAGACGAGCTCGCCGCCGTGACCAGCATAGCCCGAGCTCGTAGTCGAGCTCATGGAACTCGTAGGAGCCCAACGCCGCTCCCCGCGTCACTTGACGTGCCCCCACATTGCCGTAACCACCAACGCCGAACTTTGGCGTCCGCTCCAGCGCTCGCCTCCATGATGAGAGCTCTGCTCCTTGTGCTTGTGCACGCTGACCACGCCCTGACCTCGCCCCGACCGCCCACGCGCCCGTCTATCTCCGCTCACCGTTGGCCGCAACCGCGCTGGCCCGCATGCCCCTGCTCGTGGGTCGTGGCCGCGCCCACGCGACCCGGCCGCCGCTCCCGCCTGCTGCTGCTGTTGCAGATGGCCATGGCCATGTCCATGGCCGCGAGCCGTGTGTGTGTGTGCATGCTCTATGTGTGTATGGTGCATGTAGTGTGTGCGTGGCTCCGGCCTCGCCCCCCTTCGGCCAGCCTCATCACGCCTGCGCCACACTGTTGCACTGCCCCTGCTTCCCCATTACCGCCGCTGCTCGCTGCCTACTTCCGCTGCTCTACCTGTACTGCTGCAGCTACAGTAATTGAAAGTTACTATAGCACTAGCTAGTTTTTCTAATTCTACGATGACTAACCCTCTAGACAACCCCTAAACTCCGGCAAAACAGTTGTTAACATGAGTAAAAATAATATGTGAAGGAAGTACACTTGACAAACTTCAATATACCCTACTGGACCAAATCCATTTGATGCGCAGATTAAATCCTATGAAATTCACAAAATGGTAAGTTCTGTTAGCTGGAAAACTGAAAAACAACTTTATAATCATAGCTAATTTAAAGCTGTTGATGATCAAGCAAATGAACTCTAATATTGAGGAAATTGTTACTAACATGTAGATCGCAGAAAAATGCTCATAATTGATGTAAGGCACAAGATCATAGGATGTACAGAACAACAGCTATAGCCTCCGAAAAACAGCTAAGTAATGTTCAAAAACCGAGCAGTCCTCAGACTCGGCCAATTTTCAGGAATTCCATAATATTTGTTTAAACTTCGAAAAATCATAGAAAATAAACCGTAGCTCGGATGAAAAAACTATCTACATGAAAGTTGCTCAGAACGACGAGACTAATCCGAATACGCGGTCCGTTCATCTGCCACATACCTCTAGCATAGCGAACATGCAACCTTCCCCTTCGGTTCGTCTGTCCGAAAATGCCAAACTCCGGGAAAACATTCCCGGTTGAATTCCCCCTTCACCTATATCGTGTAGCCATACGTTAGGTCACACCCGGCACATCATATTGCCATGTTATGCTTTGTGATGCTATGTTTGCTTTATATTTATTATTTCTTCCCCCTCTTTTCTCCGGTAGACCCCGAGACCGATGCTGCCCCTATGATCGACTACGTCGACGATGACACTTCTTCCTTTTCAGCAGAGCTTCCAGGCAAGCCCCCCCCCTTTGATCATCCCGATATCGCCCATTCCATTCTGTCATGCTTGCATTAGATTTTGCTACTATTATTATTTGCTCCTATTCTGATGCATAACCTATTTTTGTAACCTGCTTATCCTAAACTGCTTAGTATAGGTTGGTTAGTGATCCATCAGTGACCCCCACCTGGTCCTTGTTGTCCCTGCTTCATCATCGACGACTCGATCAACGTGATCTGCGACCAGAGCCTGAAACCTCACATCACATCACGCCCCTTTTGTTGCTCGACTCTGCAAAGTTACCATCGAGTGCCGAGGGTGGAACCTCATACATCACTCCTGATGAGATCTCTGTAGTGTAGCTATTTGGTCGTGGTCATCGAGGGTGATTTCCTCCTTAATCACTTTTGATACGACTCTGTCGTGCAACCCCACAAGTGTGAACCTCGAGGGTGGTCCCTCTTATGTTCACCTTGATGATTACATCGAGTGGAATTCACCGGGGGTGATTCCTCGGGTTTTCCCCTTGATGTTTGGACACACGGATACTTGGACTTTATAACTGTTACTTGGAAAGGCGGGTCGACCCTGAGGGGTACTCGCGAGTGATGTGGAGACGGGTTGACCTGGAGTGTGCCGCGAGATAATTACGAGGCATGGCCGGGCATTCTTAGCCCTTGCCGCAAGTCCTCGAGATGGGGCGACGGTGTCACATCTTTCATGAGTCTCTGTTCGTTACCGCGTGCTCCTAATCCACTACGATTTGGATATTTGATCCGAGGGGCCTTTGGCCTAATAGCACTAACCATCATGTGGGCATTGTATGGGCGTTCTGCGTCGTATGCATCAACTAAAGCTTAATAGACACCAGCGACTGAGCGGCGCGCGCCGGGTTGGACTGGTAAGCTCCTGCCTTTTTTAAGGAGGTAGCCAGGTCTGCTCACCGGCCGCCCACGCAACGTGGAGGAGTTCCCGGGGCGATGGCCCATGACCCCTGGGGACATAGGTTTAGTCCGGCGTGCTGACCTCTCTATTAAGCCTAGGTCGGGTTGCGGCGTATTGTTTGGCCGAGGCCGGGCATGACCCAAGAAAGTGTGTTCGGCCGGAGTTAATCGAGCGTGGTGGGTAAGTTGGTCCACCCCTGCAGGGAAGAAAATATCTATCGATAGCCTGTCCTATGGTAACGGACACTTGGAGTTGTATCCCGATCGATACAACCAGAACTGGACTTGAGATGATAACTGGATAGTATGGCTCTGGGATTGCTTTCTCGCAGGGAGTCAAAAAAGGATCTCTGGCCGAGGTTGATAACACTACTACTACTTTACTTTATGCTACTCTTATCTCTTCCGATGCTGCAAGATGCTTGGAGCTGCTTGAAGATGCTAGTCATCGATAGGCTAGGCTTTCCCCCTTCTCTTATGGCATTTTGCAGTTCAGTCCACAAATACTACCCTTTTCATTGACACCAATGCATATGTAGTGTAGATCCTTGCTTGCGAGTACTTTGGATGAGTACTCACGGTTGCTTTGCTCCCTCTTGTCCCCTTTTTCCGTTCTTCTCGGATGTTGCAACCAGATGGTGGAGCCCAGGATCCAGATGCCACCCCGACAACTACTACTACCCCGAGGGGGCTTACTACTACGTGGAGGCCGCCGCCGACTAGGAGTAGTTAGGAGGCTCCCAGGTATACCTGGCCATGGGAAGCCCGGCCTGGCCAGCCCGGCCCGAAAAAGCTCAACCCGGCCCGGCCCGACGCTGATCCCGGGCCGGGCTCGGGCCTACATTTTGAGCCCGATGGCCGGGCCAGGCCGGGCCCGGGCCCGTCGTTTTTGCACTTTTATGAAGGTCGGGCCGGGCTGGCCCGGAGCACGAAGGGCTTTTACATGTTCATGCCGGGCTCGGGCCTAGAAAACAAGCCCGATGGCCGGGCCAGGCCGGGCCCGGGCTTGGGTTTTTTGCGTCGGGCTTGGCTAGGCGTGGACCGAAGCCCGGCCCGGTCCGAGGTATGGCCAGGTGTACTCCCAGGCAGGAGGCCTTGCCTTTTCGATCGATTTTGCTTTTGTGCTAGCCTTCTTAAGCCAGACTTGTCTAGCTTATGTCTGTACTCAGATATTGTTGCTTCCACTGACACTTGTGTATTCGAGCCCTCGAGGCCCCTAGCTTGTAATATAAAGCTTGTATTATTTTAATTTGTGTCTAGAGTTGTGTTGTGATATCTTCCCGTGAGTCCCTGATCTTGATAGTACACATTTGCATGTATGATTAGTGTACGATTGAATCAGGGGCGTCACACCTTGTATGTGATAATGACGTGTTTGTTGAGTTTCACCGTCGTCTTTTCTTTGTTAAGGACAAAGCAACCAGGCGCGTCATTCTTCAAGGTAGCAGTCAGGGGGGGGGGTCTATGCTACCTCTTGAGCACTTGCGTTGGTTTTCCCTTAAAGAGGAAAGGGTGATGCAGCAAAGTAGCGTAAGTATTTCCTTCAGTTTTTGAGAACCAAGGTATCAGTCCCTCGCACCTACACAAACAAATAAATCCTCGCAACCAACGCGATAAGGGGTTGTCAATCCCTACACGGTCACTTACGAGAGTGAGATCTGATAGATATGATAAGATAATATTTTTGGTATTTTTATGATAAAGATGCAAAGTAAAATAAAAGGCAAAGGAAATAACTAAGTATTGGAAGATCAATATGATGGAAGATAGACCCGGGGGTCATAGGTTTCACTAGTGGCTTCTCTCAAGAGCATACGTATTCACTGTGGGTAAACAAATTACTGTTGAGCAATTGACAGAATTGAGCATAGTTATGAGAATATCTAGGTATGATCATGTACATAGGCATCACGTCCGAGACAAGTAGACCGACTCCTGCCTGCATCTACTACTATTACTCCACACATCGACTGCTATCCAGCATGCATCTAGAGTATTAAGTTCAAGAGAACAGAGTAACGCTTTAAGCAAGATGACATGATGTAGAGGGATAAACTCATGCAATATGAAATAAACCCCATCTTGTTATCCTCGATGGCAACAATACAATACGTGCCTTGCTGCCCCTACTGTCACTGGGAAAGGACACCGCAAGATTGAACCAAAAGCTAAGCACTTCTCCCATTGCAAGAAAGATCAATCTAGTAGGCCAAACCAAACTGATAATTCGAAGAGACTTGCAAAGATAACCAATCATACATAAAAGAATTCAGAGAAGATTCAAATATTGTTCATAGATAAACTTGATCATAAACCCACAATTCACCGGTCTCAACAAACACACCACAAAAGAAGATTACATCGAATAGATCTCCACAGGAGAGGGGGAGAACTTTGTATTGAGATCCAAAAAGAGAGAAGAAGCCATCTAGCTAATAACTATGGACCCGTAGGTCTGAAGTAAACTACTCACACTTCATCGGAGAGGCTATGGTGTTGATGTAGAAGCCATCCATGATCGATGCCCCCTCTGGCGGAGCTCCAGAACAGGCCCCAAGATGGGATCTTGTGGATACAGAAAGTTACGGAGGTGGAATTAGGGTTTTGGCTCCATATTTGGTAGTTTGGGGGTACGTAGGTATATATAGGAGGAAGGAGTACGTCGGTGGAGCAATAGGGAGACCACGAGGGTGGAGGGCGCGCCCAGGGGGATAGGCGTGCCCCCTACCTCGTGGCTTCCTGGTTGATGTCTTGACGTAGGGTCCAAGTCCTCTGGATCATGTTCGTTCCGAAAATCACGTTCCCGGAGGTTTCATTCCGTTTGGACTCCGTTTGATATTCCTTTTCTGTGAAACCCTAAAATAGGAAAAAAAACAGCAATTCTGGGATGGGCCTCTGATACGTCTCCAATGTATCTACAATTTTTGATTGCTCCATGCTATATTATCTACTGTTTTGGACATTATTCGGCTTATTATCCACTTTTATATTATTTTTGGGACTAACCTATTAACCGGAGACCCAGCCTAGAATTGTTGTTTTTTTTTGCCTATTTTAGGGTTTTAAAGAAAAGGAATATAAAACGGAGTCCAAACGGAATGAAACTTTCAGGAACGTGATTTTCTCACCGAACATGATCCACAGGACTTGGACCCTACGTCAAGAAACAAAAGAGGAGGCCACGAGGTAGGGGGCGCACCTACCCCCCCAGGCGCGCCCTCCACCCTCGTGGGCCCCCTGTTGCTCCACCGACGTACTCCTTCCTCCTATATATACCTACGTACCCCCAAACGATCAGATACGGATCCAAAACCCTAATTCCACCGCCGCAACTTTCTGTATCCACGAGATCCCATCTCGGGGCCTGTTCCAGAGCTCCGCCAGAGGGGGTATCCATCACGGGGGGCTTCTACATCATCACCATAGCTCCTCTAATGAAGTGTGAGTAGTTCACCTCAGACCTACGGGTCCATAGTTATTAGCTAGATGACTTCTTCTCTCTTTTCGGATCTCAATACAATGTTCTCCCCCTCTCTTGGGGAGATCTATTCAATGTAATCTTCTTTTTGCGGTATGTTTGTTGAGACCGATGAATTGTGGGTTTATGATCAAGTCTATCTATGAACAATATTTGAATCTTCTCTGAATTCTTTTATGTATGATTGGTTATCTTTGCAAGTCTCTTCGAATTATCAGTTTGGTTTGGCCTACTAGATTGATCTTTCTTGCAATGGGAAAAGTGCTTAGCTTTGGGTTCAATCTTGCGGTGTCCTTTCCCAGTGAAAGTAGGGGCAGCAAGGCACGTATTGTATTGTTGCCATCGAGGATAACAAGATGGGGTTTTCATCATATTGCATGAGTTTATCCCTCTACATCATGTCATCTTGCTTAAGGCGTTACTCTGTTTTCATTAACTTGATACTCTAGATGCATGCAGGATAGCGGTCGATGAGTGGAGTAATAGTAGTAGATGCAGGCAGGAGTCGGTCTACTTGTCTCGGACGTGATGCCTATATACATGATCATGCCTAGATATTCTCATAACTATGCTCAATTCTGTCAATTGCTCAACAGTAATTCGTTCACCCACCGTAGAATACTTATGCTCTTGAGAGAAGCCACTAGTGAAACCTATGGCCCCCGGGTCTATCTTCATCATATTAATCTTCCAATTCTTAGTTATTTCCTTTGCTTTTTTACTTTGCTTTTATTTTACTTTGCATCTTTATCATAAAAATACCAAAAATATTATCTTATCATATCTATCAGATCTCACTCTCGTAAGTGGCCGTGTAGGGATTGACAACCCCTTATCACGTTGGTTGCGAGGATTTATTTGTTTTGTGCAGGTACGAGGGGCTCGCGTGTAGCCTCCTACTGGATTGATACCTTGATTCTCAAAAAATGAGGGAAATACTTACGCTACTCTGCTGCATCATCCCTTCCTCTTCGGGGAAAAACCAACGCAGTGCTCAAGAGGTAGCAGCCTCCGGTTAATATGTTAGTCCCAAAAATAATATAAAAGTGTATAATAAAACCCAATAATGTCCAAAACAGAATATAATATAGCATGGAACAATAAAAAATTATAGATACGTTGGAGACGCATCAAGCATCCCCAAGCTTAATTCCTGCTTGTCCTCGAGTAGGTAAATGATAAAAACAGAATTTTTGATGTGGAATGCTACTTGGCATAATTTCAATGTAATTCTTCTTAATTGTGGTATGAATATTCAGATCCAAAAGATTCAAGACAAAAGTTCAATATTGACATAGAAATAATAATACTTCAAGCATGCTAACTAAGCAATTATGTCTCTTCAAAATAACATGGCCGAATAAAGTTATCCCTACAAAATCATATAGTCTGGCTATGCTCTATCTTCACCACACAAAGTATTTAAATCATGCACAACCCCGATGACAAGCCAAGCAATTGTTTCATACTTTTGGTGTTCTCAAACTTTTTCAGTCTTCACGCAATACATGAGCGTGAGCCATGGACATAGCACTTTAGGTGGAATAGAATGGTGGTTGTGGAGGAGACAAAAAGGGGGAAGATAGTCTCACATCAACTAGGCGTATCAACGTGCTATGGAGATTCCCATCAATAGATATCAATGTGAGTGAGTAGGGATTGCCATGCAACAAATGCACTAGAGCTATAAGTATATGAAAGCTCAACAAAAGGAACTAAGTGGGTGTGCATCCAACTCGCTTGCTCACGAAGACCTAGGGCATTTTGAGGAAGCCCATCATTGGAATATACAAGCCAAGTTCTATAATGAAAAATTCCCACTAGTATATGAAAGTGATAACATAGGAGACTCTCTATCATGAAGATCATGGTGCTACTTTGAAGCACAAGTGTGGTAAAAGGATAGTAGCATTGTCCCTTCTCTCTTTTTCTCTCATTTTTTATTTGGGCCTTTCCTTTTTTATGGCCTCTTTTTTTATTTGGGCTTCTTTGGCCTCTTTTTTTGTCCGGAGTCTCACCCTGAATTGTGGGGGAATCATAGTCTCCATCATCCTTTCCTCACTTGGGACAATGCTCTAAAAATGATGATCATCACACTTTTATTTACTTAGAACTCAACAATTACAACTCAATACTTAGAACATAATATGACTCTATGTGAATGCCTCAGGCGGTGTACCGGGATATGTAATGAATCAAGAGTGACATGTATGGAAGAATTATGAACGGTGGCCTTGCCACAAATACAATGTCAACTACATGATCATGCAAAGCAATATGACAATGATTGAGCATGTCATTGTAAACGGAACAGTGGAAAGTTGCATGGCAATATATCTCGGAATGGCTATGGAAATGCCATGATAGGTAGGTATGGTGGCTGTTTTGAGGAAGGTATATGGTGGGTGTATGATACCGGCGAAAGGTGCGCGGTATTAGAGAGGCTAGCAATGGTGGAAGGAAGAAAAGTGCATATGATCCATGGACTCAACCTTAGTCATAAAGAACGCATATACTTATTGCAAAAATCTACAAGTTATCAAAGCAAAGTATTACGCACATGCTCCTAGGGGGATAGATTGGTAGGAAAAGACCATCGCTCGTCCCCGATCGCCACTCATAAGGAAGACAATCAATAAATAAATCATGCTCCGACTTCATCACATAACGGTTCACCATACGTGCATGCTACGGGAATCACAAACTTTAACACAAGTATTTCTCAAATTCACAACTACTTAACTAGCATGATTCTAATATCACCATCTCCATATCTCAAAACAATTATCAAGTATGAAACTTCTCATAGTATTCAACACACTCATAAGAAAATTTTATTATTAATCTTGAATGCCTAACATAATTAAAGCAAATTACCATGCTGTTTTGTAGGACTCTCAAAATAATCTAAGTGAAGCATGAGAGAACAATAGTTTCTATAAAACAAATCTACCGACGTGCTCTAAAAGATATAAGTGAAGCACTAGAGCAAAAACTATATAACTCAAAAGATATAAGTGAAGCACATAGAGTATTCTAACAATTTCCGAATCATGTGTGTCTCTCTCAAAAGGTGTGTACAGAAAGTATGATTGTGGAAAACTAACAAATAAAGATTTAAATAATACAAGATGCTCCAAGCAAAACACATATCACGTGGTAAATAAAAATATAGCTCCAAGTAAAGTTACCGATGGAAGTAGACGAAAGAGGGGATGCCTTCCGGGGCATCCCCAAGCTTTGGCTTTTAGGTGTCCTTAGATTATCTTGGGGTGCCATGGTCATCCCCAAGCTTAGGCTCTTGCCACTCCTTGTTCCATAATCCATCAAATCTTTCACCCAAAACTTGAAAACTTCACAACACAAAACTTAAAGTAGAAAATCTCGTGAGCTCCGTTAGCGAAAGAAAAGAAAACACCACTTCAAGGTATTGTAATTAACTCATTATTTATTTATATTGGTGTTAAACCTACTGTATTCCAACTTCTTTATGGTTTATAAACTATTTTACTAGTCATAGATTCATCAAAATAAGCAAACAACACACGAAAAACAGAATCTGTCAAAAACAGAACAGTCTGTAGTAATATGTAGCTAACGCAAGATCTGGAAGCCCAAAAATTCTAAAATAAATTTCTCGACGTGAGGAATTTATCTATTAATCATCTTCAAAAAGAATTAACTAAATATAACTTTCCAAATAAAAATGGCAGCAGTTCTCGTGAGCGCTAAAGTTTCTGTTTTTTACAGCAAGATTAAAAAGACTTCCCCCAAGTCTTCCCAACAGTTCTACTTGGTACAAACACTAATTAAACACAAAAAACACAACCAAAACAGAGGCTAGATAAATTATTTATTACTAAACAGGATCAAAAAGCAAGGAATAAAAATAAAATTGGGTTGCCTCCCAACAAGCGCTATCGTTTAACGCCCCTAGCTAGGCATAAAAGCGAAGATAGATCTAGGTGTCTTTGGTTTTAGGGAAGAAAAGAGCAAACTTGCTATCTATGGAATTAATCTTTCTATTTTGATAAAGCACATGGCTATTAATGGTAGAAGAAAGATTAGGTACATTACGGAAATTTGTGTCTAGGCTAGCCTTCATCTCTTTGATAGATTCGTTTTGATAAGAGAGCAAAAGAGATGTAGATTCAACTTTCTCATTCATGGGGTGCCCAAATATGGTTTTCATCTTTTCATAAGTGTCTACGACATCTCCTTCAAGAAAACCATCTTCAAATATAGAATCTAGGACATGCTTAAAAGAAGAAGGTAGGGCAACATAAAAGCTTTTTAAGTAAATTTCAATTTGGTATTGAGGCACATAGCTAGCCCTGATCCTTAATAGTCTATCCCAAGCATCTTTCAAAGATTCATCAAGTAAATAACAAAAAATTCCAGAATCATCTTCATCAAAATTATTAAGATTCTCATTGATAACTCAGGTAGGTTTTTCCATAGCATCTTTATTTATGAGTTTAGAGAGAATAGAAGGATTGTCCAAAGTACTAAAACTCGGGAGAGAACTCCCAACCCTTTTTGATTCCGACATAGCGGAAGAAAGGTGAGCGTAAAAGAGAAGGTGAATAGAGAAAGAGGGGGAGGATGGAGAGAGAGGGCGAATAAAACGGCAAGGGTGAAGTGGGGGGGAGAGGAAAACGAGAGGCAAATGGCAAATAATGTAATGCGGGAGATAATGGTTTGTGATGGGTACTTGGTGTGTTGACTTTTGTGTAGACTCCCTGGCAACGGTGCCAGAATTCCTTCTTGCTACCTCTTGAGCACTTGCGTTGGTTTTCCCTTGAAGAGGAAAGGGTGATGCAGAAAAGTAGCGTAAGTATTTCCCTTAGTTTTTGAGAACCAAGGTATCAATCCAGTAGGAGGCCACGCACGAGTCCCTCACACCTACACAAACAAATAAATCCTCGCAACCAACACGATAAGGGGTTGTCAATCCCTACACGGTCACTTACGAGAGTGAGATCTGATAGATATGGTAAGATAATATTTTTGGTATTTTTATGATAAAGATGCAAAGTAAAATAAAAGGCAAAGAAAATAACTAAGTATTGGAAGATTAATATGATGGAAGATAGACCCGGGGGCCATAGGTTTCACTAGTGGCTTCTCTCAAGAGCATAGGTATTCACGGTGGGTAAACAAATTACTGTTGAGCAATTGACAGAATTGAGCATAGTTATGAGAATATCTAGGTATGATCATATACATAGGAATCACGTCCGAGACAAGTAGACCGACTCCTGCCTGCATCTACTACTATTACTCCACACATCGACCGCTATCCAGCATGCATCTAGAGTATTAAGTTCAAGAGAACAGAGTAACTCTTTAAGCAAGATGACATGATGTAGAGGGATAAACTGATGCAATATGAAATAAACCCCATCTTGTTATCCTCGATGGCAACAATACAATACAATAAACCCTTCTCCCATTGCAAGAAAGATCAATCTAGTAGGCCAAACCAAACTGATAATTCGAAGAGACTTGCAAAGATAACCAATCATACATAAAAGAATACAGAGAAGATTCAAATATTGTTCATAGATAAACTTGATCATAAACCCACAATTCATCGGTTTCAACAAACACACTGCAAAAGAAGATTACATCGAATAGATCTCCACAAGAGAGGGGGAGAACTTTGTATTGAGATCCAAAAAGAGAGAAGAAGCCATCTAGCTAATAACTATGGACCCGTAGATCTGAAGTAAACTACTCACACTTCACCGGAGAGGCTATGGTGTTGATGTAGAAGCCCTCCGTGATTGATGCCCCCTCCGGCGGAGCTCCGGAACAGGCCCCAAGATGGGATCTTGTGGATACAAAAAGTTATGGCGGTGGAATTAGGGTTTTGGCTCCGTATCTGATAGTTTGGGGGTACGTAGGTATATATAGGAGGAAGGAGTACGTAGGTGGAGCATCAGGGGGCCCATGAGGGTGGAGGGCGCGCCCAGGGGGTAGGCACGCCCCCTACCTCATGGCTTTCTGGTTGATGTCTTGTCGCAGGGTCCAAGTCTTCTGGATCATGTTCATTCCGAAAATCACGTTCCCGAAGGTTTCATTCCGTTTGGACTCCGTTTGATATTCTTTTTCTGCGAAACCCTAAAATAGGCAAAAAAAACAGCAATTCTGGGTTGGGCCTCCGGTTAATAGGTTAGTCCCAAAAATAATATAAAAGTGTATAATAAAGCCCAATAATGTCCAAAACAGAATATAATATAGCATGGAACAATAAAAAATTATAGATACGTTGGAGACGTATCAGTCTACCCGATTCCCTTTGCTCGTGCATCGTCCTTGTCATCTCGCCATGCTTCATCCAGTGTCCGAGTTTCATCGTCGCAATGACATCAATGCCTAGGTCACCCTACCAATAATGTGGTCACCTCCATTGTTCGGAGCCATGACCTTCCCTGTTCCAGTTCAAATACTTCACCATTACTGTGTGATGCATGTCAGCGTGCTAAGAGTCATCAACTACCGTATTCTACATCTTATCATGTCACTACGGTACCTCTTGAATTAATTCATTCAGATGTTTGGGGTCCCGCTATTGTGTCTTGGGGGGGGGGGGTACACGTATTATGTTAGCTTTGTTGATGACTACACGTGCTTCACTTGGATTTATTTGCTTAAACATAAGTCTGATGTTGAGCAAGTCTTCTATAACTTTCAGGCTCATGGCGAACGACTTTTGGATTGCAAAAATCAAGGCCGTTCAGTCCGACTGGGGTGGCTAATACCACAAGCTCCATCGCTATTTTCAACGCACGGGCATCTCCCACCGTTTGTCATGTCCACATACATCTCGGCAGAACAGTATTGCCGAGCGCAAACACCGTCATTTGGTCGAGACCGGCCTCACCTTACTGGCGCATTCGTCTCTCCCACTCAAGTTTTGGGATGAGGCCTTTCTTACGGCATGTTATCTCATCAACCGTATGCCCACTTCGGTTCTCAACAAGAACACGCCCCTGTTCCGCATGTTTCATGTTCAGCCCAATTATTCCTCTCTCAAGATTTTTGGGTGTGCTTGCTGAAGGAAATATGCCCTAGAGGTAATAATAAAGTTATTATTTATTTCCTTATATCATGATAAAAGTTTATTATTCATGCTAGAATTGTATTAACCGGAAACATAATACATTTGTGAATACATAGACAAACAGAGTGTCACTAGTACGCCTCTACTTGACTAGCTCATTAATCAAAGATGGTTATGTTTCCTAACCATGGACAAAGAGTTGTCATTTGATTAACGGGATCACATCATTAGTTGAATGATCTGATTGACATGACCCATTCCATTAGCTTAGCACCCGATCGTTTAGTATGTTGCTATTGCTTTCTTCATGACTTATACATGTTCCTATGACTATGAGATTATGCAACTCCCGTTTGCCGGAGGAACACTTTGTGTGCTACCAAACGTCACAAGTAGCTGGGTGATTATAAAAGGAGCTCTACAGGTGTCTCCAAAGGTACATGTTGGGTTGGCGTATTTCGAGATTAGGACTTGTCACTCCGATTGTCGGAAAGGTATCTCTGGGCCCTCTCGGTAATGCACATCACTTAAAGCCTTGCAAGCATTGCAACTAATGAGTTAGTTGCGGGATGATGTATTACGGAACGAGTAAAGAGACTTGCCGGTAACGAGATTGAAATAGGTATTGGATATCGACGATCGAATCTCGGGCAAGTAACATACCGATGACAAAGGGAACAATGTATGTTGTTATGCGGTATGACCGATAAAAGATCTTCATAGAATATGTAGGAGCCAATATGAGCATCCAGGTTCCGCTATTGGTTATTGACCGGAGACGTGTCTCGGTCATGTTTACATTGTTCTCGAACCCGTAGGGTCCGCACGCTTAAGGTTACGATGACAGTTATATTATGAGTTTATGCATTTTGATGTACCGAAGGTTGTTCGGAGTCTCGGATGTGATCATGGACATGACGAGGGGTCTCGAAATGGTCGAGACATAAAGATTGATATATTGGAAGCCTATGTTTGGATATCGGAAGTGTTTCGGGTGAAATCGGGATTTTACCGGAGTACCGGGAGGTTACCGGAACCCCCCGGGAGGTATATGGGCCTTAGTTGGCCTTAGTGGAAGAGAGGAGAGGTGGCCAGAGATGGGCCGCGCGCCACTCCCCCCCTTGGTCCGAATAGGACAAGGAGAGGGGGCCGGCCCCCCTTCCTCCTCTCTCTCCTCTTTTCCCCCCTCCGCGAATCCTATTCCAACTAGGAAAGGGGGGAGTCCTACTCCCGGAAGGAGCAGGACTCCTCCTGGCGCGCCACCTCTTGGCCGGCCAGCCCTCCCCCCTTTGAGCCTTTATATACGGAGGCACGGGGCACCCCTAGAGACACAAGTTGATCCACGTGATCATATTCTTAGCTGTGTGCGGTGCCCCCTTCCACCATAGTCCTCGATAATATTGTAGCAGTGCTTAGGCGAAGCCCTGCAACGGTAGTACATCAAGATCGTCACCACGCCGTCGTGCTGACGGAACTCTTCCCCGACACTTTGCTGGATCGGAGTCCGGGGATCGTCATCGAGCTAAACGTGTGCTAGAACTCGGAGGTGCCATAGTTTCGGTGCTTGATCAGTCGAGCCGTGAAGACGTACGACTACATCAACCAAGTTAACGCTTCCATTGTCGATCTACAAGGGTACGTAGATCACACTCTCCCCTCTCGTTGCTATGCATCACCATGATCTTGCGTGTGCGTAGGAATTTTTTTGAAATTACTACGAAACCCAACAGTGGTATCAGAGCCTAGGTTTTATGTGTTGATGTTATATGCACGAGTAGAACACAAGTGAGTTGTGGGCAAGTCATACTGCTTACCAGCATGTCATACTTTGGTTCGGCGGTATTGTTGGACGAAGCGGCCCGGACCGACATTACGCGTACGCTTACGCGAGACCGGTTCTCTCGACGTGCTTTGCACAAAGGTGGCTAGCGGGTGACAGTTTCTCCAACTTTAGTTGAACCGAGTGTGGCTACGCCCGGTCCTTGCGAAGGTTAAAACAGCACCAACTTGACAAACTATCATTGTGGTTTTGATGCGTAGGTAAGATTGGTTCTTGCTTAAGCCCGTAGCAGCCACGTAAAACTTGCAACAACAAAGTAGAGGACGTCTAACTTGTTTTTGCAGGGCATGTTGTGATGTGATATGGTCAAGACATGATGCTAAATTTTATTGTATGAGATGATCATGTTTTGTAACCGAGTTATCGGCAACTGGCAGGAGCCATATGGTTGTCGCCTTATTGTATGCAATGCAATCGCGCTGTAATGCTTTACTTTATCACTAAGCGGTAGCGATAGTCGTGGAAGCATAAGATTGGCGAGACGACAACGATGCTACGATGGAGATCAAGGTGTCGCGCCGGTGACGATGGTGATCACGATGGTGCTTCGGAGATGGAGATCACAAGCACAAGATGATGATGGCCATATCATATCACTTATATTGATTGCATGTGATGTTTATCTTTTATGCATCTTGTCTTGCTTTGATTAACGGTAGCATTATAAGATGATCTCTCACTAATTATCAAGAAGTGTTCTCCCTGAGTATGCACCGTTGCGAAAGTTCTTCGTGCTGAGACACCACGTGATGATCGGGTGTGATAGGCTCTACGTTCAAATACAACGGGTGCAAAACAGTTGCACACGCGGAATACTCAGGTTATACTTGACGAGCCAAGCATATATAGATATGGCCTCGGAACACGGAGACCGAAAGGTCGAGCGTGAATCATATAGTAGATATGATCAACATAGCGATGTTCACCAATGAAACTACTCCATCTCACGTGATGATCGGACATGGTTTAGTTGACTTGGATTACGTAATCACTTAGAGGATTAGAGGGATGTCTATCTAAGTGGGAGTTCTTAAGTAATATGATTAAATTGAACTTAAATTTATCATGAACTTAGTCCTGGTAGTATTTTGCAAATCATGTTGTAGATCAATAGCTCGCGTTGTTGCTTCCCTGTGTTTATTTTTTGATATGTTCCTAGAGAAAATTGTGTTGAAAGATGTTAGTAGCAATGATGCGGATTGGATCCGTGATCTGAGGTTTATCCTCATTACTGCATAGAAGAATTATGTCCTTGATGCACCGTTAGGTGACAGACCTATTGCAGGAGCATATGCAGACGTTATGAACGTTTGGCTAGCTCAATATGATGACTACTTGATAGTTTAGTGCACCATGCTTAATGGCTTAGAATCGAGACTTCAAAGATGTTTTGAACGTCATGGACCATATGAGATGTTCCAGGAGTTGAAGTTAATATTTCAAGCAAATACCCGAGTTGAGAGATATGAAGTCTCCAACAAGTTCTATAGCTAAAAGATGGAGGAGAATCGCTCAACTAGTGAGCATGTGCTCAGATTGTCTGGGTACTACAATCGCTTGAATCAAGTGGGAGTTAATCTTCCAGATAAGATAGTGATTGACAGAATTCTCTAGTCACCATCACCAAGTTAGTAGAACTTCGTGATGAACTATAATATGCAAGGGATAACGGAAACGATTCCCAAGCTCTTCGTAATGCTGAAATTGACGAAGGTAGAAATCGAGAAAAACATCAAGTGTTGATGGTAGACAAGACCACTAGTTTCAAGAAAAAGGGCAGAGGAAAGAAGGGGAACTTCAAGAAGAACAGCAAGCAAGTTGCCGCTCAAGTGAAGAAGCCCAAGTCTGGTCCTAAGCCTGAGACTAAGTGCTTCTACTACAAAGGGACTGGTCACTGGAAGCGGAACTACCTCAAGTGATTGGCGGATAAGGAGGATGGCAAAGTGAACATAAGTATATTTGATATACATGTTATTGACGTGTACTTTACTAGTGTTTATAGCAACCCCTCAGTATTTGATACTAGTTCAGTTGCTAAGATTAGTAACTCGAAACGGGAGTTGCAGAATAAACAGAGACTAGTTAAGGGTGAAGTGACGATGTGTGTTGGAAGTGGTTCCAAGATTGATATGATCATCATCTCACACTCCCTATAATTTCAGGATTAGTGTTGAACCTAAATAAGTGTTATTTGGTGTTTGCGTTGAGCATGAATATGATTTGATCATGTTTATTGTAATACGGTTATTCATTTAAGTAAGAGAATAAATTGTTGTTCTGTTTACATGAATAAAACCTTATATGGTTACACACCCAATGAAAATAGTTCGTTGGATCTCGATCGTAGTGATGCACATAAACATAATATTGAAACCAAAAGATGCAAAGTTAATAATGATAGTGCAAACTTATTTGTGGCACTGCCGTTTAGGTCATATTGCTGTAAAGCGCATGAAGAAACTCCATGCTGATGGGCTTTTGGAATCACTTGATTATGAATCAGTGGATGCTTGCGAACCATGCCTCATAGGCAAGATGACTAAGACTCTGTTCTTCAGAACAATGGAGCGAGCAACAGATTTATTGGAAATCATACATACTAATGTATGTGGTCCGATGAATATTGAGGCTTGCGACAGGTATCATTATTTTCTGATCTTCACAGATGATTTGAGCAGATATGAGCATATCTACTTGATAAAACACAAGTCTGAAACATTTGAAAAGTTCAAAGAATTTCAGAGTGAAGTGGAGAATCATCGTAACAAAAATAAAAATTTCTACGATATGATCGCAGAAGTAAAATATTTGAGTTACGAGTTTGGCCTTCAGTTAAAAAAACAATGTGAAATAGTTTCACTACTCACGCCACCTGGAACACCACAGTGTAATGGTGTGTCCGAACATCATAGCCGTACTTTATTAGATATGGTGCGATCTATGATGTCTCTTACCGATCTACCACTATCGTTCGGGGGTTATGCATTAAAGACAGCTGCATTCACGTTTTAAAGGGCACCATCTAAGTCCGTTGAGACGACACAATCTGAACTGTGGTTTGGCAAGAAACCAAAGTTGTCGTTTCTTAAAGTTTGGGATTGTGATGCTTATATGAAAAAGTTTCATCCTGATAAGCTCAAACCCAAATCGGAGAAATATGTCTTCATAGGATACCCAAAGGAGACAATTGGGTACACCTTCTATCACAGATCCTAGGGCAAGACATTCGTTGCTAAGAATGGATCCTTTCTAGAGAAGGAGTTTCTCTCGAAAGAAGTGAGTGGGAGGAAAAGTAGAAAACTTGATAAGGTAATTGTACCTTCTCCCTTATTGGAAAGTAGTTCATCACAGAAATCTGTTCTTGTGACTACTACACCAATTAGTGAGGAATCTAATGATGATGATCATGTAACTTCAGATCAAGTTACTACCGAATCTCGTAGGTAACCAGAGTGAGATCCGCACCAGAGTGGTACGGTAATCCTGTTCTGGAAGTCATGTTACTAGACCATGACGAACTTGCGAACTATGAGGAAGCGATGATGAGCCCAGATTCCGCGAAATGGTTTGAGGCCATGAAATCTGAGATATGATCCATGTATGAGAACAAAGTATGGACTTTGATGGATTTGCCCGATGATCGGCAAGCCATAGAAAATAAATGGATCTTCAAGAGGAATACGGACATTGATAGTAGTGTTACTATCTACAAAGCTAGACTTGTCGAAAAAGGTTTTTTCACAAAGTTCAAGGTGTTGACTACGATGAAATTTTCGCACTCGTAGCGATGCTTAAGTCTGTCCAAATCATGTTAGCAATTGCCGCATTTTTATGAAATCTGGCAAATGGATAAACAAAACTACATTCCTTAATGGATTTAAAGAAGAGTTGTATATGATGCAACCAGAAGGTTTTGTCAATCCTAAAGGTGCTAACAAAATATGCAAGCCCTAGCGATCCATCTATGGACTGGTGCAAGCATCTCGGAGTTGGAATATACGCTTTGATAAGTTGATCGAAGCATATAGTTTTATACAGACTTGCGGTGAAGCCTGTATTTACAAGAAAGTGAGTGGGAGCACTACAGCATTTCTGATAAGTGTATGTGTATGATATATTGTTGATCAGAAATAATGTAGAATTATTCTGCAAGGAATAAAGGAGTGTTTGAAAGGATTTTTTTTTCAAAGAAAGACCTCGGTAAAGCTTCTTACATATTGAGCATCAAGATCTATAGAGATAGATCAAGATGCTTGGTAAGTTTTTTTCAATGAGTACATACCTTGACAAGATTTTGAAGTAGTTCAAAATGGAACAGTCATAGAAAGGGTTCTTACCTGTGTTACAAGGTATGAAATTGAGTAAGACTCAAAGCCCGACCACGGCAGAAGATAGAAAGAGAATGAAAGTCATTCCCTATGCCTCAGCCATAGGTTCTATAAAGTATGCCATGCTGTGTACCAGATCTATTGTATACCCTACACTGATTTTGGCAAGGGAGTACAATATGATCTAGGAGTAGATCACTGGACAGCGGTCAAAATTATCCTTAGTGGAATAAGGATATGTTTCTCGATTATGGAGGTGACAAAAGGTTCGTCGTAAAGAGTTACATCGATGCAAGTTTTGACACTGATCTAGATAACTTTAAGTCTCAATCTGGATACATATTGAAAGTGGGAGCAAATAGCTAGAGCAGCTCCGTGCAGAGCATTGTTGACATAGATATTTGCAAAATACATACGGATCTGAATATGGCAGACCCGTTGACTAAAATTCTCTCACAAGCAAAACATGATCACACCTTAGTACTCTTTGGGTGTTAATCACATAGCAATGTGAACTAGATTACTAAATCTAGTAAACCCTTTGGGTGTTGGTCACATGGCGATGTGAACTATGGGTGTTAATCACATGATGATGTGAACTATCAATGTTAATCACATGGTGATGTGATCTAGATTATTGACTCTAGTGCAAGTGGGAGACTGAAGGAAATATGCCCTAGAGGCAATAATAAAGTTATTATTTATTTCCTTATATCATGATAAAAGTTTATTATTCATGCTAGAATTGTATTAACCGGAAACATAATACATGTGTGAATACATAGAAAAACAGAGTGTCACTAGTATGCCTCTACTTGACTAGCTCGTTAATCAAAGATGGTTATGTTTCCTAACCATGGACAAAGAGTTGTCATTTGATTAACGGGATCACATCATTAGTTGAATGATCTGATTGACATGACCCATTCCATTAGCTTAGCACCCGATCGTTTAGTATGTTGCTATTGCTTTCTTCATGACTTATACATGTTCCTATGACTATGAGATTATGCAACTCCCATTTGCCGGAGGAACACTTTGTGTGCTACCAAACGTCACAACGTAACTGGGTGATTATAAAAGGAGCTCTACAGGTGTCTCCAAAGGTACATGTTGGGTTGGCGTATTTTGAGATTAGGATTTGTCACTCCGATTGTCGGAAAGGTATCTCTGGGCCCTCTCAGTAATGCACATCACTTAAAGCCTTGCAAGCATTGCAACTAATGAGTTAGTTGCAGGATGATGTATTACGGAACGAGTAAAGAGACTTGCCGGTAATGAGATTGAACTAGGTATTGGATACCGACGATCGAATCTCGGGCAAGTAACATACCGATGACAAAGGGAACAACGTATGTTGTTATGCGGTCTGACCGATAAAAGATCTTCGTAGAATATGTAGGAGCCAATATGAGCATCCAGGTTCCGCTATTGGTTATTGACCGGAGACATGTCTCGGTCATGTCTACATTGTTCTCGAACCCGTAGGGTCCGCACGCTTAAGGTTACGATGACAGTTATATTATGAGTTTATGCATTTTGATGTACCGAAGGTTTTTCGGAGTCCCGGATGTGATCACGGACATGACGAGGAGTCTCGAAATGGTCGAGACATAAAGATTGATATATTGGAAGCCTATGTTTGGATATCGGAAGTGTTCCGGGTGAAATCGGGATTTTACCGGAGTACCGGGAGGTTACCGGAACCCCCCGGGAGGTATATGGGCCTTAGTGGGCCTTAGTGGAAGAGAGGAGAGGTGGCTAGAGATGGGCCGCGCGCCCCTCCCCCCCCCTTGGTCCGAATAGGACAAGGAGAGGGGGCCGGCCCCCCTTCCTCCTCTCTCTCCTCTTTCCCCCCCTCCGTGAATCCTATTCCAACTAGGAAAGGGGGGGAGTCCTACTCCCGGAAGGAGTAGGACTCCTCCTGGCGCGCCACCTCTTGGCCGGCCAGCCCCTCCCCCCTTTGAGCCTTTATATACGGAGGCACGGGGCACCCGTAGAGACACAAGTTGATCCACGTGATCATATTCTTAGCCGTGTGCGGTGCCCCCTTCCACCATAGTCCTCGATAATATTGTAGCAGTGCTTAGGCGAAGCCCTGCGATGGTAGTACATCAAGATCGTCACTACGCCATCGTGCTAACGGAACTCTTCCCCAACACTTTGCTGGATCGGAGTCCGGGGATCGTCATCGAGCTGAACGTGTGCTAGAACTCAGAGGTGCCGTAGTTTCGGTGCTTGATCGGTCGAGCCGTGAAGACGTACGACTACATCAACCAAGTTAACGCTTCCATTGTCGATCTACAAGGGTACGTAGATCACACTCTCCCCTCTCATTGCTATGCATCACCATGATCTTGCGTGTGCGTAGGAATTTTTTTGAAATTACTACGAAACCCGACACTTGCTGGCCTAGTCTCCGCAAGTATAATGCTCACAAGCTGGAGTTCCATTCCAAGATGTGTGTCTTCCTTGGTTATAGCCCTCTGCATAAGGGCTATAAGTGTCTTGATCGCACCTCGGGTAGGATCTACATTTCTCGTGAAATTGTTTTCGACGAGTCAGTTTTCCCTTACTCCAGCCCAGGTGTCTCGGTTGACATTGCTTCTATTGAGCATGCCCTCACTTTTCCATCTAATGAATCGGTTTCGGATGTCTGTGTGTGGAAATACGACCTATCATATTTGTCACCTGACCTGTTTTCTGTAGATGCTACTCTCATTTCTTCCCAGGAAGTCATCGCCGCACCTGCATCTACCGGCGTGATCAATGTGCATGGCCCCGATGTGCATGCCACGCCGCCCGAGGCTGCCTCGTCGGCCTCGCCCGCTGGCGCGTCCGCGGCCCCGTTGGCCTCGCCCGCTGGCACGATCGCGCCCGACTGGGTCACCCGCTGCGTCCCCCGCCTTGCCTGGGACGGCCCAGCCCGCCTTGCCTGCATCGGGCGTCGCCGGGTCGCTAGCCGCGTCCCCTGGGCTGCCGTCTCTGCCTGGGTTGCCGTCTCCGCCTGACTCCCCCTCGTCGCCTGGTTCGGCCCAGCCCGCCGCGTCACCCTGGCCCGTGTCGCCTGTTGCTAAAGATCGTTCAGCCGCGACACCACTGGTCGGGTCTACGTCGTCGCCGTCAGCATCTACCGGCGATGCAGCTCCCGGGCACACTATGGTCACCGTCACCGTGATCATACGCGTAAGGACAAAGACATACACGGATGGCACGGTGCAGTACGACACTCGTCGGCGTGCATTCTTCACGCACACCCACTTCTCATCGTGATGCTCTTGGTGAACCGGCTTGGCGTGCCGCCATGTCTGAGGAATTTGCTGCCCTTCGTCACACGAACACATGGGTGTTGGTGCCTCGGCCTCCTTGTGTTAATATTGTGGGCTGCAAGTGGATCTTTAAGACCAAGCATCGCACGGATGGTTCTGTTGACAAGCACAAAGCTCGCCTTGTTGCTCGTGGTTTTACTCAACAACAAGGGATCGACTATGGAGATACTTTCAGCCTCGTGGTGAAGCCTGCCACGATTCGTCTGGTTCTCTCTCTCGCTGTCTCCCGCGGGTGGAGTCTTCGACAGATTGATGTGAGTAATGCTTTTCTCCACGGTGTCTTGGCCGAAGATGTCTACATGCAGCAGCCCCCTGGTTTTGAGGATGCTCGTTATCCCTCTCATGTCTGCAAACTCCAGAGGTCCATCTACAGGCTCAAACAGTCGCTGCGTGCCTAGTATGCTCGGTTGAGTAAGCGTCTCTCACAGCTTGGCTTTGTTCCCTCCAAGGCAGATGCCTCCTTGTTCATATTTTCCCATGGTGCTATTCAGATATACAAGCTGGTGTATGTTGATGATATTGTGATTGCTGGTTCTACACCTACTGTGGTGGATCACCTTGTGCAATCCTTGTCTATGAGCTTTCCCATCAAAGACTTGGGTAGACTGGAGTACTTTCTTGGACTGGAAGCGTCCTTTCATTCAGGGGGCATGACATTAACGCAGAAGAAGTATGCACTTGATCTTCTGCATCGGGTTAACATGGAGAACTGCAAGTCCACTTTCACTCCACTTGCTACATCCGAGAGCCTCTCGCGTCATAGTGGTGCATTGCTGAGTACCGATGATTCTTTCAGGTATCGTAGTGTAGTTGGAGCACTTCAGTATCTGACACTTACTCGTCCAGATATCTCCATTGTCGTGAACAAAGTGTGCCAGTTCCTGTCTCAGCCTATGGAGGTTCATTGCGAAGTAGTTAAGAGGTATTCTGAGGTATGTCAAAGGTACGCTAGACATGGGACTACAGATTCGTAAGTCCAGGTTTACTGGAGTCAGTATATTCACCGATGCAGACTGGGCAGGTTGTGTTGATGACAGGCGTTCTATCGGTGGCTTTGTTGTATTTGTTGGACCCAATCTTATATCTTGGAGTTCCAAGAAGCAGCCTACAGTCTCGAGGTCCAGCACCGAGGCAGAGTATAAGACACTGGCCAATGGCGCAACTGAAGCCATTTGGATAGACACAGTTCTCACAGAACTTGGAGTCACACGGCAGCGCACACCCATATTGTGGTGTGATAACTTAGGGGCAACTTACCTGACGACGAATCCAGTGTTTCATGCTCGGACCAAACACATTGAGATTGATTTCCATTTTGTGAGAGAACGAGTAGCTGTTGGTAATCTGAAAGTCAGGTTTACTGCATGATCAGCTAGCGGATGTATTTACTAAACCCGCTACTCGACAGATGCTAGACCGTTTTAGAATCAATCTGAATCTTGTATGTAGTTCAGATTGAGGGCCATGTAAAATAGGGTCTAGCATATTGTACATATACACGTATTTGTATACGTATGTAATTGTATTCTGATCATCAATATATTAAGATGTGAGGTTGGATGTTAGCCACCCACGCAAAACTCTAAACCTACCTCTTCAACTCCCTCCAGATAATCACCTTCTTGAGAAGCTCTAAACCATAGAGCACACCTTTCCATATTTTAAAAGAATTGCCAGTGAAAACAGCGTCCAGCAAACTACCATTAGGGCACGTAAATTATCAGGGTGCTGTATATGCTTGCCTTGTCAATCACCACTCGCCAATTAGTTGGGACCGCTCCTTGTTGAACTGGCGCATCTCACCATGGTCTTGCTTCCTCGGGAAGATAAGGGCAGCCTTGTTTACGGGCAAAAGCGAAGATGAATTTCGTAGTGCCAGGTTCACGAGGATACCTTTCTGGATATGCAATACCTGAGATATTTTCTTTAGAAAGCATATACTACAGATACAAAAAAAAACTCGTACGAAAATGGTTGAAGTTGTAGTAAAACAACGACAATCAATATGGATCAGATTACCAGTGACATCCTCATAGACCATAGTCCATAGTAAATTTAGGTGGTTTTAGCTAACGAATCCAAGGAATGGGTTTTGCCGTCTGTGGTCTGCAGCATTTCCCTTTGCGTCTGCCCGAGGGCGAAGCTTCGGCAACTGTTCTTGCTATATCCGCAGGAAACCGCAAGCAAAGAATTCAAGAATAAGTTAGTCGGAGCCGCAGAATATGTACTACTCCCTCCGTTTCAAATTACTCGTCTTAAAAATAGATGTATTTACAATTAAAATACATCTAGATATATCCATATATGTGACAAGTAATTCGGAACGGAGGGAGTACTACCTTTTACAGGCAAGGGAGCTTGCTTTACAACATGTACATGATACGTTTACAGAGAAACGATGCGGGAGAATCATACCGCGACAGAGAAAAATATCCGTAAACAAACAGAAGAACGTATGCTCACCAATCCGCTTAACAGAGCTCGCCCTTTCGAGTTATTCGGTTTCACTTTCCAGCAGCCCAGCTCTGTCAGAGCCAGCCTCACGGGAATCAACATCCGGTACGTTCATCCTCATCAACAGTTTTGCGTGCTAGCGTCTGCCATCTTTGGCGCACGGCAAGAATATTACTGCCTTGCACACCGTGGCATGCATGGCGCATGTGGACCTATAAAACGCCACACGCAAGCATACGCATCACGTACACCAACCAGCGTCAGGAACAGCGCCGGCGCCGCTCGACCGATCGACCAGCCATGCCGCGGAACTACCGCCTGCCGTCGTACCACCGGCAGAGCCCGGCGATCCGGTGCCTCAACTTCCTCTGCGCGGTGCTGCTCACGCTCGTCCTCATCGCCGGCATCATCCTCTTCGTGCTGTGGCTCAGCCTCCGCCCGCACCGCCCCAAGTTCACGCTCACCGACTTCAGCATCCCCAACGTGAACCGCCAGTCGGGCGCCGCCAACCTGCCCGTCAAGTTGGCCGTCAACGAGCACAACCCCAACCAGAAGATCGGCATCCACTTCGAGGCCGTCTACGGCTCCGTCTACTACGACGACGAGCTCATCGCGTCGGGCCCCGTCATGTACCCCTTCTACCAGCCGCCCAAGGGCGACACGCTGGTGCAGGGCGAGCTGGCCGCCTCCGGCCCGACGCCCACCGACCCCGCGTGGCAGCGCTTCGCCAGCGAGGTGGGCGCCGGCAGCGTGGGGCTGCGCCTGGTGCTCAACTCCACGGTGAGGTTCCAGGTGAAGCTGTGGGACACCAAGGAGCACCACATGAAGGCCGACTGCGGGTTCAAGATCAGCGGGGACGGCAGCCTCCACCAGGAGGACAGGAACACGCAGTGCACGCTCTACTTCTAGAATTCTAGTGGATCATTCAAGCTGCTCTTCTCTTATTTTTCCCTTCCCTCTGAATTACTTCTCTTTCTTCTTGAACATAACTGCTTGTCATTTGGGTTTGGGGTGGTATTGGTAATTCCTTTGTTTTTATTCATGTGCTTGACGTACATGTATTGGTTACTAGTACATTTTATAGACTGCAATCTTTCTAATGCAAACAGAATGACGTGAGCATCAAAGGGCGCTGAAATTTGGTTCCAGATGTCTACATGTCATGAACTTTGTGATCATTGTAAATTTGTAATGAAGCGTGAATGCATGTGAGAATCGAAAGGTTCCAAATGTCCTGCAAAATAAAAAGAAGACAAATCATACTGTATTTAACAATGGAATATCTGATGAAAAACATAAAAGACGACGACATATTTAACATTAACCATGGTCTGAAAGGGCACGATCTTTTATTTTAGTGCAAGCATCTATTTATGCATATGCTTAACCTTTCACCATATGCATTTTTCAAACAAGCCGTGCAGCCGTACCTCTTGTTTCTTCTAACTTTGTGCAAAGCATCTAACTATACGGATAGTCGAATACCGATGCTCTAACTCTCTTAACCAATTTGTTTTTTCGGAGATGCAGTCCAGTTGTTTCTCTCGCTTAAACACAGCATATCAAACCAATAATCACGTGATATAAGAATGATCAGGACTGACTGTCTACAAGAGGTCAAATATCAATACAACATCTACTGATAAGAACACCAATGCTTACGTGTTACACTAACCGATCATATAAGATATTAAAAGATCATAGGCGCACATCCATTCAATAGCAAAACCACTATGCGTACAATGCTTCATGGTCCGATTTGTGTACGACCCCAAATCTGATGCTCCACTGCAGTTTTGTTCAGCGCATCAACCGCTTTGATCTAGCGCGTCGTACAGAAATCGGACAACTAGTGTCATGTATAGCAAGGTCGATTCAATAGTTCTTTCTTGTGAAGCACATGCTACTGATTCTGTCAAACTGCAAACAAATTTACAGCAAAACTGCGGTGGTCATTTCCACATGCCCCAGGTCTCACTTGGGTGATTGACAAATTACAAGGCAACTAAAGGGGAAATCCCTCAACTAACCAGGAGCGCCAGAGTTGATTGATAGCTATTTAGTTTTCCTCTAGTCTCCTCAACACAGATTCAGCAAACATGCGCTGCCTGAAAATTGAAAAGGCTTGTTAGAAATTAAGTAAACTTAAAATGATTAACTGGCTAGTTTGACCAAATCAACATCCTCTATTATAGTTTTCATCAAGATAACAAGGGAAAAAGAGAGATTTTACGCACTTTTCCTCAGTATGTTTTGGACTAGGGCGGTTATGTTTCAGATAGCCATCCCATGGAACCTTCTTAAGACCAGCCCGAGCAGCTATCATGTCCCTCACTCTGTATAAAGCATTGCATCAGGTATAAAAGATTACTCTGACCCTTGGTATTTTCTTAGAAAAAAAGCATTATCAAAACTTTTGTGTTACCTTTCAGTAAATTCTATCGCTGTCTCCCCTTCCCTGAGATACTGAGGTTCCAAGAACCAAACATCACAAACAACAGCCCATGATGTCATAAGACGAACCAAATGCATTGTAAAAGATTGCCTGGTAAACATTTCAAGCGAGGTAACATGTGAAAAAAGGAAGGTATATAGGTGTGAACAAAGTAAATGTATATATTTGTTTGTATTCCATACTTCTTACTATTCCAGAAGGCGTCAACAAATATTTTATTATATTTGATAGCTATTGGACATACAGCACAGCCAAGCTCAAAAGCACCCTGAAAATATAAGCAACGAAACAATTTAATCAATGGATAGTTGTGTGATCACGCTCAACAAGCAAAAATGACAAAGCATATGCCACGCAATAAGATGACTGGTTTCCAGTGTTTGTTTTAATCAGCTTGTACTGAGTGAAAAGAAAAGTATTTTTCTTTCGTTTTCTTTTCTCCAAACTCAATTACAAGTCTTAATGATTTGCATGCAGAGAACTCCGATACAGATAAACAAGATGCTATACTAATACCATATATATGATCACTTAAGTCCCTGCAAAGAATGGAATTATGAATTCTCTCTTGCATAAACTTTGTACTGTCGTAGAATATTCAAAGAGATTTCAGGTGTACAACTTTACCTTCTTGAACATCACAGTGTACTGATTATTAACACAAGTTCCTTCCGGGAAAATCAAGAGAGGATTGTTGTCTGGATGCTGAACATGATCACGTAACCTGATAAGAAAAAAAAATCATTGAATAAACAGATCTTCAAACAGAAAGAGTTGCAAAGGAAAAAACTTACTTTCTTCCAACTACTTCACGATCCTTGAGATCATTACGGTTAAACCAGATGCAACCCACACTTTCCAGAATAGTCTTCTGAATAAATCCTGAGAGGGAAAATAATAAATAAATCAAAATTCTAGCATTGAGAACTAAACAAAAACTAGAAGAGAAGTTTCTGAAGAATAGGAAACTGACCAACCCATCCAGGATGCTTTTGCATGATGACAGCAAATGCTGTCATCTGCTCCAGAATAATAAAATCTATCATCGATGTATGGTTTGCAACAAATACCTGTTGTAATAATTAGAAGATTAATACAAGGGTATCAATCATACTGAGAAGTTTATAGTGATAAAGATATGAATGCTACTTATTTATAAGAACAACATGGACCTGCAGATAGGATTCTAAACAAAAAAATTATGTATTCATGGCACAGAGCACATACATGTTCCACAATTAAAATTTAGAAGTATGTGATAGAAAAATATCTTGTGGCTTGTGCTACCTTTCCGTGTGATATTTCATGGGAACAAGCCTTTAATTTAACACCTGTTATGTTTACACCTCAAAAGTGAAGGTGGTCACACTTCTCTTGTGTTCACAACCACACACATACCTCAGATATTAGTAAATGAAGCAAACAAAGTTAACCTGATAAGGTCGTGAGCTTGGGCGTGGTCCATGGTACTTGATCACTCCAGTCCAAGAAGCAACAAAAACACTGCACATCATTTCAACCAGCTTTCTCTGCACAAAGCTCGAAACAAATTAATGAACTCAGAACCCAAGAAGTTTTAAAGATAAACCACACTAATGTGAACAAAGTTGGCAAAACAAACATGAAGGTGCAAGACCAACAGAAGTAATGGTGTCAGGCAGGACCAAACAGCTGACCTATATCTCGGTTTATATGACTCCAGAGAGTCTAAATGCAATAGCAACAGTTTATGTGTAGAAGTACATGTGAGTGCATAAGCCTAGTTAACTCAATAAGCTTTAAGGGTTATCTAACAATAAACTTACTAGGCTTCAAAGATACAATCACAATAAACTAACTTACAGTACAACATACGATATAACTGGATTGCTTGTAGGGGCTAAACCCCTAAAAGATGTCAAAAAGGGATTAACTGATGGAGTGCCAATTAACGTTATGTATTGGTATTCACTGGGAAAAGGGAAAGATCTTGATCCCCACGATTCAGCACCGGAAAAAGCAGAAACAACCTTGCCATAGTTTGTTATTAATTCATTCCATTGAAATTTGAAGCAACACAGAAAGAGATAAACTTTAAGAAAGGTGCACTGATTTACCGCATTCACCCAACCACAAACCCAAAGAACCACGGACATGAATGCACACACAAACACATATAATTGACATTGGAACCAAGAGTACAGTTAAAGCTCCACGTCAGACCGCTCATGAGGTCATATACACTGAATATGGACATATCCACAATAAGAGATAAACTTGATTCATGAAAATAAAATAGCTCACCTCTATTTTACTTTTTAGCCTATTTTTCCCGTTCATTAGGAAACGCACGGGAAAAAAGGCAGTAAAGAAGGCCATCCATCCTAGTATAAGTGTTAAGAACCTGATACACAATTAACTTATCAGATGACTAGATTCGATATTTACGAAGAAAAATCAATGAAAGCAGAAGATACACTGGATGAAACAATTAGTAGTAGTAAACACTAGCATACAAAGAAAAGTACAGAGAAGACAAATGTTTCTCTGCAAAAATTTACATAAACTTCAATTATTTTCCAGTACATTACTTGTATTGAATTATTTTACAAGTTTTGGAGAAGAAAACTTACAGCCTCAAAGGGAACATGAAAAACATTCTAGGCATCAAAGGAACAAATGTAATTGCACATGGAACAATTTTACACCAATGGGGTTATGATCATTGTTTTCAAGGCGTCCCTAAGGCGTCGCCGCGTCAGGGTGCGCTCCCTGATGGCAAGACGTCGTCCTCGCCTTAGACTATTGAGTAAGGCGTCCGCCTTGGCCTGTATGGCGTCTGAGTTGTCCGCTTTAGGGCCGGCCGTCTCACATGCCTTGGACCAAATCAGACGCTCTGGTCTGACAGGCAGGGAACAGAGATTCAAGGCGGAAAAAACTGAGCTGCGCGGAAACGTTGGCTCACGAGCGAAACAGTTATGAGGAGGGGAAAGATACAGAGAGAATCAAACCAGAGCGTGCAAATCTCCAGGATTCCAGCGAGAGGGTCTCTCCCCTGGCGACGGCTTCCTCCTCAAATCTGCGCCAGCTTCCTCCTCCCTGGCTACAACTCCCCACCCCTCTCCAGCTGCAGCTCCTCCCCATCCTCCTCCAGTGAAACCTCTTCCACAAGATCAACACCACAGCAAGGTATGGCTCCCGCCCTCTCTCCTCCCCCTTCCTCTCCTCTGCTCTTTCTTCCATCCAGCACCAAAGCTTGCCATGCTTTCCAGCTCTGCTCTGCTCTTTCTCCTCTGCATCTGTTTCCTCCCAAATCTGCTTCTCCATCGACAAGGCAGCAGCCCCACCACCGCTTCTCTCCTTCCCCATGCTTAATCTAGTTGCTCTAGTTATTTGGCTCTTCTCTCTTTTTTCTGGCCAGGTGTCCCTGCTCTGATGGATCCTTTGGCTGGTAATGCTTATGATCTATCCAATGACCCAGCTTGGAAGTATGGGTTCTGGGCAGATTTAGATAGGAAAGATTTTAATACATTGTGTGGCAAGATAGTCCATGCTGGAGTTAAAAGGCTGAAGCAGCACCTTTCTGGGGGTTTCAGTGATGCGGATAAGTGCCCTGAGGCATCCATAGAGATTAGGATAGAGATGCGCAATTCCTTAAACACTGGAAAGTTTAAAGCTATGGAGCGATATATTGATGAGGAGGATGCATCTGAAGTTCAAAGGCACCGTTCTGTCATATACACAAGATGATGCCCATTCTTTGGTAACAGCTTATTATGTCAATGCTAGTTGTTAAATCTCCAAATTGGCTGCCATTTATGTACACTTCATTATGTTAATGCTAGTTGTTGAATCTCATAATTGGCTGCCATATATTATATATGTATGTGTCTAAGGCGTCGCCTCACCTTACGCTTTAGCGCTTAG
>NC_041382.1:213378122-213437658 GCF_002162155.2 Triticum dicoccoides | reverse complement strand
CAGCGCCTTGCCTCGCCTTACCGCCTTAAAAACAATGGTTATGATAGGCTAAATAATACTTGCAGAAGGGCAGAAAATGTGCAAACTGCAAAGCCTGGTTTAGTGCAGGTTGTACGACACACAGCACTCAAAAAGAAAAGGGCAAAGAGTGAAACATCATTTGAAAGAGCTATAGCATGTAAACCCATTATTATTCTACTGCATTATCCTAGAATCAAACCAAATATATTTTGACAATAAATCAACAAGGCAGAATAACAGAAGTACTGATATCAAATCAAAAGAGGAAAAAGAAGTACAAATATTACATATGAGAACAAGCAATATCCCAAAAGCTCAGTATAAAGTTCAGGTCATAGGACATAAGTACCTTAGCGGAAACAGTAGTCCATATCTTATGACTACTCCCAAGCACCATAATGGGAACAAATAGATGTTCCAGTTCCATGGCTCCGGAGAATTTGACTTAAAGCAACGTGTGAATGAATCCTGCATAAGTGCAAACACAAGCAAGGTCATAACTAGGCACCTAACGCATAAAAAAGAATCATAGCACAGCTAAGACACATATACTCGGTGGTCAATGAGACATGGCATAAAGATGTCAGAACTTAAACTTTCAGAACAAGGTTTAGGCTAGGGTTGAAGATTCGGTGATTGGGCGCCCAAGGGAGATTCTGCGGTTAGGGCTAGAGAGCCCTACGCTCAGGAGAGAGAGTTGAGCAAGTAAAAGGATAATTTCATTCTAATTCTTTGCTGGTCTCATATCACAGGTCCCTCCCTCATTACATAAAGGGGCTGCCTTACAAGTGAGAATCAAACTGAAAGAATAGGACTCTTTAACCTATTTGAACACAAACTGGACCCTGATAGACTTATAGTAATATACCAGGACAACGCCCGTGCGTCGCAACGTGATATAAATATTCTAGTATGTTAGCTTGTGATTAACCTGCCAATAAATGCGATTTGTAAATGAATGTTTATCAAATCCTGCCCGTGATATTTTGATGACAAGTTTGGTAAGTAAATTAAAGTGAATTGATTCAAAGTAAGTAAATTAAGGTGATTGATTATCATACGAAGAAGGTTAGACGAAGGGGTGGTGAGAAGAAAAGTGAAACATGGAACCTCACATTCTTTTTAAGTAGTAGAGATAATCCTCTCCCCGCCTCCACCTCCCCAAATATGAATAACCACTATTATTTTCTAATTTACAACCTGCTCAGACTTGCAGGTTTGGCTTCCTCTTATATTGGATAAGGCGAATATTATGCCATAAGACAGAAAACAAAACACATTCAAATTATGTGCACCTCAAACAACAGGTATTTCATGTTCAAAATATAGAGGCTATGAACATATACATACACGAAAGATGCTCAAGTTCATATCCATGAAGGATGACAGAATGTTCAATGTTCTATTTTACACCTCCATTAAGGGGTTGCTTGGATACCTAGATTATAGAGAAGTAGTTTTTCTTAAACCTGATTTCTGGTGTAACAACCAGAAAAATTGTTTGGATTATCTAACAAACTCGTGGATATACTAAACTGAGTTTTCCAAAAGCCCCAAAACCCAGTTTATACAAAACGACTAATAGACATTTTTATATAAACAACTTTTCTGTATGCATCAGGAGATCAATTAAGTCCGACGCGCTGATCATGGTACACTCCGACGGCCTTGACAGCAACTTGACAAAGCCAAAAGCCGCCATTGCCGATCTCGGTCAGGCACCCAGGAGCAGGTTGCGATGCTCCACCTAGCCCAGCGCCTCCATGGTGGACGCGGACTGCGGCCAGCTGCCATTGTGTCCATCGGCAGCTTCACAATTACCGTCATCGTCCATATGCTCCAGCTTGTGCGTCGTCGTCGCTCCTCCCTAGCATGTGCGTTGTGCTCTGCTGTTACCGGCAAATCAATACAGCAGCTAGGTGTTACATGCGTGCCCGGCCTGAGAATCAATCAAGGTGCTTTACGCCATGTGCTTGTGTCTTGTCATATGTGAGCTGTATGTACGTGCATCTTCATGGCGGAAAGAATTCGTCACCGGAGCGACGTATGGGGACCTGGAACAGCATTCATGACACCGGCGAACGAAGCAGAGCACAATCAGGCGAGCAGCGCTACCACCCCGGCAGCCAAGGCGATGGCCGCGCAACCCCGCCGGAGAGCCGTTTACGGTGTGGTTGTCTGCTGCTGTGCGTGTAGGTGCCAAGAGCGAGCCGAAGCACCGCACCTCCATGAATTGTTTTTCTATTTCCCCCAAAATGAAGAACTCAAAATCGTGTTTTTCTATTTTCCGATCAAAACAAGGTATTGTATGTACTTACCTTATAACAGAATAACAAACCAAAACTGGTTTTCCTACAAATCCTCCAAAAACTCGTTTTCTAAAATCTCACATATAATTCCCTATATCCGAACAACCACTAAGGGAGAGTTGTGAGAGTACTAACTACTGAGTTATCATCACTTCCTAAAAAGTTGACTTTATCGAGCAAAACAAAATGATCAGCAGCTAGACAATTTTTCATCCTATCAAAAAGTTGAACTTAACAATGGCAAGAACTTCTGTAATCTATAATGAAGTCACTATATCGAAGGAATACTCATCCAAGCACCACTGGTTCTAGCAAGAGAAACATGTTAGCCCTTTCAATTGGGTGTTCGCATAAGCTAAGTTAGCCTCAGCCAGACCGAAGCCTTCATAACAATATTTCAAAATTACATAATGGTGAATACTAACCGCGCAATTCCAAGAGTCAAAAATTTGGAAAATATAACAAAACCCCTCCTAAATAAACAGAAAAAACAAAAACAGCCTTTCGAATGACTGACCGTATTGCTTTCCATCTAATCCAGGATCATTGACTATTTTTTAAGCCAAATATGTAAACTACAGCTGGAGATGTGTTGAATAGAATAGCCATAGATATAATAATGGCAGTAAACAACAAGCTAACCCTCAAAAGTTCAAGAGGTCTTAAATCAAGGTGGCCAATGACAGGACATCCAGCTAATAGCAACATGCTAGAATCCTACACGAACTGAACCAAAACCACACAAATTAAACATTTGTAAATCAAAATTATAATTCTTACACACCTTTCCACCAAATAGTAAAGGTGAAAGAGGCTTGTTTCCCCTTATCCTAAACCTTGCAGATCATAAGCCTAGAAACGACTACTGACCTCATACATTCCCACATGAAACAAGAGAGAAGGTAAAAGGATCAGAAAAGGCACTCACATCGACGATGGCGCCCGCGGCCTCGGTGAGCACCGGCGAGATGTCCAGCAGATCGCGCCTGTAAAACCGCATCAAACGCCTCAACAATCTAGCTGGAATCGATAATCAAACGAGCGAGATCGAGAAGCAAGCAAGGCGCAGCGGCAGGGGGTTAGGGCTGTTACAGGGTGAGACTCCTGGGGGGTTCCTGCGGGAGCGAGTCCGCGGTGAGGTAATCGTCGAGGTTGGGCGCGTCCAGCGACGACGCCATCTCCTCCCAGCGGCCGACGCCGGCGAGACGACGGCGACGGCGATGACGCCGAGGAAGGCTTGGCGATGGGGCAACGGGTGTGAGATTGGGCGCAATGAGTCGTGGTACGTCCAGCGAATTGATGATGCCGTGGATCAGACGTACAGCGAGGGGGCGGCTCATAAACAAGTGGACACCACCGTTCTGCTGACATGTGGGGCCTGTATGCGAACATGGGCCAAAGTGCCGGGCATATCGGGCAGGTCTTTTTGTAGTCCATCTCGGCCCACGTAGGATCCATATAGTCCAGGTCGTTCGTTACTCCGGCTACCCTCCATACCCTTGCACATCCCCGCCGCCCGCCGCCACTGCGTCCCTAGCAGCAGCCGCCATGGCGCCGACGGCCGACTCCGTCGACCTCAAGGGTCAAAAGAAGGCCAAGAAATCCAACTCCAAAGACGAGAGAAAGCACCGGAAGGATAAGCATGATCGTCCCGCTGCGGACGAAGCGTCTCTCCGCAACGAGGCCAAGCGCAAGCACAAGGGTGGGCAGGAGGGGAAGGAGCACGGCAAGAAGCCCAAGAAGGAGAACAAGGCTGGGGCTGAGGCCGAGGCTATGGGGGCGGAGGTGAAGCGGGGAGAAGAGAAGATGAAGCGGGCGATGGAGGACGAGAGGTTCGCGGCGGCGCGGACCGACCCGAGGTTCAGGCCGATGCGGCGGAAGGAGGCCAAGGTCGCCCTGGACTCGAGGTTCAACGGCATGCTGACCGACCCGATGTTCTCTTCATCGGAGGCGCCTGTGGACAAGCGCGGCAGGCGCCGCAAGAAGGGCGCCAAGGAGAACCCCATGCTGCATTACTATCTCAAACAAGAGGAGGGGGATGAAAAGGAGAAAGTGAAGCTGGTCCAAGAAGATGATGACGATGAGGTGGAAGAAGAGGATGAGCAAGTTGAAGAAGAGAGTTCTAGTAGCGATGACGAAGAGGAGGAGGAGGACGATGACGAGGTGACGTTTCCCATCCAATTCTATGATGTTTCATTTGATTACCTTTCTCTGCTAGGGGTTGCATACTTCTCCATTTTCGCCTATGCTCTCGCTTGTGATTGGGAGAGAATAAAACTATAAAAGCATGTCCTTGTGTTGATACGTATATATGTGAGATGTATGGTCTGGTTGGTAGTTTGTAATTATTTGATATGTGCTGTTTAATTCCATCTTTCATGTCGATAGCACAGATGCTGTTTTAATCCCAACTATGAAGGCTACAGACTCACAGTTATGGGGATTTCTTCAACTTGTGGTATATGTTTGTGCTTGCTGTAGTCTTCTTTTTTTCCTTTAGAACGTGGAGCTTATTGAGAGATGCTTGTTAGAGACAGAGAAATGCGTGTGTCTGTAAGCCACACATCTCAATATGTGACTGCAAGAACCATTTCAAACTGCGACTCTAGATCTTATATACTGATTTTTTTTCTGCAACTTACTGCATAGTTGGTTTTATTGCCTGCCAATACGGGTCTCTTAGGTAGGTCATATGTTTTTATTTCTAGGATTTCCATATGGTTACTAAATTATCGATGGGACACTTTACTAGCTGTATTTTTCTTGTCGTCAAGAGAGACATGTTTCTTGCATTCCTTATAATTCCTGCTGTCTTTTTTCTGCAGTGCTCTGTCGGCAGTGACATTGCTCATTACTTGATGGCGAGGCATGATGATACACCTATGATTGATAAGGAAACTCATAGGCTTGCTGTTGTTAACATGGACTGGGATCACATTAAGGTGTGTGCACTAATTCATTAATTCTATTCTATTATCTTGATAAGTAATCCTCTGCGCCTAAACTATTTTAGCCATGCTCAAACGGCAATTTGGTTATTTCCGTTGCTTGAGAATCCACCTCGAAAGAAAAAAAAATTAGGCCACTTGCATTCCTTTTCAGCTTTTGCATTTGCTTGATAAACCTCTAAGGGCTCTTTGGATGGCAATTTTTTAAAATAGATGATGGTAAGCAGGACTTTTGGAAAGAAAAAATATATGTTCTTTTGCTGGTTTGTTAGTTCTTTTAGATGGAATGCAAAAGCCTTGTGTCTCAATGTATTGATAGAAGAAGTTGTATGTACAAGCCTACGGGAGGCCACACCCCAAAGTACAACGCTACACACTAGGTGGTAGGCACTGCAGGCAAAATTGTCTAAGGCCCGTCACCACTGTCCCTGCGCACAATCTGACCTCAGCTTTGATTCTGTCAAGCAAACTGGCGACGCTACGATGGTTTCATTGTGCTGCTTCCAGTCCACCTATATTGGGACTGCCCTTTTGATCAAAACTGTTGACAGATGATCATTCCTAATAAGAACAGAGGAATATCATTCTTTGATGAGGCTCTTCTAGCCATTCAAGACTTGCCTAATACAATTGCTCTTGAACTAGTAATCATGCGCTGCTGGAGCATATGTACTCTTAAGGAATGGCAAAAAACTCATAATGCTGCCCCACATGTTCAAGGGTGGTGCAACATCCTCAAGAAAGACCTCAAGATCAGAGCTTAAGAGCAAATCATCACAATGCTGCAGAAATCAGGAATTGTATAGATGTGTATTTTTTGGGATGTGTTTGGTTTCAGTAATGAAGTAGAATGTAATGGGTCTGTGATGTCCCTGACCTCGGTTCCTGCGTTTGGCTCGAGAGGAAAACAGAATGCACCGATTCCACCTGAGGGGAATATACCCCCGAGATGCAGAATGCACTCATTCCTCTCACCCTCTCTTGTCTCACCCCAACAAGCAGCCACCACCGGGGGAGATGCACCCGATCCCACGCGCTCAGCTGCCGGTTGGCCTCCCGACCACCGCTGGCGAAGCCAGCCGGCCTACAAGCCGCCTGTCCATCGCCCTCCTCCCTGCAGGCTCCCTCACAAGAGCTCCCAAACCCACTTCTACCTTGCTGCACGGTCACCATGGACGTCGCCCGCAGCGCCGTGCAGCCAAGCTGCCATCTGCTCGCGTCCGGCCGGCGTTGTGGCCTCCCTGCCCGCACCTGCTTCCTCTCGATTGTGCCTCCATGCACCCTGCGCGCCTAAAAAGCACGGACACGGGGACGGAAGGACGGGGATACGCATACGGGGATACGGGATACGGCATTTTCCAAAAACAGCCATTCGGGGATACGGTGAGTATATATAAAATAAAATAAAAATATGACATATAATATAGAATTAAGACAGAAAATTAAAAGAAAAAGAGTTGAGAATAGAGAATACCGCCCCATTTGGTGGCTCTTTTATCAAGTGCTTGTTTGATCCTCGTCATTGCAAGTTGCATCTTGCAGAACACATCAAACAGCAAAGAAGGTTAGAAAAATAGAAGAAATAACCAGAAGACAATATGAACACATCAAAAGAGTAAAGACTTTTGCTTTGCTCACCCAATTTGCAATGCCATTTGGCTCCCAATTGCAGCACCAGAACCCGGACGCCCTTCACTCTCACCCACGGATGATTGGCTACCGGCTGTGCCACTCGCAGATGCCATGGTTTGGTACCTTTCAGGCCAACAACAAGCAATCAATTCCTATCAAGAACAGCAGCAGCCAGCACCCAGCAGCACAAGCAAAGAGCAGAAAGCAGAAAGCAGCAAGCATCAGATCCAATAACTTAGTGCAAGCAAACAGCAGTAGAGCACCAAGCAGCAAGCATCTGAAGATTAAAAGTGGAAGAGGTTGAAGAAGAATGAGGATGAGGAGAGGATGCAGCTGGGTTACCTGCGGCTGCGAGGAGAGGCTGCTGCTGCTGCTGCTGGTGCTGGAGGGGACGGTCGCCGGTCGAATCCAGGCGCGCCGGCGGCGGTGGCGGCGAGTCCAGGCGGTGGGGAAGTGTCCAGGAGGTGGCGGCGCCATCTGTGCGACCTGGGAGGCAGGGAGGGAGCGCCTCTTCATTATGTCGTGACCCTGCAAAATAGGGTTCCTGATGGTCCAGGCCGTATCCCTAACGTGTCCCCGCGTATCCCAGCGTATCCCAATTGTTTTTTTCTTTTTTCTTAATTCGAATTTCGGGGATACTCCAAAATTCGCGTATCCCGGCGTATCCTGCCGTATCCCCGTATCCCGGCGTATCAGGACGGCAGTTCGGCGATTCCTGGCGTGTCCGTGCTTTTTAGCTGCGCGCCTGACAGCCAATCCTCCATGACCTTGCCTCTGCATAGCTCTATCACCGGCTTCCGCAGGTGCCTCCTCCCTCACTGTCATGGCCATGCTAGCCTCTGTCGCTGCCTCTTTCTGCACTATGGTCGACCCCAACAGCCACTGTCGTCAACCTCTGACCTGCGCTCACCCGAGCTCTGACCGGCTGCTCCTCCACCTCCACCACGCCATGGCCCGATGACCCCGCCTCCCGAGCACAGCTCTCCGCCGTCACCACCTACGCTGGTGCTGCCCACCAAGGAAGGCTGATTTGGGCAGCGGGCTGACCTGAGTGAAGGTGCAAGGAATCAAATCCTCGGCGCTTCCTTCTATCCTGCTTGAAGATGTGTGTAGATGCACACGGTGATGCATTACTTTTACAAATGATGCTTAGTACCAGTACTTGTTGACATGAATTTAATACTAGTAGTTGCTAAATGATGTTTACTGTCAGCATTAGCGTTGAATTTAGACGAAACCAAACACCGAGACGGAACCATTCCATTCCATCTCATTAGCTCTACGAAACAAGGAGATGGAACCATTACATTGCATTCTACTTTGTTCTCTAGGTTTCTTTAGCTCTTTTCGTTACCTTTACTTGTACATATTTGAACTTTTCCTTAATAGAAAATTACCATAGAACGATTCCGGAGTAAAAAAACAAAACAAAAAAAGAACACGACATAAACATGATCGCCAATTAAGCTCCCTTGCATGTGGCAGTGGGCATCTGGAGAATGGTTTGCTACCACCACTCCACAAAGTCATCCCTGGGAATGGGCCGACGAGCAGTCAGTCAGATTCAGTAGAGGACGTCGTGCCACAAAGTGTGTGACTGGTTTGTTAGGTTGAAGTATGATACATAGATTCATCTTGTTTGGCTTAAAGATGTTTATGTTTCTATTCTTTTTGTTTTGTTGAGAACAGGTGAAATATCTAGCGGTAAAACTTCCCAAAGAAATCCCTAATCCCCATCACTCAAACGCACTTGTAAATTGTAATGATTGTATTTTCATTTAAAATATGTCCAATATTTTTGTTAAGTATTGAAGCACTTCCTTTGATTTTTATGGCAACCCAACAAATGTCTTTGATACTTAATATTCTGATAACTGAACGAAATCCTGCTTTTACTAGAACTGAGGATACAAACGACTCATTGGGATTTACCTTTTTTTTGCTTGTAGCAATTTCTGTTTTGCTTCTTGAGTTCAGAGATATTATCCCTTTGTTTTGCCCCTTTCAACAGGCGGTGGACTTGTATATGGTGATGACATCTTGCATCCCAAAAGGTGGACGAGTTCTATCAGTCTCAATATATCCGTCAGAATTTGGACTGGAGTGCATGAACATTGAGACAACTCAAGGCCCGTCTTCTCTTCTTGGTATTCATGGTGATAGTGATGGTGATGGTGGGGAAGATGACAATGATAATGGCAATGACAGTGACAGTGATGAAGAGGACGACGAAGATCGTGAGTATGACTCTGAAGATGACAATGATAATGACAATGACGGTGATGAAGACGATGACAATGACAGTGATGAAGACGATGACGAAGAAGATGAGCATGACTCTGATTCTGAGAACAACAAGCTGCGTACTTATGAGCTAAACAGACTGAGGTTAGGAATAAAACATAGATATTTTTTGCTGATTGTCATCATGTTTATTTATCTGTTTGTCTGGGACTAACTGAGATGGGTTCGAACATGTATTTTAAAACCATGATCTGAATCTCCATATTATTAACTGAAATATTAAAATGTTCAAATCCTAATGTAATTGTAACTACGGTGGCTTCTACTTCACATGTTTGGGTCTTTGGGATTGTGTGCGTATGTCCAAACAGCCTTGTCTGTCCATCTTTTTTACGAACTATAGTCCATATCAAGCTTTTAAATCTAGGCTGATACGACCGATATATCACTTTTGGGGCTCTACTGATATAAACATAACATATCATTTTGTAAATATCATTTTCAAACATATCATCTGATATGGACCGAAATATCGACCGATATGGCCGATATCTAGCCCGATATGTCCACCGATATAGAATGGTACGTAGATGACAACAATTATTTATCAGAATGCACTGAAATAAGATTATGCATTTACAAGTTCATTATGTATTATCAAAGTCATGCACAATGTTTCGTACAAATGCATATATACGTAGATGACATCATATATTTTGTTTTACTAAAAATAAATGTATTTAACAAAATAATGAAAAAAAAGACTAGACATATTTTCTCTGATATATCTACATATCGTCCGATATATCATCCGATATCCGACATCTGATATGTCGAAGCCAAACCGATACGAACCCGATATCTGATATTTTGAAGCTTGGTCAATATACAGTTACTTTCCAAGAGTTTCTTATTGTGTTCTCTTGTGATTATGTTCTTACTGCAGGTACTACTATGCAGTTGTGGTGTGTGATTCCAGTACAACTGCAAATCACCTATACACGACTCTTGATGGTACCGAGTTCTTGAAAACAGCAAATGTGTTCGATTTGCAGTTTATTTCGGACTCTATGGAGTTCAAACATCCTGCTCGCGATGTGGCTACAGAGGTATCTTGTAGCTGCACCCATATTTGTTGGTACTCATATTAAACTGTTCGCACTTGGCAGCATAAATGTTACCCTTTTCAGAAGTGGCTGAATAAGTTATGATGTTATTTAAGCACAACTTGCCTTCCCCTCGTGCTAAGTCGTATTTTCAGTTCATAATTTATTTGACTCCATGCAGGCACCTCCGAATTACAAGGAGCCTGATTTTGAGACTCGTGCTTTGCAACATAGCAAAGTTAAGCTCACATGGGATGATGATGAGCCAGAGCGTAAGAAGAAACTGAGGCGGAAGTTCAATGATGAACAGGTTAGCTCTATTACTTAAAACTCAATAATAAATGTGAAGGGGGCAAGTAAAGTGTCATAGTGGACTCTTGTTTTTTTTTATCTTCTTGGGACAGTTGTGAATTATGTTGATGACATGCATTTTCTACCCTTTTCTTCTCATGAAAACTTTCAATCTATATGTCATTGTTTCTTGTCCTTCTATTTTTTTCTTTGGTTTGACATCTTTAACGTCTTCTCTTTTTTTGTCGCAGTTAGATGACCTTGGTGTATTTTTAGCGAGTGATAGTGAGTCAGATGATGATATAGATGATTCTGGTGATGAGCCTCGACCAAATGGAGTAGCGAAAAGGAAGTTAACAAATAAGGAACGGTTGGCTCTTTTACTACAAGGAGATAAATCGGATGAGGAACAAACTGATGACCAGGACATGGAGATAACATTTAACACGGAACTTGAGGACCTTAGCAAACGTATCCTTGAGAGGAAGAGCAGCGAGAAGAAGACTGTCTGGGAGATGCATCAAGAAAAAATGAAGGAAAAGCGGAAAGCTAGGAAGAGGTCGTCGAAGGATGATGATGATGATGACGACGATAGCAACGAAGATGGTGCTGATGAAGATGATGATTTCTTTGAGGATGAAAAGTCTGATGAAGACGTTAAGCCAATGAAGAAGCAGAAGGTGAAGGCCAAAGGTAAAGAAAAAGGGAAAGGAAAGTACAAGCTTCCAGAGGAACATTTCGAACCAGAAGCAACTAAAGAAGAGTTGGAGCTCTTGGTTGCTGATCAGGATGCAGGCAATGGTGCAAAGGGCTTTAACATAAAACGCAAGAGTAAAAAGGGCAAGAAGGGCAAGGATTCTGTCGAGGACAAACATCCTCATATTGATCTTAGCAATGACAAGAGGTTTGATCCCATGTTCACGTCTCATCTGTTTGCGCTGGATCCTACTGATCCCCAGTACAAGAGGTACTACCAGCATCCATCACCTTCATCTACCCATCCTACTACTATTGTATAATCTGCCTGACCTGCATTAACTGTAATTGATGCTGACTGTGAATGGTTTTGTACAGGAGTGCCGACTTCAAACGAAAGCAAGCTGGGAAGAAGGGCGTGCATGCAGGCACATTGGATAGTGAACCACCTGTGGAGGAGTCATCTCCGGGGAGTACATTGCCACCTGATGATGCATCGACTAGGAACATCAAGCAGAAACATGCCGGGGCGTCCACGGAGAAGCTACAAATGTTATCTGCTGTTAAGTCTCTCAAAAGGAACCTTACAGCGTTCAAGAAAGGAAGCAGCACGAGATGATCGTCTTGGCCTGATATAACCTTGCTGATGAAAATGCCTCTGAAGCCTTCAGAATAGTTTGAAGGTTTGATGATATGCCATTTTTGGACTTTGGTAGAACTATGATCCAGCTAGACAAAAAATCCCTGTTAGGCTAGATAAATACCCTGAAGATTTTCTCAGTCGTTCATGTGCAACAGGCATGTTTGCAAGGTTTGTGTTTACCGGCTGTTACGGTATTCAACTATAGTGAATGTTGGCTTTTTGCTAAAAAAGATTATTTATCCTGTGGCACTCGCACGTGTTACAGCCATGTGCACGCTGGAATCCAGATATAGTCGAGTCCAAATGTCTTCCAAGGTGGAAGCGTCTGTAAGGGTTAAATTGCCATGCCCGTGGACCGCAATCCGTCTTAATCCCACCTTCTTCTTGCCGATATCACTACAATATCTAAAGTCCCTCAAATATAAGCACTGTGAGCCCTTCGGGGCTGTGGAGGGTCAAGTGACCATCTGTCTTATTTTTTTAGGAGAATCACTTAATTTTGTTTAGAAGAATCATAGTCTCTTAGGGCATCTTCAATGGTTGTAAGATAATTGTTGGTAGACTTTGTCACATACTCCCTTCGTAAACTAATATAAGAGTGTTTAGATCACTAAAGTAGTTATCTAAATGCTTTTATATTAGTTTACAGAGGGAGTAGGATTTTTGATGATGTGTCATACAATAAATGAAGAAAGGGAGAAAGGTTGTATGTACATGAACCAACACTTCTTGCACAAGTTTCAATGTAGAATGAGAGATCACCTCATTTATTATCTCACATCTTATTGGTAAACTAGATATAATTTATTGGAGTTGTTGTATGTTAAGGTGTTGGCTGATGACATGACATATTTTATCAACAAGCTAACATACAAACTGTTGAAGATGCCCTTACCAGGTGAGTAGGTATTGTTTCTTTAAACACACTACAATCGAAGTGGCTCACATACACTCACCCTTAGACCTTACTCCTATGAGCACCTCTAATAGACTGAACCGGCACATCATCTTAAGATTGATGAAGTCATGATAGATGCCTTTGTATTCAACGGGAACGTCTCCTTCCACTGAACGCACATCATCAAAAAACCTGGAATAAATCCAAAAAAACGCAAGTACCAATGTCTAGTTTGGGACTTAAACTTTGGTTGGCAGGGGATACCAATGTCCTCCTAACCATCCAATAATAGGTATTGTTTAGTGTTTGGGTCAACCATCCAACTACATGTGTCCAACACTTAATGGGTTATATGTCACACTTTCTAAACTAAAACCACTACATTTATTTTAGATCAGAGCGACTACTTTTTGCGACAAAAAAGGGTTACGTGTCACTCATGTACATCTAGTATAAGGGAATTAATAATGCAACTAACTATATCCATGCCTATTAAAGTGATGTACCATCGCACAGTTGCACGGTCACTGCCAGCTTGGCCCATCACCGCCTCCTTTGCGTCACATGGTTGCATGGGCGCCATCAGTCCAGCACCACGCCGCATGTCCCGCCCATCTCTTCATATTTCTCCCCCTTATCTCATGGCGGTACGCCCAAATCACCACCTCATCCGCACCACACGGTTGCACATACACCTGGCCCATCACCTGCTCCTCCGCGTCATATGGTTGCACGGGTGCCGCCAGTCCATCACCGCCTCCTCCGTACCACACAGTTGCATGGGTGTCCGGCCCACACCGCCTCCTCCGCGCCACAAGGTTGCACCGGCTTTTCATTTCCATCACCAGGCCGCACACCCCGCCCATCGCTCCATCTTTCTCCTCTTCTTCTATGTGGTAATTAACGTCCAACGACGACGACGCTCGGGGCCTAGAGGAGCAGGCGACAACGTAGGCCGCCTCAGCTAGCAAAGGTGCTAGACAGGGACGACCTCGTCTTCGGAACTTGGTCGCCTTCATCGACATGCCATGGTCCACAAGGTCTCCAGTACAACTCCCGATACCTCATTCCTCTCCCTCTGCCATTCTTTCTTTGGTAGGCTGATTCAAATTCAACCCCGCTCACTTGAGGGCTAAACAAGTAGCAGACTATACCGTGTAAGGTTTCAATATGAAAGCCTCATGCTTCATTGCTTGAGTACCATGTTCGTGCTTGTGGATTAACAATCTCAGGTAGTTTATACACGGCATGCTTTATGCTGCTTCTGTTCCACAATGCAGTGCATATGAGTCTTTCAAAAGTCAAAGATGTCCATGTTTGACCAAGTTTCTAGAATAAACTATCAATATCTGAAGTACTAAATAAATAAACTATAGAAGTACATATGGATGTTGATTTTTTAAAAACTTAATCAAACATTGATACGTTTGACTTTTCAAAACAAAGTATGTACTATATTTTAGAACAGAGGGAGTATTAATTAGCATATGGTTCCACGCCTAAGGAGCACGGTCTCTAATTGAATTTAATTGGCACTAAAACAATAAGACAAGGTGATAACTAGGCTTTTTCATGAAGATAATTTGGTTAAGGCTGGTCATAGTGGGAGTAACATAGGTAGTAACATAGATGCCACATAAGCAAAATTGGTGATGTGGCAAGTAGTTAATGAGGAGAGAGGCAAATAGAGTAACATAATATGTTACCATCACATAGCGGTTTCCAATGCATAATGAGTCTACAAAGTAATAAATGAAGGCAACTATATTACCACACCTATGACACTACCCACTATGAAGGTAGTAACATAGACTAGTAACATATGTATGTTACTAGTCTAAGTTACTCTCCACTATGACCAGCCTAATTGTCACCGAGTCGCTTATGTACACATTTGCCTTATTAATGCATCAATAATGTTACGTTCAAATGAAAACTTCGATCAATCACTTGTACTATTATCTCTTGATCCTCTCATTTTCGTCTCTTCCTCTTAGAGGCCGCTATAAACATGCATCATTCCTTTTTCCGTTGTTAGTCAGTGCAAAGCATTGCTTTTATTTCAAATATGGTCTTTTTATTTTGATTTTATTTATGCATCTAAATGTTCGATATTGAAAACCAGAAGCCATATACTTTGGTGCAGTGCTGTAACTTCCAAGTATTTCTCACCTCCACTACCCTTTTCCCGTTATTGCAGATCATTATTGTTGGTGTTTTGTATTATTTGTATATGACCAAAGTAAGTTATGAAATATTGGTTAGCTCATAGAGTTGTATAGTTGTTGTAGATGAATACTAAAATCAGAAGCCTCAGTTACGCATATCATAGTTTTGAGTTAGTTTTGCGGATGGATATAATCATGTCCATCCAGTAGTATGGTTTAACCCTGCAGGTCTGGAACATGCGTGACTCCAACCACTACTTTGGATATGTTTTTAGCAGTGCTACTAACATATTATTTTTGTGGAGAACAATAATTATAAAAAACCGAGTAATATCATTGAACATATAAAGGTAAGGGATATGCTAGGCACAACCACGCCATCCACGTCATCTGTGAATAGTTCAGCGACTCGGGCGAGAGCGGGAGAGCGAAAGAAAAATGAACGACCCCGCGTCCTTCCTCACACCGCGTACCTGCGTCCTTCCTCACAACCCTAGCCGCCGCCCCTTCTCCTCCCATCGCCGCCCCCTCCTCCTCCTCCCACCTCAGTCGCCTCCCCGGCTTCCCCTAGCCGCCGCCTCCTCCTCCTCCTCCTCCTCCTCCCATCTCAGTCTCCCCCCCATCGCATCTTGTCCGCCGCCGGTGCGGAGGCGAGCTTCCCGGTGACGGCGGCGGTGCTGGATTCAATCTGCAGGAGAGAGAGGGAGGTGTGGCTTCGGAGGGTCTCCGCTGGCGTCGGCCTGCGCCGGAGAGGTCGGGCGCGACCTGGCGATTGGAGTTTGGAGTTCGTGCACTGCTGCCTCTTCCGCCAAGCAGGAGGAGCACGAGGTGAGCATCTGCTAGCCTCATCCCTTCTCAACCCCTTTGGTAATTGCTCGTGGGTTGGTGTTGGTCCATCAGCGGGGGCAGAGCTACAGGCGGCGCTCCCGTAGGGATAGGGTGGAGCTGCAGGGGAGGAGGCCGGCGACAGGGGGAAGGAGCAGGCCTGTGAGACGGGCAAGTGGCAGGGGACAAGTAATCTGCTCTAATTATCAGTTTCTTACAATTTGTAATAGCAAAACTCTTCCTTCCTTGCGATACATTCACTTCCATTTAGCTGTAGCATCTCTTTTTATTAGTGAAGCTCCTCATCCTATTCAGTCTCGCTATAACCGACAAGTAAAAACATACCTGCTGAATTTTGGTGCCTAGGCACATGCTTTTGTTTCTTCAGATATATTATTGACTACTTAAGATGACACCAGTCACATTTTTCATTACACAAGATGATTTTGTTATGTGTCATGCTTCCAGGAAAAGTTCAAGCTCATACAACGATGCTGTTGTTTTCGACCTCCAAGGACACGTGCCGGCATCCGGGTACGCAAGCAACCAATACAACCACGACATGGTGCAGTCGGCCTTCTCCGACGAGCTTCCGCCCCTGCATCAACAGCAGCACCGCGCTGGCTGTTGAAGCATCGAGTTCAACAGCGGTGGTAAGATGGCGACCATCCCTTCCTTGCTTGCTTGCAACGATTTAATTTTCACCTGGCTCACTAGATTGGTTTGGTTTGGGGGTGCTCTCATCTGATCCCTTGGAGGTGGATTCACTTTACATGGATGGAAACGGATGCCCTTTATTTTGTTTCTTCTGTAACGAATTCCAATCAGATGGATTTGGTGTCAGTTCACTTGTACACATGGATGAATTAGAGGGGGTAATTCTGTTCAAAGCGAGACACATGGATAGTTCAACCCCGCTTTTTTGTTGTCGTTTCTGCTACAACAAATTCATCAGCTGAGCCAGGCAAACAATGCTACAACTCACTTTTGCAGCTACGTTCACTTGCAATCAGAACACCATGCCTATGCTACAAAAAATGATAGCAAACCTGCACACCAACTCAGACAGTGAATTCACATTGCACAAACAATTGCCTAACAAGATTCAGATTTTAGCTAGCAAATATGTCCCCTGCTAATCCAAAGGCTCTCTTCTCTGGAATCTGAATGTACCCCACTATGCATGTTGCAGGCAATGAACCCTTCTACAACAGAAAATATCAGGAAGCAGCAGCTCAGTATACCGAAACTCTGAAAAAGAATTTGAATGAGTCTGCAGTAAGAATTTTGGTTTAGAGCAATTACACCTTATATAACATCTGAAGGCAACTTATATGAGCTGTTTTATTTGTTATTATTCTGTCACAACACTTCTGTCAGCTGTCATACTTTGTATAATACATTGGTTAAATTTGTTTCTCCATTCAAGCTGCAGGGGAGGGGGAGGAGGCCGGCTACAGGGGGAAGGAGTAGGCCGGTGAGAAGGGCAAGTGGCAGGGGACAAGTAATCTGCTCTAATTATCAGTTTCTTACAATTTGTAATAGCGAAACTCTTGCTTCCTTGCCCATAAGAGAAAATACACCAATTTTTTTATCACCTTAGCTTGTCGATGGCATACCACCCTGTACTGTGAGCCAGCAATCGATCTGTGAGCCCTCTTGCACTATATTATGTATCAGGGTTGTAACACTATTATATTTGGGAGGACGCTCTAAGTGGAAAGTACGGATATGTTTCAGAGAGTACGGATATGTTTCAGAGTGTTGCAAAGTAAAAGTTGGTATGGTGCCAGCCTAGGTGATGTAGTCCAAAAGGAATCTCTCGAGTTTATGAGTTGATAGTATATTTGAATCTCTTGGGCTGTTGTAGATTTTGTTCTTCCCCACTTCTAGATCTTCCACAAGTAAAAGTTGGTATGGTGCCAGCCTAGGTGATGTAGTCCAAAAGGAATCTCTCGGGTTTATGAGTTGATATTATATTTGAATCTCTTGGGCTGCTGTAGATTTTGTTCTTCCCCACTTCTAGATCTTCCACAAGTAATCTTTTTATTTTCTAAAATATGTATGTTCGCTCATTGGACTGCAACAGCCAGAGATGCTAGAGATGGAGACTAAATAGCGAGGAGAAGCAGATGAGAATATTGATTTGGAAATTCGAAGTATTAAACAATTGGTCTGGCCTTTGGCCATGGTAAGGTAACTTCTGTTTTATAAGGTTGGCCGAATGATATCATTGTTGTTTTCATGTTTTCACGTTCGATGAAATGTTTGTGTGCTGACCATGTTGTTTTTTTGGTTTCAGCCTGTTTTTTCTAACATCCACCTTGGTCTCCTTCTCGATCTTGCCTGCCTTGCTCGTGTGCTTCTCCTTGTCAGCTCAGGTAAATGGACTGTTCTTTTGCTTGTCTTTGCACCATTTCATTAAATGCTTGTGCTACTTCCATTTTTCTTATAGGCATAGCTAAATCCAGAGGTGTTTTGTATTCAGAATAGTAGGAATAAAATTTAGAGAAACACAAGCGTGCAGGCTGCCAATTTAGTGCTCGTGTACAACCATTCATTATTCTTCCTATTTCTTTGTTCCATTAATTCAAGAGAACTACAAAAATGATTAGGAGAGGTTTTTCCGCTCTTTATAGTCAAGCTCGCCTATCAGTTAGTGATGGTGCTGGATATGGCCGCCATGTAAGTTCTTCTACAAAACAGACATATTTACTATATCTATTTTATTGGGAATTTCAAGTGATTTTCCGCTGTTAAACAACTATTGTTCTAACAAAATCTATGTTTCAAGCATGTCTTCAATATTTACTTTGAAAAAACTAAATAAGAAATTTTTCGTTATAGATTGGGTTAGAGAACTGACCAATCTCATCATCGCCATCCCTCCCAATTTTAATATGGTAAAATAAACTGTGTGCCATACCTGATGAAAATACATAGCCATGTGGTGGGAGTTTTCCTTCCTGTAGTTTTTAGTGTGTAATGACACTGTGATTAAGCTAATCTTAGAGATTGTTAATGTCCACTCTCTTTTCATCTGATTTCCATTTTTGACATGGACATATACCATGCGGTATACTCCCTCCGTAAATAAATATAAGAGCGTTTAGATCACTTCCCTCCGTAAAGAAATCTAAGAGCTTTTAGATCACTAAAGTAGTGATCTAAACGCTCTTATATTTATTTACGGAGGGAGTAATATTTAAGAAGAATGACTTGGAAATTTCAAATAGATGGTTACTCTTACCCGTAGTTTATTTGGGAGTGAGATATGTATGCTGATAGCGTCTAGAGATACCTTCTAATCAATAAAAATAAGATCTGATCGTGCGCTATATGTTGATTCTCTTACATATGTATTATGACAAAATTAAGGCACATATGTTGATATTGGACTGATAACCTTAGTACATGAAAAGGTGTTGAAAAGGACGCAATCCTTCAAAGATATGTAGTACTCCCGTCCCAAAATAAGTGTCTTAACCTTACTACTTTAGTACAAAGTTGAGACACTTATTTTGAGACGGGAATATGTTATAGGATCCTCGCTTTATTTGTACCCATCTGTTGTAAGGAGATTATCTTGTCCACTTATTATTCTTATTATTTGTCCTTTTCGCATTAATCGTGAGCTGATGTTATTTGCATATTAGTCCAAGAACAACAATTGCTCTTTGTTGTGGCATTACTGGAGAAATACAAAGGTATATACCCGCTTCCCACTACTCGGGGAGATCCCTGAGGCATTTGAATCTTGTGGGACTCCCACACATCTTATAGGAGCATCAACAAGTGGATGGGCCTATCCATTTTTAAGAAAAGCTTTAGGCCTTGTTCGGTTGACAGGGATTTAGGAGGGGTTTGGCAGGGATTGAGGTGGATATAATCTCCCACAAGTCAAAATCCACCCAAATCCCCTCCAATCCTCTTAAGAAGAGGTGTAACCGAACAAGGCCTTAGATGTGTTCAGACAGTTTCTGATTCAAACGAAAACAAATAAGAAAGGATATATTGATTATATTACATAATCTTATTTGATTTTCCAGTGAAGTTCAAACTTGAGAACTTATTCGAGTATTTAGTGCAAAGATAATTAAATGAAGTTCCCAAAATGCCTCTGTCGGTTTTAGTTGCATTTGAATTTTTTTATTTGGATCCTTGTACATTCAAACAGTTTCTGTTTCAAAAGCAAACAACTGAGAGAAGATAAGATGCTGAAGCAACACCCTAACAGTGGTTGCAGTAGATCTCTCTCTCTCTCTCTCTCTCTCTCTCTCTCTCTCATTCTCTTTCCATTTTGGTTGACCATTCTTTCTTTTCTTAGGTCTTCGATCCGCTTTCTTCTTCAACGAAGCTGACCATGATCTCCTACATGTGTTGCCCTGCTCCCTGAAGCATCCTTCTCTCTTCCAGATCCAACTCTTTTCGTTCTGGTTTTAACTATGCTTATGATTGCCTGTCTTGCCTATATTCATTCGCCATACGCAAGTCTACTGGTGTGTGCCAACGGAAATTATATTTGCATAATCAGATTAGATTATATGATTTCCTGACCTTGATTCCTCCTCGATTGGTTACTAAAATATATGTACAATTCTTCCATTCTGTGCTTACAATCGCAAAGTTAATGCCTTCAATTTACTTAAGCTATAGAAATCCGTTTGATTTCCTCTAGACATAGGTATCATTGTATTCCTGAATCCATTTGATTTCATGTCTCTGCTGTTATATTTATGATCTTGTAATCTCATGTCATCGGTTTGCTCAGGGGTTATTAGATTCTTGATGGTCATGCATGCTAAAACTTTTTCGATCATCATTCTTAATATACACTCCATTTACAGCTTGTGCCTAACCTTTGGATTTATCTTTTTTCAAAGTGCTCCTCATGGAGTTGGTTGAGCTATCCAACAAGTTTCTGGCTGACGTAATGTTTGAAAAGCTCTTGCTCCTAAACCAGTCTACTTCGTAAGTAGCTCGAGCAGGGTGGATATGCGTGTAGTTGAGTTTTACCCCACAAAGGAGCATCTCCACATTTCAGTAGAATGAATTGCGCTGTCAAGCCACGTATGTAAGGATAGGGTGTCATCGATGAATCGTGCGGCTGTTCGAGCCATCAGGTTCATGGAATGCAGAAAGCACAAGGTGCATGTTGATTTCAACTATGAGCAGAAGAAATAAAAGGCATATGTAAGCGTCACAAACAAGCTACTCTTAAAAGGAAAAGAAATCAAGCATTTCCGCATTTCAACTATGACTAGGGAAGGGTGTGACAATGTGGATGAAGCGCGTGTTGCATCTAACAAAATCCATGTTCTTGCTGGAGCTACTTCTTCAATGGCTATCTGTAATATCAGACAAGCTCTTCTAAAGATTCATGGTGTTGTGGTTGAACTTCTGAGCGTTACAAGCACGGCATGTTTCTCACTGCAGAAGGAAGGTATATACCCATAGCAGAAGAAAGGTATATACCCCTATGATCCAGACTAAGACTCAAGCTGTGGTGAGGATTTTGTCGCTATGAACCAACCTTCAATGTAATATATAACACTATGTAGGAACATTATACGTGTATCTATTTCCCTACTCTACAAAGAGTTGTTTGCTCTCGCTCTTTGCGTCATTGGCGCAACGGGTCATATAGTACCAAGTAAATGATGATGTGTCTCAGACTCTGAACATATCCTGCAATGCAATAAAGGGTGCTCTCACTCTAAAATTATGAAAGCCAGAACATAGAAGGCTCATGAAATGAACAACAACCCCCGATCTGCAAATAGGGTAGCAAGAAATATATTTGTGAATTAACAATCAAATAATTAAACAATAGAAAAGTAGAACGACGCAGCAAGGCCCGCGTATGCTTCTAGTCCACCTTTCATTTGCCGTCCAGCACCGGCATCTTGCCATGCCCGTGGCTGCTGACGCTATTGTGCCGCCCATCCATCTATCAGCACAAGTTCTCCTATGACGTTTGACGTGGCTCCTTTTTCCTACCCTGCGTCTACGGCCCGGCGAGGTCACTGTCCTCGACCGGCCTCCATTGTCTGTCTCTTTGTAGCTGTTAGCACTAGCAGCCCCTAGCGCAAATCAACGTTCGCCAATTCTGAAGCCAAAGCCATTGCAGAATATCCTATGCGCTCCAAATGCATTAGTTTTCTGAATCATCATAAAAATCTGCGTGCACTCGTCGAGTCCGACAAAAGAATTTTTTTTATTGTTGACGTATAAATGCATGGTTCACCTTTCTCATCAGCTTAACCTTTTGGATGAATTTTCTTCTTTAAGAGAGTACGTCTAGCGTACTAGAAGGCAAAATTTTAAGTATAAGAATACTACCACTCATTATGAACGATGAGCGTAGAGCAAACAACACACTCAGCTAAGACCAATACAACCACCAACAACTAAACAAAACTAAAAAGCAAAAGCGCCTACTCTAACTAAGAACAACACCGCTCCTTCGAAGACCACCAGCTCTCACTAAACTTTACTTGTCAATGCACCATCCACCCTAAATGTCTAAGAAGAAATGGCAAGTGAATGACAAGACTTGATCAGCTCCGAGGAAGACACCGTCTTGGACGCACTGGCGACGGTCGTACACAGCACCGCCGAAGATCAAAATAGGACCACGGCGAACACCAGAGGAAAGCAATGAGGAACCAAGTCGTGTCTCTAAACACGATGCTCCCAACAGAGGAGTGACGTCGAGGACGCCGCCATCATGTCGATCCTACCGAACCGAGGCTTTTATCGAAAGACAACAACCAACTCCACACGAGCGAGGAAAATGTCGAACACACCTCGACAACGCCTCCAAGGAGGGAAACGACACTCACGGGTGCCATCGCCGTCGTCTCGGCAAAAGCCATGCAAGATTTCCATCCGATCGTAACAAATCTTCGCACCTCGAAGAAATTGGGCAGCCCGTACAAGTAGCTGTTGGGGAACGCAGTAATTTTAAAAAAAAATCCTACGCACACGCAAGATCTATCTAGGTGATGCATAGCAACGAGAGGGGAGAGTGTTTTCCACGTACCCTCGTAGACCGTAAGCGAAAGCGTCATGAAAACGCGGTTGATGTAGTCGTACGTCTTCACGATCCGACCGATCCTAACACCGAAGGTATGACACCTTCGCGATCTGCACACGTTTTCAGCTCAGTGACGTCCCACGAACTCTAGATCCAGCTGAGGTCAAGGGAGAGTGATATGTCTCCAACATATTTATAATTTTTGATTGTTCCATGCTATTATATTATTTGTTTTGGATGTTAATGGGCTTTATTTTACACTTTTATATTATTTTTGGGACTAACCTATTAACCGGAGGCCCAGCCCAAATTGCTATTTTTTTTGCCTATTTCAGTGTTTCGTAGAAAAGGAATATCAAACGGAATCCAAACGGAATGAAACCTTCGGGAACGTGATTTTTGCAAAACAAATGTGATCCAGAGGACTTGGAGTGGACGTCAAGCAATCACCAAGGTGGCCACGAGGCAAGGAAGCGCGCCTAACCCCCTGGGCGCGCCCTCCCCCCTCGTGGGCCCCTCATAACTCCACCGACCTACTTCTTCCTTCTATATATGTTCACATACCCCGCAAACATCCAGGAGCACCATGAAACCCTGTTTCCACCGCCGCAACCTTCTGTACCCAAGAGATCCCATCTTAGGGCCTTTTCCGGAGCTCCGCTGGAGGGGGCATTGATCACGGAGGGCCTCTACATCAACTTCATGGCCCCTCTGATGATGTGTGAGTAGTTTACTTCAGACATACGGGTCCATAATTATTAGCTAGATGGCGTCTTCTCTCTCTTTGGATCTCAATACAAAGTTCTCGTCGATTCTCTTGGAGATCTATTCGATGTAACTCTTCTTTGTGCGGTGTGTTTGTCGAGATCCGATGAATTGTGGGTTTATGATCCAGATTATCTATGAACAATATTTGAATCTTCTCTGAATTCTTTTATGTATGATTGGTTTATCTTTGCAAGTCTCTTCGAATTATCAGTTTGGTTTGGCCTAATAGATTGATCTTTCTTGCAATGGGAGAAGTGCTTAGCTTTGGGTTCAATTTTGCGGTGCTCGATCCCAGTGACAGAAAGGGAAACGACACGTATTGTATTGTTGTCATCGAGGATAAAAAGATGGGGTTTATATCATATTGCATGAGTTTATCCCTCTACATCATGTCATCTTGCTTAAGGCGTTACTCTGTTCTTATGAACTTAATACTCTAGATGCATGCTGGATAGCGGTCGATGTGTGGAGTAATAGTAGTAGATGCAGGCAGGAGTCGGTCTACTTGTCACAGACATGATGCCTATATACATGATCATGCCTAGATATTCTCATAATTATTCGCTTTTCTATCAATTGCTCGACAGTAATTTGTTCACCCACCGTAATACTTATGCTATCTTGGGAGAAGCCACTAGTGAAACCTATGCCCCCGGGTCTATTTTCCATCATACAAGTTTCCAATCTATTTTATTTTGCAATCTTTACTTTCAATCTATATCATAAAAATACGAATAATACTTATCTTATTATTATCATCTCTATCATATCTCACTCTTGCAAGTGGCCGTGAAGGGATTGACAACCCCTTTATCGCGTTGGTTGCGAGGTTCTTATTTGTTTGTGTAGATACAAGGTGACTCGCGCGTGGTCTCCTACTGGATTGATACCTTGGTTCTAAAAAACCGAGGAAAATACTTACGCTGCTTTACTACACCATCCTTTCCTCTTCAAGGGAAAACCAACGCAGTGCTCAAGAGATAGAAAGAAGAATTTCTGGCGCCGTTGCCGGGCAGATCTACGCCAAGTCAAGACATACCAAGTACCCATCACAATTCTTATCCTTCGCATTACATTATTTTCCATTTGCCTCTCGTTTTCCTCTCCCCCGCTTCACCCTTACCGTTTTATTCGCCCCCTTTTTTCCGTTCGCCTCTTTTTTGCTTGCCTCTTGTTGCTTGTTGCCCTTATGGCTTTACCAAAAGGTGTTGATCCTCACCTTAGAAGTTTGGAAGAAATCGAAAACAACGTTAGAAGTTTTATGTTCTTACAATTTGAGCATAATAATTTCTTTAGAAATGAGCTTAAAGAACAAAAAGGTTTTATCGGTTTCTTGAATAGAGAGCTTGATGATATGTCTAAGAAATTTATGGTTTGAAACCTCAGTTTGCTCATCTTGAAAAATTAATTGCCCAAATTTCTGATAAGCAGGCCACTTTAGTTAATAAGATGGCCGCTAAACCAGAAGAGTTAGATAATACAGATGAAGATATAAAAGTTATTGATGCGTCCCTTATTAAATCTTTGTTTTGCAATATGAATCTTGATAATGATGGGACTGAAGATAAGTCAACTTTAGTTAGAAGTCGTCCCAAAAATTCGGAGTTTTTAGATCTTGATGCAAAAATTGGTAAAAGTGGGATTGAAGAGGTCAAAACTTTAGATAGCAATGAACCCACTATCTTGGATTTCAAGGAATTTAATTATGATAATTGCTCTTTGATAGATTGTATTTCCTTGTTGCAATCCATGCTAAATTCTCCTCATGCTTATAGTTAAAATAAAGTTTTTACTAAACATATCGTTGATGCTTTGATGCAATCTTATGAAGAAAAACTTGAGTTGGAAGTTTCTATACCTAGAAAACTTTATGATGAATGGGAACCTACAATTAAAATTAAAATTAAAGATCATGAGTGCTATGCTTTGTGTGATTTGGGTGCTAGTGTTTCCACGATTCCAAAAACTTTGTGTGATTTGCTAGGTTTCCGTAAATTTGATGATTGTTCTCTAAACTTGCACCTTGCGGATTCCACCATTAAGAAACCTATGGGAAGAATTAATGATGTTCTTATTGTTGCAAATAGGAACTATGTGCCCGTAGATTTGATTGTTCTTGATATAGATTGCAATCCTTCATGTCCTATTATCCTTGGTAGACCTTTCCTTAGAACGATTGGTGCAATTATTGATATGAAGGAAAGGAATATTAGATTCCAATTTTCGTAAAGAAAGGGCATGGAACACTTTCATAGAAAGAACATTAAATTACCTTATGAATCTATTATGAGAGCCACTTACGGATTGCATACCAAAGATGACAATACCTAGATCTATCCTTGCTTTTATGCCTAGATAAGGGCGTTAAACGATAGTGCTTGTTGGGAGGCAACCCAATTTTATTTTTATTCCTTGCTTTTTGCTCCTGTTTAGTAATAAATAATTTATCTAGCTTCTGTTTTGGTTGTGTTTTTTATGTTTAATTAGTGTTTGTGCCAAGTAGAACCGTTGTGAAGACTTGGGGAAAGTCTTTTTGATCCTGCTGTAAAAAACAGAAACTTTAGCGCTCGCGAGAATTGCTGCCATTTTTTACTGGAGAGTGCTATTTAGTTAATTATTTTTGCAGATGATTAATCGATAAATTCCTCACGTCCAGCAATTTATTTTAGAATTTTTGGGTTCTAGAATTATTCGAAACCTACAGATTACTACAGACTGTTCTGTTTTTTACAGATTCTGTTTTTTGTGTATTGTTTGCTTATTTTGATGAATCTATGACTAGTAATAGAGTTTATGAACCATAAAAAAGTTGGAATATGGTAGGTTTAACACCAATATAAAAAAAATGAGTTCATTACAGTACCTTGAAGTGGTGGTTTGTTTTATTTTACTAATGGAGCTCACGAAGATTTTCTTTTAAGTTTTGTGTTGTGAAGTTTTCAAGTTTTGGGTAAGGATTTGATGGATTATGGAACAAGGAGTGGCAAGAGCCTAAGCTTGGGGATGTCCAAGGCATCCCAACACAAAATCCAAGGACACCAAAAAGCCTAAGCTTGGGGATGCCCCGGAAGGCATCCCCTCTTTCGTCTTCGTCTATCGGTAACTTTATTTGGAGCTATATTTTTATTCGCCACATGATATGTGTTTCTCTTGGAGCGTCTTGTATGATTTGAGTCTTTGCTTTCTAGTTTACCACAATCATCCTTGCTGTACACACCTTTTGGGAGAGACACACATGAATTGGAATTTATTAGAATACTCTATGTGCTTCACTTATATCTTTTAAGCTATATAGTTTTTGGTCTAGTGCTTCGCTTATATCTTTTAGAGCACGGCGGTGGTTCTACTTTATAGAAATAATTGATCTCTCATGATTCACTTATATCATTTTGAGAGTTCTTTAGAACAGCATGGTAATTCACTTTGGTTATAAATTTTAAATGCTAAGAGAAGTTGGATGCTTGATAGATGGTTTTGAGATATAAAGGTGGTAATATTAGAAGTGTGCTAGTTGAGTAATTGTGAAATTGATGAATACTTGTGTTGAAGTTGGCAAGTCTGCACGTATGGTGAACGTTATGTGACAAATTTGAAGCATGGGGTGTTCTTTGATTGCTTTCCTTATGAGTGGCGGTCATGGACGAGCGGTGGTCTTTTCCTACCAATCTATCCCCCTAGGAGCATGCGCGTAGTGCTTGGTTTTGATGACTTGTAGATTTTTTTCAATAAGTATGTGAGTTCTTTATGACTAATGTTGAGTCCATGAATTATACGCACTCTCACCATTCCACCATTGCTAGCCTCTTCGGTACCGTGCATTGCCCTTTCTCACCTTGAGAGTTGGTGCAAACTTCGCCGGTGCATCCAAACCCCGTGATATGATACGCTCTATCACACATAAGCCTCCTTATATCTTCCTCAAAACAGCCACCATACCTACCTATTATGGCATTTCCATAGCCATTCCGAGATATATTGCCATGCAACTTTCCACCGTTCCATTTATTATGACACGCATCATCATTGTCATATTGCTTTGCATGATCATGTAGTTGACATCGTATTTGTGGCAAAGCCACTATTCATATTTTTTTCATACATGTCACTCTTGATTCATCGCAATCCCGGTACACTGCCGGAGGCATTCACATAGAGCCATATTTTGTTCTAAGTATCGAGTTGTAATTCTTGAGTTGTAAGAAAATAAAAGTGTGATGATCATCATTAGAGCATTGTCCCATGTAAGGAAAGGATGATGGAGACTATGATTCCCCCACAAGTCGGGATGAGACTCCGGACGAAAAAAAGAAAGAAAAGAGGCCAAAAAAAGAAGGCCCAAATAAATAATAATAATAATAATAATAATAATAATAATAATAATAATAATAATAAATGAGAGAAAAATAGAGAAGGGACAATGTTACTATCCTTTTTCCACACTTGTGCTTCAAAGTAGCACCATGATCTTCATGATAGAGAGTCTCTTATTTTGTTACTTTCATATACTAGTGGGAATTTTTCATTATAGAACTTGGCTTGTATATTCCAGTGATGGGCTTTCTCAAATGCCCTAGGTCTTCGTGAGCAAGCGAGTTGGATGCACACCCACTTAGTTTGTTTGATGAGCTTTCATATATTTATAACTCTAGTGCATCCGTTGCATGGCAATCCCTACTCCTTGCATTGACATCATTCGGTGGTCATCTCCATAGCCCATTGATTATCCGCGTCAATGTCAGACTTTCTCCCTTTTTGTCTTCTCACACAGCCTCAATCATCATATTCTATTCCACCCATAGTGCTATGTCGATGGCTCACGCTCATATATTGCGTAAAAGTTAAAAGAGTTTGAAAAGGCTAAGTATGAGACAATTGCTTGGCTTGTCATCAGGGTTGTGCATGATGAGAGCATTTTGTGTGACGAAAATGAAGCATGGCCAAACTATATGACTTTGTAGGGATAAGTTTTCTTTGGCTATGGTATTTTGATAAGACATAATTGCTTGATTAGCATACTTGGACTATTACTATTTTTATGTCAACAATAAACTTTTATCTTGAATCTTTCGGATCTGAACATTCATGCCACAATAGAGAAAAATACATTAAATAATATTCTAGAAATCATTCCACAATAAAAATTCTATTTTTATCATTTACCTACTCGAGGACGAGCAGGAATTAAGCTTGGGGATGCTGATACGTCTCCAGCGTATCTATAATTTTTTACTGTTCCATTTATTATATTATCTGTTTTGGATGTTAATGGGCTTTATTTTACACTTTTATATTATTTTTGGGACTAACCTATTAACCGGATTCCCAGCCCAAATTGATGTTTTTTGCCTATTCAGTGTTTCGCAGAAAAGGAATATCAAACGGAGTCCAAACGGAATGAAACCTTCGGGAACGTGATTTTTGGACAAACATGATCCAGGGGACTTGGAGTGGACGTCAAGCAATCAACGAGGCGGCCACGAGGCAGGGGGCGCGTCTACCCCCCTGGGCGTGCCCTCCCCCTCATGGGCCCCTCGTAGCATCACCGACCTACTTCTTCCTCCTATATATGTTCACATACCCCGCAAACATCCAGGAGCACCACGAAACCCTATTTCCACCGCCGCAACCTTCTGTACCCAAGAGATCCCATCTTGGGGCCTTTTCCGGAGCTCCGCCGGAGGGGGGATTGATCACGGAGGGCCTCTACATCAACTCCATGGCCCCTCCGATGATCTGTGAGTAGTTTACTTCAGACATACGGGTCCATAGTTATTAGCTAGATGGCTTCTTCTCTCTCTTTGGATATCAATACAAAGTTCTCCTCGATTCTCTTGGAGATCTATTCGATGTAACTCTTCTTTTTGCAGTGTGTTTGTCGAGATCGATGAATTGTGGGTTTATGCTCCAGATTATCTATGAACAATATTTGAATCTTCTCTGAATTCTTTTATGTATGATTGGTTTATCTTTGCAAGTCCCTTCGAATTATCAGTTTGGTTTGGCCTACTAGATTGATCTTTCTTGCAATGGGAGAAGTGCTTAGCTTTGGGTTCAATCTTGCGGTGCTCGATCCCAGTGACAGAAAGGGAAATGACATGTATTGTATTGTTGCCATCGAGGATAAAAAGATGGGGTTTATATCATATTGCATGAGTTTATCCCTCTGCATCATGTCATCTTGCTTAAGGCATTACTATGTTCTTATGAACTTAATACTCCAGATGCATGCTGGATAGCGGTCGATGTGTGGAGTAATAATAGTAGATGCAGGCAAGAGTCGGTCTACTTGTCACGGACGTGATGCCTATATACATGATCATGCCTAGATATTCTCATAATTATTCGCTTTTCTATCAATTGCTCGACAGTAATTTGTCCACCCACCGTAATACTTATGCTATCTTGGGAGAAGCCACTAGTGAAACCTATGGCCCCGGGTCTATTTTCCATCGTACAAGTTTCCAATCTATTTTATTTTGCAATCTTTACTTTCAATATATATCATAAAAATACCAAAAATACTTATCTTATTATTATCATCTCTATCAGATCTCACTCTTGCACATGGCCGTGAAGGGATTGACAACCCCTTTATCGCGTTGGTTGTGAGGTTCTTATTTGTTTGTGTAGGTACGAGGTCACTCGCGTGTGGTCTCCTACTGGATTGATACCTTGGTTCTCAAAAACTGAGGGAAATACTTACGCTGCTTTACTGCACCACCCTTTCCTCTTCAAGGGAAAACCAACGCAGTGTTCAAGAGGTAGCAGAGAGTTTCGTCAGCACGACGGCGTGATGATGAAGTTACCGATGCAGGGCTTCACCTAAGCTCTACAACGGTATGACTGAGGTGGAAATCTGTGGAGGGGGGCACCGCACACGGCTAAACAATCAACTTGTGTGTCTATGGGGTGCCCCCCTCCCCCGTATATAAAGGAGTGGAGGAGGAGAGGGCCGGCCCTCTCATGGCGAGCCCAAGGGGGGAGTCCTACTCCCGATGGGAGTAGGATTACCCCTTCCCTAGTTGGAGTAGGAGAGGAAGGAAGGGTGAGAGAGAGGGAGGGAAAGGGGGGCCGCCCCCACCCAATTCGGATTGGGATTGGGGGGAGGGGCGTCCTCCACCTTGGCCGCCTCCTCCTCTCTCCCACTAAGGCCCAATAAGGCACATTGACTCCCCGGGGGATTCTGGTAACCCCCCGGTACTCCGGTAAATGCCCGAACTCATCTGGAACCGTTTCGATGTCCAAACATAGCCTTTCAATATATCGATCTTTATGTCTCGACCATTTCGAGACTCCTCGTCATGTCCATGATCACATCCGGGACTCCGAACTACCTTCGGTACATCAAAACACATAAACTCATAATACCGATCGTCATTGAACGTTAAGCGTGCGGACCCTATGGGTTCGAGAACTATGTAGACATGACTGAGACTCATCTGCGGTCAATAATCAATAGCGGAACCTGGATGCTCATATTGGTTCCTACATATTCTATGAAGATCTTTATCGGTCAAACTGCATAACAACATACATTCTTCCCTTTGTCATCGGTATGTTACTTGTCCGAGATTTGATCATCGGTATCTCAATACCTAGTTCAATCTCGTTACCGGCAAGTCTCTTTACTCGTTCCGTAATGCAACATCCCGTAACTAACCCATCAGTCACTTTTCTTGCAAGGCTTATAGTGATGTGCATTACCGAGAGGGCCCAGAGATACCTCTCCGATACACAGAGTGACAAATCCTAATCTCGATCTATGCCAACTCAACAAACACCATCTGAGACACCTGTAGAGCATCTTTATAGTCGCCCAATTACGTTGTGACGTTTGATATCACACTAAGTGTTCCTTCGGTATTCGGGAGTTGCATAATCTCATAGTCATAGGAACATGTATAGGTTATGAACAAAGCAATAGCAACAAACTAAACGATCATCGTGCTAAGCTAATGAGTCAATCACATCATTCTCTAATGATGCGATCCCATTAATCAAATGACAACTCATGTTAATGGTTAGGAAACTTAACCATCTTTGATTAACGAGCTAGTCAAGTAGAGGCATACTAGTGACACTCAGTTTGTCTATGTATTCACACATGTACTAAGTTTCCGGTTAATACAATTCTAGAATGAATAATAAACATTTATCATGATATAAGAAAATATAAATAACAACTTTATTATTGCCTCTAGGGCATATTTCCTTCAGTCTCCCACTTGCACTAGAGTCAATAATCTAGATTACACAGTAATGATTCTAACACCCATGGAGTCTTGGTGCTGATCATGTTTTGCTCGTGAGAGAGGCTTAGTCAACGGGTCTGCAACATTCATATCCATACGTATCTTGCAAATCCCTATGTCTCCCTCCTTGACTTGATCACGGATGGAATTGAAGCGTCTCTTGATGTGCTTGTTTCTTTTGTGAAATCTGGATTCCTTTGCCAAGGCAATTGCACCAGTATTGTCACAAAAGATTTTCATTGGACCCGATGCACTAGGTATGACACCTAGATCGGATATGAACTCCATCATGCAGACTCCTTCATTTGCTGCTTCCGAAGCAGCTATGTACTCCGCTTCACATGTAGATCCCACCACGATGCTCTGCTTGGAACTGCACCAACTGACAGCTCCACCATTCAATAAAAATACATATCCGGTTTGTGACTTAGAGTCAAACAGATCAGTGTCAAAGCTTGCATCGACGTAACCGTTTACGACGAGCTCTTTGTCACCTCCATAAACGAGAAACATATCCTTAGTCCTTTTTAGGTATTTTAGGATATTCTTGACCGTTGTCTAGTGATCCACTCCTGGATTACTTTGGTACCTTCCTGCTAAACTAATAGCAAGGCACACATCAGGTCTGGTACACAACATTGCATACATGATAGAACCTATGGCTGAGGCATAGGGAATGACTTTCATTTTCTCTCTATCTTCTGCAGTGGTCGGGCATTGAGTCTGACTCAACTTCACACCTTGTAACACAGGCAAGAACCCTTTCTTTGCTTGATCCATTTTGAACTTCTTCAAAACTTTATCAAGGTATGTGCTTTGTAAAAGTCCAATTAAGCGTCTTGATCTATCTCTATAGATCTTGATGCCCAATATATAAGCAGCTTCACCGAGGTCTTTCATTGGAAAATTCATATTCAAGTATCCTTTTATGCTATTCAGAAATTCAGTATCATTTCCGATCAACAATATGTCATCTACATATAATACCAGAAATGCTACAAAGCTCTCACTCACTTTCTTGTAAATACAGGCTTCTCCAAAAGTCTGTATAAAACCATATGCTTTGATCACACTATCAAAACGTATATTCCAACTCCGAGAGGCTTGCACCAGTCCATAAATGGATCCCTGGAGCTTGCACACTTTGTAGCACCTTTTGGATTGACAAAACCTTCTGGTTGCATCATATACAACTCTTCTTTAAGATATTCATTAAGGAATGCAGTTTTGACATCCATTTGCCAAATTTCATAATCGTAAAATGCGACAATTGCTAACATGATTCGGACGGACTTAAGCATCGCTACGGGTGAGAAGGTCTCATCATAGTCAACTCCTTGAACTTGTCGAAAACCTTTCGCCACAAGTCGAGCTTTGTAGACAGTAATATTACCGTCAGCGTCAGTCTTCTTCTTGAAGATCCATTTATTCTCTATGGCTTGCCGATCATCGGGCAAGTCAACCAAAGTCCACACTTTGTTCTCATACATGGATCCCATCTCAGATTTCATGGCCTCAAGCCATTTTGCGGAATCTGGGCTCATCATCGCTTCCTCATAGTTCGTAGGTTTGTCATGGTCAAGTAACATGACCTCTAGAACAGGATTACCATACCATTCTGGTGCGGATCTTACTCTGATTGACCTACGAGGTTCGGTAATAACTTGATTAGAAGTTTCATGATCATCATCATTATCTTCCTCACTTACTGGTGTAGGAATCACTGAAACTGATTTCTGTGATGAACTACTTTCCAATAAGGGAGCAGGTACAATTACCTCATCAAGTTCTACTTTCCTTCCACTCACTTCTTTCGAGAGAAACTCCTTCTCTAGAAAGGATCCATTCTTAGCAATGAATATCTTGCCTTCGGATCTGTGGTAGAAGGTGTACCCAATAGTCTCCTTTGGGTATCCTATGAAGACACATTTCTCCAATTTGGGTTTGAGCTTATCAGGTTGAAGCTTTTTCACATAAGCATCGCAACCCCAAACTTTAAGAAACGACAACTTGGGTTTCTTGCCAAACCACAGTTCATAAGGTGCCATCTCAATGGATTTTGGTGGTGCCCTATGTAACGTGAATGCAACTGTCTCTAAAGCATAACCCCACAACGATAGCGGTAAATCAGTAAGAGACGTCATATATCGCACCATATCTAATAAAGTGCGATTACGACATTCAGACACACCATTACGCTGTGGTGTTCTAGGTGTTTGAGTTGCCAAACTATTCCGCATTGTTTCAAATGAAGACCAAACTCGTAACTCAAATATTCACCTCCACGATCAGATAGTAGAAACTTAATTTTCTTGTTACGATGATTTTCCACTTCACTTTGAATTTTTTTGAACTTTTCAAATGTTTCAAACTTATGTTTCATTAAGTAGATATACCCATATCTGCTCAAATCATCAGTGAATGTCAGAAAATAACGATACCAGCCATGAGCATCAACACTCATCGGACCGCATACATCAGTATGTATTATTTCCAATAAGTTTGTTGCTCGTTCCATTGTTCCATAGAACGGAGTCTTAGTTATCCTGCCCATGAGGCATGGTTCGCAAGCATCAAGTGATCATAATCAAGTGATTCCAAAAGTCCATCAGCATGGAGTTTCTTCATGTGCTTTACACCAATATGACCTAAATGGCAGTGCCACAAATAAGTTGCACTATCATTATTAAACTTATATCTTTTGGCTTCAATACTATGAATATGTGTATCACACTACAAAAAAAATACACTTCCGTGATGATACGTGTTTGTCACAGTAGGTCGTGTTTTCTGTCATGCATGTACATCCATGACGATTTTTTGACGGAATCAAGATAGTCATACCTGTGCTGTCGTAGAAGTGTTCCATGACATTACCAAAATTATCATCACGGAAGTGTCCACTTCCATGACGATAAATCGCGCGTCACAGAAGTGCCTTCGTCAAGGGTGACCGACACGTGGCATCCACCGTAACGGAACACCGCTAAGCTATTGGGTCGGGTTTTGGATCCGATAACCCGTTAATAGCCCCGACCAATGGGGATTTTCCACGTGTAAAATCATCATTGGCTGGAGGAGACACGTGTCAGGTCCGCGTTGGCACAGGTGTCACTCATCCAATGGACGAGACGCGCATATGATATGTTGACACGTGGACCGGCCCATCAAGTTTAAATGGGTCGGCCCAATTGAAGGCCCACAAGATTTTGCAGACCATAATGGGCCAGCCCAGCTAAAGGCCCACGAGATTTTGTGGACCATAATGGGCTGGCCCAACTAAAGGCCCACAAGATTTTAGGGGCCATAATGGGCTGGCCCAGCTAAAGGCCCACAAGATTTTTGTGTGCCATAATGGGCCGGCCCAGGTAAAGGCCCACAAGATTCTTGTGGATCATAATGGGCCGGCCCAGCTAAAGGCCCACGAGATTTCGCCGACATTAATGGGCCGACCCAGCTGTAGGCCCACAAGATTTTGAGGACCCTAGTAGGCCGGCCCATTAACTGGCTGCCATGTTTTGGGCCAAATGTCGGCCCATATTTGATCCGGTCCATTAAAGTCTGCCACGCTCCGGGCCTAATAGTGGCCCATATGAGATCCGGCCCGTTAAAAGCCTACCACGTTCTCGGCCAAATTACGGCCCAGATCAGGTCCGGCCCTTTAAGAGGCTTTGGGCTCAATTATGGCCCATATCAGATTCGGCCCGTCAACTGGACACTATACTTTTGGGCCCACTTGCTAAAGGCCCACTTAGAAATTCGCCTGATATTAGTTTTGGCCTGTTAAGGGCCCGTTTAACATTTCGGCCCTATATTAATTTCGGCCTGTTAAAAGCCTGTCATATAGTTGGGCCTAACTACGGCCCGGTTTGTATCCGACCTGCTCGCAGCCGATATCTGATTAGGCCAAATAAGGACCGAGACAATTTTGGCCTATTAAAAGCTCATGATTTGATTCACACAATCATGGGCCGGGGTTCATTTCGGGCTACTGCCGGCCCGTGAGCTGTTCGGCACGTTTTAGGCCCAACCTACATCGTGATTGCATGACGACCCGATTATGTACCGTAATTTTATGGTTTGGCCGGTTTACTATGAAGACAGGATATATATACAGTAAACTAAGTGCATCATCGTGAATAAGAAAAAACCTATACTATACAATAAAGAAATTACGACATGTTACATCAACTGGGCATCAAAGTTCGCCACTATGATAATAAAGCACAAGCAGACAGCAGATTACATACACTGGGCATCAAAGATCGCTACCAGTGCAAATAAACACGCTGACAAAATAATATACAAAACCAACATCACTTCAATAGAGTTCAAGAAAGGTTAGCCCTGCTGGGGAGCTGCAGCGCAAGCAGCTGAGCAAGATGATGAGACTGCGCTTGTTCAACACTTATATCTTCCTCACTCTAAAAGATAACAAGCAGACATATGACATGTTTTGCACATAAAAGTATCAGTGCTGAAAATTCATCACATTTCTTACTGACGAATAAAGTGACATAGTTTAAAATTGCATTAACACAATATGGTATTGTTCAGGTCAAGACATGGCAGGAAATGACATTGTGATGGAGTTGGCAGCTTCATGACACCACTGGATTACAGATCAAGAACTCATAAGTATCAATGGTTAGTGTGCTGTCAATTTATACCATTTCATATTGGCAAATAAAGAGACGGTTTAAATAATAGTAGAATGATATGACATTGTTCATAGTTAAGACATTGCAGAATATGACATTGTGCTGTAGTGGGTAGGTTCACCACACCACTGGATTACGGATGAAGAACAGAAGCGTACATGCAGTGCAAAAGAAGATCACTTGCTCTGTATAGTTTAATTTACATGGTATGAAGAAGGAACTTGGTTGTACAACTGAAAACTTAAATTGAGAAAGGACAAAATTTTGTTTATGAACTACATAATAAACTTTAAACAAGCAATTTGATGCAAACACCAAAAATAAACACCTGTTGTAGTCATGCCTAACCAAATATATACAACAAAGTTTGAAGGCTTGAGATGGACAAACTTACATTATTGGTGAAGACATGCTCTATAAAGGCCTTGTCCATGCTGATGGGGGGGCAATTCAAGAAGTTTACCATGGAATCTTCTTCAAAAGCATTGCCTTTATTCTACATTTTGTTAAGAGTAAATATAGATGTGATAATATACGAAAAAATGGAGAATATTTAAGATAAGATGAAGAGTGATGCTACATAACCAAGTAGCTATAAATGTAAGTGCAGCGATACAGGCAAAAGGTACAGCCAAGAGCAATGCATAGCTAAACTTCTTCAGTACCAACCTTATGGTAAGAGTAAATATAGATCTGATGTGTAGAAAATGGAGGGAAAAGGAAAATAAGCTGCAGAGTGATGGTACATGAACAACTACCTTTCATTATAAGTACACTGATAAAGGACAACATGTACTTACAAGAACAATGCAGAGCTAAAAAAACGTTGGCATTGGATATATTCTACACTAATGTAACCATTCATACAGATCAGATAATTTGGAGTGAACAATTGATAAGCAAGCTATCATGCATACTGCTGTCACATAATGAACTAGGTATGTATGCAAGTACAGTGATACAGGACAACACGTACTAACAAGAGCAAAGCAGCGGGCAGCATATTTGCGATATCCTGTCGTTCTTGTCAAACCGGAATTCTTCTTCGAGCAGACTTCCTGCAAAAAAGATCTGTAAGGCACATGCGGAAAAGTAGAAGTTCAAATTGTCATGTGATTTCATAGACAGTACCTCATCCTGGGAACGAGACCAGTGCATAACAAGGTTTTTCCATTCAATGTCTTCTAAATTTAGCACAGGAGACTTCACCAGAAATTCGTTTATAGACTTGCCATCAAAGTGTGATTTCCTCAGGTAACACCGATACTGCTGCAATGCTTCCTTGAAAAGCACAAGTAAGCTTTGCTCGTAATGACTATCCAGATTGACCCTCGCCTAGTTACAACAATGTAATGTAAATTATTAATGTGTTCAATCAGCAGAAAATAGGAAAATAATAACCATGAATAATAGCACTTACACGTAAGTTGGACAGGAAGATGTAAAAATGGTGTTTGTCTTCACAATAATCTTTCCATGATGGGAATATATGCACGTAGTCCCTAACAACATTGAAAGCATTGTCTTTTAAACTGGGAATAAATGGAATGGGGTTCTAATCTGCAGGAATTGGCCGTCTCTGCAGTTGGGATAGGTCTTCGGCCGGTAGACTTGCCGTACTTTTTGCTGGAGTGGGATTTTTCTGTGGTACAGCTGGTGCTATGGCAAATGAAATCGGTATACCTTTTGCTGGAGTGCAGGTCCTGTGTGGTGGGGCTAGTCGTGTGGCCAGTGAAGTATGCGTACAGTCTGCTGGAGTCGGTCCTACGTTTTATGTCACTGGTTATACAACCAATATAAGTGGGGTGATGTCTGATTTCTCCGGCACCACCACGTTTTTCAAGGACTTTGCTGGTGCTCCTTCAGGTTCGGCAATCACCCTCTTTCTTTTTGATATCTAATGTACAAGAATATCATTTGAGTGGAAAAACATGGTATGATGACAGATGGAATATGTATTGATAATGGATGGGCATGGCATCTCGACATATATGATGAGTAAACTAAGCAGATGGCGGTGCAACAAAGTAGAAGAAATGCAAGACAACAAATGCAAGATACCCGCAATCAATAAAACATTGCTAAATTAGAACATGCACCTTGATGGGTGAACAGGACAGGCCATCTGCCTTTGACTCCTCGAGGTTAGAATAGTCATTAGGATCATATTCTGAACAAGAATCAACTGGTGGGGAGCGTATGAGTTTCATTGCATCCAGAATGGCACTCAATGCCTTGGTGCCAATTTTGTAAGTCATTGTAGTGTTTAGCTTCAAGAGTGGACTGCTGCTAGTGCGACACAAAGCAGCTACACAGATCATAGTGTAGATATAACGGGAAAACCTTAAGCATCAGAGTAAAATCAGCAAAGTGGAACTTGCTGAAATATATGTGCTAGTATTGTCGGTACGGCTAGAAAGGCTTCGGATACCAGCTCTCTTCAAGTGAAGGTGCGGTACTGTTAATATCAGTGTAACTCTCAAAGGCGACACAACTCCCCACATTTCCTTGCTATTCTTATAGGATTCAAGTGGGCATGCCACTACAAATCCTATTCCTATGTTTACAAGATCCTACGAATCAAAGAGGCTCAAAGTGTCCATCACAACCGACCGTATAGACCTCTACACTGCAAATGTCCCTGCTCATCTTCAGTACAAGGAGCATACTGTACTACTATCATACTCCCTCCGTTCCAAAATATAAGTCTTGGTAGAGATTTCCACTATGGATCACATACAAATGTATCCATATACATTTTAGAGTGTAGATTCACTCATTTTGCTCCATATGTAGTCCATGGTGGAATCTATACAAAGACATATATTTAGGAACGGAGAGAGAGAGTACATATTAAAGAAGAACGGAAGAGGAACATGGTAAAGAAGAGCAAGCAGATTTTCGATAATAAAATGTTGGTTGCGCAGTGCCCACACATGATGAACCAGAGCGCATTAAGAATGCAACTCCCAGCTGTCTCTCGACCATTTCAGGCGGTTGGATGAAGATCCTACGTCTCCTAACCCTTCTTCTTCCTCGTCTCTGATTCTTCCCATACAGAACACCGCACGGGCCGCCGGCCGGACCACCGGCCCCCATCGCTTGTGTTCCTCCGCCACCCCCACCCCCGCCCCAACCCCCACCCGCGTCAAGTTTTCTTTGTTCGGCGAGGCCCCACAACCACCCGAGCCCCTTCGATCGCACCGGCAAACTCCGGCGAGCTCCGAAAAATCGACTGAGCCAATTTTGAAATTTAGTCTACCGTGATTTAACTAGTGTGGAATATAAAAGGGGAAAACCATAAGCACTGGGAGTATAGTGTTGAGCGTGCCATGGCGGATCTGAAGGTGCAAACCGGACAAAGGCAACTTCGCAACCAAGACAAGAAATCAGAGTAAAGCAGTGGTGATCTATTTTCTTGCTGTGGTAAATAAGTTGAGCAGATACGAAAGAGTACCGCCTCTGGTGCGGCACCGTGTACGCATCTGCTGAGAATTTGACGGTGCTGCGGTAGCGATGGCTGTTGGCGGCATGGAAGCAGATCTAGGAGGGTAGACGGTGGCGGCGGGGCGCGGTGGATGAGACGGTCGTAGGAGCGGCACCGGCAAGGTGGACGATGGCGGGGATGAAGCGAGAGGACAAGATGTAAGGATCCCGGTCCGAAGCCGTGGATGAGAGAGGTCGATCTCTTGTAATGGATGGCAACGTCGGGGTATCAGCTCCGGCATGGTGGAGGAGGACGGCGGTGGATGGGGTGGCGGACGGCGGCGGACGGAGGACGGTGGGGTGGAGAGGGTGTTTTGGCGCCCACGGAGTACGAATGGGGAAAAGGGAGGTAGAGAGGAAGGGGGAACCATGTATTCAGGACGCGCTTGTCTCAAACGCAAAGAAATTTACAAACTTAGCCCCTGTTTCAAATTTCTACTACATCACAGTAACATTAGTCTGTTGGGGATAGGACGGTAATCTCGCATACACCGAATATTTGCCGACGAGAGTTTGTTTTTGGAGCCCACCTTGTATGAATATGAATCGGGGAGGGAGTCGATTTCGGCCAAGGACACACTGTGTTTTGGCGCCCACCGTGTATGAATCCGTGTGAGAGGCGGTTACGTCACGTTTGGGTGAAATTACAAACCTACCCCTATCGAAACCTATAGAAATCCAGCAGATAGGCTTTGCGTGGCAGGGATAGGTAGTAGTGATTTCCGTCTCGCAGATTTTGGTTTCAGGCGGTTACTGCGACTTTCCCCCCTTCGTTCAAATTTTGCAGAGTGCACATTTACCGTGCCAACTCAATTCGAATCCCGTTTATATTCTATTTTTTTCGGACGTGATCCATTTTCAATTGGAATTACATTCTATATACATCATTTTTTATATATACTTTCAAAAGCACAACAAAGAATTCTGCTCCTTTATATGTATAATATGATTTACAAATACAACGATCTCAAAATCTTAAGGTTGAGTTCGAAAAATTTTAACCAAATTATGTTCTACTAAAATGTATGGATCAGTAATATCTACATATTAAATAACATAGATGTGCATGAATTCATATGAGTATGCATGTTTGATAGATCAATTTTGGTTCGAGTATGGATTACATGTATCATCATCTCGAATTCAAATATTTGAATCCCTTTTTTGTTCACTCCTTTCACACCCATCTCTCTCGCATGCATGCTCCTTCAGGTAGCTATCACTCTCTTTTCTCCAGCTCACCCGCACGCTCACTTCATGTTTCTCCTATCCTCGCAAACATGGTCTCTCGACGTCTCCCTTGAGAAGTGTCACACTCTCCCTATCATTATACATTACACGGTTTTCATTATCTCTCACGTCTCTACTGTTCTCTAGTATCACTCGGTACCTAAGCTTTCTTTTTCACCGCCACACACACAGTCTCCACTTGTCTTTCACTTTGTCTTTCTCTCTATGGGATTCTCTCACACACCCTATATGTCTCTACATATGACTCATACCACTAAAATTACTCTCTCTCTCTCCTGTAGACACAACATTTGTTGCGGTTTCCTTTTCGTCTCCATCCCAGATTGACATTATTCATTTGTTTACCGATCAGACAACCCCGACTACCGTCTCCTCTCTCTCTCTCTCTCATACACACACACAACTCGTGCTTCCACTCCCCTTCCCAACTACCGTCTCTCTCTCACACACATAAGACTCTCGCTTTTGCACCCCGACTCGTATTCCTCTCACAAACATTTATCGACTAGCTAGCCTCTAGATAGGTTTATGCACCCGCGCACTCGTGCTTCCACCATCGCATACATGTCTCTCTCCCGCTCCTTGTATCTATGTAGATTTTTCTTCCCTTCTTAAGACACGCCCTCTCGATCGTGCACACACACACACACACACTATCGCCTCATTTTAAGCTGATACCTATCGCACACACACTCCTTGTGTCTTTGTCACACATGCACTCCGTCCTCCTCCACTCTCCCTCTCTCTCACACACACATGGGCTTTTTGCAACAACTAGCAAGATGCCCATGCATTGCACGGAACATCAAGATGCATTTGTATGAGTAGTTTATCTTGTGGGGGAAAAGGATGAATGAGGGAAGGCCTTATTTGCAAATGTGGAGAGGGGTGTGGGTATCTTTTTGCAAAATTGCCATAGTTTCCTTCCTATTCGTCAGATATAGATCGGACGGCCTATATTGCAGGATGGCAGGCACACGATCATCACCGACAATGCTTTTTATAAGAGTAGGGATAAAAAATAGAGTTGGTGATGATGGTGGGCCTGCCATCCTGCAATGTAGGTCGTCCGATTTATATCTGACGGATAGGAAGGAAAATATGGAAATTTACCCGCACTCTTGACCACATTTGCAGATAAGGCCTTCCCTCATTCATCCTTTTCTCCCACAAGATCTTGATGTTCCGTGCAACGCACGGGCATCTTGCTAGTAAGAGTAGAAATTAGACATATATCACTTATCGAATCTTGAAACCAACATCCTCCCTTATCTCATCAAAACCGCCAAGGAATATATTTTGAGTGAAACATAACATATTTTTAGTGATATACGTATTTCAAAACTAGAATTTTTTTCGATCAAATCGGTGAATATGTATTAATCTACTTTGATCGTGTGGCAACGCATTGGCACATTGCTAGTAGTTATTATAATTTTTTGGACACGAGACAAACGGTGGAGTACATATACGAAGAGAAGAGGCGCACGCATGCAGTCAGCTTCTCGCTGTCTCGCACACATGAGTGTTACGTAAAGGCGGCGTTAACAAATAAACCCTAAAACCCTAGGTGCACGATTGCTGCATTCGCGGGTACCAGGTACGTGGTGGATCACCTTTGTAGGAATAGTCAGCTCGCGTGATAATTTGATCCATAGGAGTTGATGGTCGGGACCACAGGTGAACGACTTGGAGCGCGGTGGCTCACCAGTTGCCATAGATCGAGTAGCCATGTTTAAAATATCGTTTTTAGCGGGGTTAAGAGTTCCGATTTTCAATGGCGCGTTATAAGTAGTAAGTAGTTTTTAGAACGATTGGTATGGAGCGAAAATGGAATTCATAGTACTACGTACCTCCTTGGTGTATGGTTGTATGCTTTTTTGCGATGGAGGTTGTATGGGTGTATGTTGCGAGATGTTGAACCTGCTAGTTCTAGGGAAAATACTATGGTTTAGATTTAGATGCTGGTTTTCAGTAATGAAAATCGGAAGGGGAAACCCTTCTTTGATTAAAAAAACTACTACCTCCATTCTGGTTTACTAGTCCCCATCGTACTTAGGGTCAAAGTTTGTCCATGAATTTTACTTGTAAAATGTGAATGGAAAACGAGATTTTGTTATACCCAAACAAAAAGGACTGGAGGGAGTGATTGCTCTAACACGGACGCGACCTCTCATAGCACAGGCATTGAACCGGCGCGCCGGCCAAGAGGGCCGCACTTGCTGCAGGTCCGGCTGAGCACGCCTCCTCGCCGCGTGCAACCAGCTTAAGACTGCCCCGCCTGCCTTCATTGAATCCATGCGTGTGCCGGCAACACATCCTTCTGCGAGCCGGCAGGCATTTTAGAACACAAAAAATGACTAAAATATAATTAATTTACGCATGGTCTTGACTTGTTGTGCTCGCACGGGTAGCAGGTAGTAAAGGATTTTCTTTATTTATAACTCCTCACATTTTTTTGGATTTGAAGTGAATCATGGTTGTGGACATTATGTATGAATGTGCAGATATCTGTAAACATGAGTTTGATGTGGAAGTTGAACTTGGAATGTCGGGCTTGCGCGTGAACTATACCATGTCCAATGCTTCGTCTGTTATTGTTTGGAAAGTAATTGCTGTTATTACATGACCCAAAAAAACATTTTGTGCCACATCAGTAGATGCACGGACATCACAACAGGCATGTTGATTGGAAAAACATTTGAACCTAGCTATTATGAAGGAAATTTTGTATTGACAATAGTTTTAGATAGCAGGAGACGCCTAGCCTGCTCTGCCTATGCTAGCTTATTTCTGGCTTCTTCCATCTCTTCTTTGGCTTGGGTGAAGAGAGCATCTGATTGCTCTTTTCGCTTCTTCAGGAACTCAGCTACATTCTCAAGGGCTGTTGCATGCTTTCTTTCAGCCTTTACTAATGCCACGAGGACACAAACAATTGACGACTCCACCTGGCTTGTGTGTAATCTAGCATCATCTAGGAATTTGCACCTTGTGTCTAATCCAGCATCATTAGGGAACTGGCACCTTGTGTGTAATCCAGCCTCATTTTGGAAACATGATCTCGAGGTTGACCATACTTCCCTCCTCGCAGGAACTGCATCCTGACATGAAGTTACTTCTTTTTTAGATCAATACTCAGAGCAACCTAGATCCATTTAGTAGAAGCCAGATAAACAGAACTCGGAGAAGTGAATTCAAAAGGGAAAAAATAATAAAAACAGACTACAAGGTGAGAACACCCACTTCCTACATCAAGCTAAAAATGAAAGCATTAGGACGATTAAGACTCTTCTTATTACACATCGAAGAACACCACACTTAAGAGAAACCGAAACTACAACATATACACATAGAAGAACACGAGGCTACACGAAAGTAATTGAAAGGGTGTTACTTACCAAAGCTCGTTTTACAGGTTTGGTGCAGCTCCTCTTTAACTTTCCACGCTCCTTGAATATGTCCCAAATATCCCGTGTTTGGTCTTCATTGCTCCTCTGCATGTTCACACCCGTGGTTTTAAAATCTCAACATGGCAAGAAAAAAAATATACTACTAGTAATACTCACGCATCTTGTGGGCAACATTAAAGCACTCGTCTGCCATGTTAGAGCATCTCCAACAGAATCGCAACGCGTGGCGCTTTAAAAAGTGTTTACAATGCTCAGATCGAGAAGTAGATACTAGAGAGTAGAGGATAGTTCTCATCATAGATAGATAAAAAAAGATAATTCAACTACTCCTCATCGTCCGACTCCTCCTCGGTGATGTCCTCCTCCGACGTCTGACTGTAGGTGTGAAGATACCGATCATCGTCAAATTCCTAGGGCGACGCTGCTCCTAGCCTTATGTTGAATTGAGCGTCCGCTTTTCGCCTACGCTTGTCTCGCGATAGGCGGCTCGCTCCGCCCTCCTCTTATCCCTCTCCGCCCTGCTTTGCGCGTAGAACTCGCGCTCGTTGATGATGTCCCGCGGGAAGTGTTGGCGCCACAGCGCCATGGCTTCCTCGTCCATCTCGGCGATGCCGAGACGGTGCTCCCGCCTCCGGTTGTCGCGACGATCCTCGTCGGTGCTAAGCCGCGGCAGAGGCATGAGCTCCTGCGCCCGCTCCCGCGTCGGCATGTTGGGGAAGTTCAATGTTCTATGAGGCCACTGGAGGCGCCACACCACCGTGTCGTACACGCGGGCGGCCTCGTTAGCGGTGTCGAAATTGCCGAGGACGAGGCGCATCCCGCAGAACCGGATCTCGGCGGAGAAGCCGCCGGAGGGGCGCGCGCGGACGCCGCGGTATCCCCAAGTTTCCCGGCGACGCGGTGGCATGGTGGCGCGGCGGCGGCGAGGCGAAAAAGAGCAGGGAGAGAGGGATGGCGAGGCACAGAGCGGGGAGAGAGAGGTAGCAAGGCACAGAGCGGTGGGAGGGCGTTGGATTTTATAAAGCACGCCGGACGCTGCGTGCCAAAACTAGCGCACGCGCGGCCGCTTTTTCCCCCGCGCGTGCGATCCTTTCCCGATGTCTCTGCTATCTCTACTCTCTTCTTTACTGTTATATTTATTTTATATTTAATATTTATCCCTACTTCCTTTACTGTCTATTTTTTTTCTATACTTTTTTTTCTTGCAATATAGGCCGTCCGATTTATATCTGATAGATAGGAAGGAAACAAATGGGAATTTTGCAAAAAGATACCCATACCCCTCTCTAGATTTGCAAATAAGGCCTTCCCTCGTTCATCCTTTTCTCCCACAAGATAAACTACTCATACAAATGCATCTTGACACGTGCAACGCATGGGCATCTTACTAGTTCTAAAAACCTTTACATTATTTGCCACACGACTGGTTGCAGATGAAAAACCTACCCAAGCACAGCGCGATACAGGAGCGACGCACAATTACAAGCTGATATTCTATTGGACAATGGAGGCTATAACCAATTACTTTTATGGGAACAATAGCACCCAGGAAATTTGAAGGGTAGGTATGAACAAAATTGGAACTGCACATGTACTGCTAAGTGATTCAATATGCACATTACCAATCGAGGAGGAGAACGATGGTCGCGGCGGCCTCTGTGAGTCATGGTCGGCAACGGGAGTCAGTTCATTGTCCACGACGGTGGTACTTCTGCGCTTGGCGTCAGCTTCCGGGAAGCAGATCCGAGACCGTGGAAGACGATGCCGGGGAAGAGGCTCCGTGTACAACGACGATGGTGGACCAGCTCTAGTGCGGCGTACGAGGTCGTCGATGAGGCAGATGCGCTGCGGTGGACGAGTGCGCCGATGTAAAGGGGAGGAGCACCAAGGCTGCGGTGCCGTGGAGAAGTCTATTTTGCGGTGGGGATAGAAAATGGGGAGTATTTAGGTGTACTACTCTGGGTGTCAGGATGGGGTTGGCTGGATAGGGTGAACCTGAAGTTACAAAAACAGCCCCCTACCAAGCGTCATCCGTAGGCCTGTTCCGAAGGCTATGATGGTAACTTCCCACTGCTCGAATCAGGGTCGCGGGAGATTTTCCCGCCGACCTCAAAATTTTGTGACACTGGACTCCCCGTGTGGCGTGTTGAGTGATTCGACTAAGCAACTAGCGAGTAGTAGTAAACTCTGCATATTAGGTTTGACCAAGTTTATAGAAAAATATAAACATTTACCATAACAAATATGTATGATGTGAAAGTACATTCAATAATGAATCTAATGGTATTTATTTATTATTGTATATGTTAATATTTTTTGTTATAAGCTTTCTGAGAGTTTGCAAAACTTGACTTTGACCAATGCTAATACGCGGACTTAAATAAAAACAGAGGGAGTACACATTTGTTTTCTTAGTTTGTAGTGAACTAATCATTTGTTGAAATTGTGAAATAAATATATTAGGCTATTGACTTCGAATGTATTGGTCTATACAATTCAATAGTTACAATCATTGTCGAATCCCAAGATGTATACAAGGTCTATAGTACTTCACAACATGCTCAAACTCACATAATCCCAGTCAAATGAGAATCTAAATGCATTTCATAGTTATTACTTTGTAGGATGCAACAAAAACAACCATAACTCTACATCAGCCATTATAGAAGCAACATTTTGACATATCCAATGTGTGAATGAAACGTGCAGAGAGAGCTTTTGAAGATGGAGCAGATAGGGCGGGAAAGATTGTATGTATGTGGACGAGAGAGTAGGAGACAAACCTAACAAGACAGAGAGAGATAGAGAGAGAAAGAGAGAGGAAGAAATTAGGTCTGTGAGAAAGATGGATACATGTAATATACATGAGATGCGTGTGCATCTAGATTCTGTATACGTGGAAGGAGAAGAGACATCATGTTTGATGAGAGAGCTGGAAAAATATGGACGAGAGGGGAAGGATCTCGTGGGTTGAGGGATTGACAATTTTGTGCGGGGGAGAGAGGGATTGGTAATTTTGTGCAAGAGAGAGAGAGGGTGGGGGGAGGAGTCAGTCAGCCGTCGTCACATCACCCTGCTTCCAAATGACCCCGCATTCTCTAGCGCGGTGTGGTCGCCGTCTTCGATCTGCTCGATGCCCTCTTTGAAGATTGAGGTGTTGTGCATGTTGGGGTGCAAAGAAGCACAAGCGAGAGTGGTCGCCGTATAACCTTGGATGGGGATGAATTGTGTGCTCGGGGGAGTGTGTGTGTGTTGTGCTGCGTGTGTCTCTCTCTGCGTGTGTGTGTGTGTCAGATATTGAGAGAAAACAAACCTAAGGAGAGAAGTGGGTATTCACGAAGAGATTGTGCGGGCCTTGAGGTGGGCAGGGGCCGGGTGAGGGTGTCAAAATGTGCGCGTTGATGCATGTGTTGCATGCGACTGTGCGAGGGATGGACGAATCGAGAGAGATGGTTGTTGTGTTACGGATGCTCCTCTCTCTGTCTCTCTCTCTCCCTCTCTCTCTCTCTCTCTCACACACACACAAGTAAACTAGAAGACCGTTCACTCATGTATACACAACGTATCGACATCTGTCTATGTCTCACTCATGCATGATCATTTGCACCTTCACACCTCTCTATGTCTGTATCACACGCACACCGTCTCCACATTGCCCTTCCGCCAGAACACACATATGGACACATACACACGTTCTCTCTCAGTCACACACACAAAATCAGTATTAAAAAAAACTAGGGCGCACCTAAAACGTCCAAATACAAATAAACACGAACTGGAGCTAAATTCAAATATATGGAAATATTGCAGCGTCAAGAACTTCCATAGGAAAAAAAGTTGAGTAATATTCGAGGATTGTTTTCACACACACAAAAAGGTTCAGTGGATGTCCGTCGAGCGCGACACGGTGACGCACCGTTCGATCGACCGCGCGGCCGCAGTTCACGCGCTTGCACATGATTCCGTATCGTGGTTGTGGTACTAACTAATAAAAGCGCTGCCTAAGTCTAATGTTTACGTGTACTAGTACAATTTTCTTTTAAGTTTGACCAACCTTATATATAAAACTAAAGTAAGCTCCCACACGCGCACTCATCAATATACTGCCGCCGCCGTTGCGCATGCCGGCGCCCGCCTGCTCCGGCCAACAATTTCTCGCCCATCACCACCGTGTCGCCGCCATCCCTATGCCATGAAGCCGAAGGCTCGCTCGCTCACGTCGTCTGCAGTCCCTCCTCGCGATGCCGCCGTGCTGCCAAGCACGCGAGCAGCTGGTGGAGCCGCGTCTATGCATGCAGCGTACGAAGAGGAGGACGAGCACGTGCTCCAGCACGCCGGCGAGGAGGAACTAGTGTGCCATTGTCGTCTCCGCCCGCGCGGAGGAGGCGCGCATGGTGGCTGCCATGGCGGAAGCTGGTCGCGCGCGCGTCGAGCCCGCATACCCGGTGCAGACGTGGAATCTACCTTCGAGACCTTGAATGCCACGTGGATCCTGCAATCTGAAGGAGCAATTTGGGCCAGTCGACTCATGTGAGCCGTTTGATGCAACATTTTCCTCCCCCCACGCTCCTCCCCCCACGCTCGTCCAATCCGTTGTGACCAGCAATATTTTCACCCCTTCGCTCCCCCGTAATTTACTCCAACAAATATGCCCATGTTGATGTTACTTAACTGCAGGTGCATTGGGTCACTGACATATGGGCCCAACAGGGGTCTGGCCCGCATGTCAGTGACGCAACTGGACCTGCAGTTAAGTCAGTGCAGCTCAGTCCATATCTTACGTAGGTGTGCCATTGCTCGCTATAAATACTGCGCCTCCCACGACATCACTATCTCCTCCCCCTCACGTTCATGTTCATCGCTATCTCCTCCCCCTCCCTCCCACGTCGACCACCATGGCATCGCCCCTCCCAAGCCCTAGGAGCCCCTCGCTGCACCGCGCGAACGGTCACGCGTCGCCGTTCCGTTCCTCGCCACCACTAGTTGAGGAGGACGCGTCGGTGTTCCGCTCCTCGCCGCCACTAGTCGAGGAGGACGCGTCGGCGTTCCGCTCCTCGCCGCGACGCGTCGAGGTGCACGCGTCGGTGTTCCCAATCTCGCCAGCACGCGCGCCGGAGGACGCGTCGGCTCCCCGCTACGAGGAGAACGCCGCGCCGCCCGCCAAGCGCCCTAGCCTTGAGGAGCTTTGGAAAGAAATGGATGTCGCCATGTGGGAGGCTTTGCCTCCAGCAGAGCGCGCCAATATAGAGGCAGGGAAGAAGGCCGAGGAAGAGAAGCACACTGTGGAACAAGCTGCCTGGGAGGCCTATGTCGCGTCCGAGAGAGTCAGGTAATTGGCTCTTTGGTAGAAGGCTCGTGGGAGGGCCGTGAGGGTGGCGGAGGACGCTCATGCCGACGCCCTGAGTGCAGTCGGTCCCAAGCGCCTCATCTACGCTTGGCGGTACGTGGACCGGGTGCACGCTTCCAGCAAGGAGGAGTACCTGTTGGCACCGGATCACCACACCGGTGAGATCGCGCTCACCCGCCGGCAAGCCGCCAATCAGCACCTCGCGAGTTGCGAGGCTGAGGAAGAGGGTTGTGTTGGCACGCTGGGAAACAGCCATGCACCAGCGCACTCGTGGCGCGCCGCAAGCGCTCCTGCGAGCGTCGTGGCTTTTAGGAGGAGTATAATTTTTTTGTTTCGTAAGGCGATCTCATTAGTTTTGGGACGCAAATGATAAATCCCGAACGTTTAGGAATTTTTAGCGTCCTTAATTAAGTATGTAAAAGGGAAAGTTTGGAAACCTTGTGTATTCGTATGCATTTTGCAAGTACGTGCATATAGCACAAACTTTACTATATACTATCGCACTACACGTCTCTCTCGATATATGCTTGCAGACTGTGCTACTCCCTCCATCCAGGTCAATAAGTCATATTTGGTTGTGCACCGTGACCAAGAAGGAGGGAAGACTTATACACCTAGACGGAGGGAGTACTACTATTACTTATGTACGTGCAAATGCACGTTTTAACACTACGATGCGGTTTTTGTAAAAGTAGAAAAACAACACTAGTCAAGCTTGTGAAACGATTCAATGCAAAACAAATGCAAAAATGCTCATTTGATTGTTTACTTTTAGCTTCCTTCTCTGTGGTTATTTCTCTGTCGTACTTTGTACAGAGTATCTCACTGGTTGGAAAGGCATGCAAATTCCCAAACCGCTTCCTACACCCTGTATCGATTTTTTTGCCTAACAAGTTGTGCCGTGCAATTGGAATTCCAACTTGAGTACTACTACTAGTAGGAGTACCAGGGGCTAGTTCTTTTAGGCTTCTAGATTAGTAATCCCATAACTACTACCCCCGTCCTGGTTTATTGGTCCCCATTGTAATCTGTGTCAAATTTTGATCATAAATTTAACTAATGAAATGTTAGTGCATGTCACATGCACTACTCCATCCGTCTAGGTGAGTAAGTCATCTTAGGCTGTGCATCGTGACCAAGGAGGAGGAGAAAACGAGAAACGTTAATGTTTATTTGCTAATTAATAGTATTGCATGCAATGAACTAACCACTGCATGTCGTGTTTGATATCTCGAGTCATTAAAAGCATGCACACTCTTTATCTTTTATTGGTTGTTATGTCAAGAAACAAGAAACGAGGTAGACGTTAATGCACCGTGCCTAAGTGTTTTGGGATTATTTGGTTTTTGTAAGATGACTTACACACCTAGACGGAGGGATTACAATGGTGAGGAATAAACCAGTTAAATCTTTGGTCAAAATTTAGCACAAATTACAATGGTGAGGAATAAACCAGGACGGAGTAGTAGTTTGGAAGCCCAAATAAATGAGTGAGGCGCCTTATCGTTACTCTCCACTGTGAATAGTCTTGTGGGAAAAGTCGGGGAAGCCGCCAAAAGAACTAGCCCTAGGAGTAGTAGCTAGGGATCGAGTGTGCGAGATGAACCGGAGAAAGTAAATGCAGAGAGATGAAATGCAAAAAAGACGAAGGGATGTGATGGTTGCTTGTCCGTTTATTTTACCAGGCCACTTATTACTGTGAGTGGTTGGGTTTTGTGATATGACGGCTTTACTGCCGCACCACGAGCGGGGTGAGAGGTGAGACTCATGTGCAGCGCCGCCCTCTACACTTGTACTACATCGGTCGTGGTTTATTAGTGCCCCATTGAATTTGACTGAAGATTTAACTAACAAAATGTTAGTGCATGTCAACAAAAACTATATCGTTGGATTCGTATTTGAACATAGTTTGATATAATTTTAGGTGACCTGCATCAGCATTTATCATACTATATATAATGTTAGTTCAATTTTTGGTCGTACTAATCTATAGTAGTAAGGTGCCCGTGCATTACACCGAAGAGTGAAATGCATTGATCGGGGAGTTGTTTATTTTGACAAAGGATGTGGGGGTCATCTCATGTGTAGCGGGTATCGATAGGTTTCTTCGGATATTATTTCATCTCTAGAGCTCACAAACATCCGGGTGAAATAGATAAAAATGTATCTTTTGCAAACAAAAGCGTTCAACTATTCAACCTGCATCCAAAACTTGTGAAGAAATAACACTTATTGTGCTTTGCAAGAAATGATCTTTAAGAATTAGTTCTTGAGTATCGATTGTTATACATGTTGGCTACAGATGACATGGCACTTTCTTATAGTCAATAGTTGGCTATACTGTTAAGTAATATTAACCATGCCCTTATACACCTAGATGGAGGGATTAAATCAGGATGACTTGCAAGCAGGCAGAGGAGATGTAAGAAATGGTCCATCATAAGTCTTTCACCGGTACTGTAGTAAAAATTCATACATGGAACATTCTAGATTAAACCATAAATGGATACACTTTTATTCATGTGCGATACTCCAATAGAGCAAGATCTTGCATGGAAGTCTCCACATGCTTAGACAGCGGATTACATTGAGCGAAGACTAATGATCAACATTTAACTTGATAATGCGTATGTCCAGGTGAACCTCCTTGGAGTCCCCATGCACCGCGTCGGCGTGTAAAGGATGCCATGGGTTTTCCAGGTCCACATTGGCGGGGTAGTCCCAGCTCCCCAGAGTCCAAGTCCGTTCGATGAGGCCGGTGTCGCCGCCCACGCGACCCGGAGGGGTAGTAACACTGACCACGCACCCGTACATCGAACTCCTGTCAGTGTCAACGTCAGTGGCGTCGCCCCTGACGCACATTACAGAGACAGGGCGGCGGCCTGCGCGGGCCTCGCCGGTGCCCACAATCTAGAGGAAGACGCTGCCGTCCTCCTCCGAGACTAGCAGGCGGCGGTGATCCTCCAGCGACTCCGGCATGGTGAACAGGTAGCACGTCTCGTACTTGATGTTCTCCGCCAAGGGCCAGCAGTGACTGCTGCACGCATCCGTGAGGTGATGCACCATGTCCGCCGGCGAGCCACAAAACGGCATCGGGCACTTATAGCAGTGGACGAAGGGCTCCTTGGAGGCATCGACCAGGCCGTCCATGAAACGGGAGTGGCTGTAGGGGACGTTGCGCCAGTTGAATATATGAGCAAGTTACTACGAGATTTAATCTGAATAAGCACAAAATAAAGCATGACGGCTATAACAGAGATGAAACTAATCACGTGGACTAGCATAGTAGTAGGATACAGAGTAGAAACATGAATTCTACCACGATTTCGAACAGGAAGGACAGAAACACATACGGTGCAACGGGAGCAGCACCGTTGGCGTTGAGTTTGTCGCCCATGTCCAAACACCACGTAGACATGGTTTTTAAGCACGGTTCGTAGTCGTGCCATGCTTGGGCATTGAAGTTTGTAACTATTTTAGATTAGAATATACTACTCCTCCGGTGCTAGTAGTAGAGCAGAGTCCTACTCTACTACTCTACTCAAGCAAGTTAGGGCATAGCACTATAGGGAGTACCAGTACTGTGATCACTCAAGCAAGTTGTCTGGCATCGACATGACCCTACGCTGTTGATATGTGTCTCGTAAGTCAAGCGGCCTGCTGTAGTCATCATCACCTGTCCACTTCCCGCAGCACATATTCGCTTCTCCATCTTTGTCCGCACATAATCTCGTCCAATCTTCCATCCCCGCTAAGGCGCCTTCCCCCTCGTCCGAAACCCAAGCACTAACAATGGCAGAACCGAGCAGCGTCCGCTGAAAGAGTGGCTGGAATTCGCTCCCCACAGAGGTAATCAAGCTCATTGTTTCGCGTGTGGACAATCTCAGTACCATGCCGCTCGCCGCGTGCTCATCGGGGCTGTACCGTTTACTCAAAGCCCTCAGGCTGGAGCTTTTTAAGCCAGCTCCTTGCTTGCTGATGCTGTCTGATCTTCAGAAACGACGTGTCACGCAGCATAACGATCATAGGGTGGCGAGCATCAACCCCCTTGACTGCGATCCGATCCCCGTCAGCCTCAACTACATTAACGGTATGTACTGGGTCGGCATGAACACGTCTTGGATGGTGCTCGTCGACGGTCGCGGCAGCTAGATGCTCGTGGAGGTCTACACCTGGCGATTGACCCCTTCCTTCGATTAACACTGCACTGCTTTGGCACCACGGCCGAGAATACTCGGAATCTTACAGTAGCCAACATGATACCAAGTTTGATTTGCTCAAAGTTGTAATCTGCCAAGTGCCCACAAGATCTGTGAATTATAAAGACTTCAGGCTAATTGCGTTCTTCAACCACGGTCTCGCCTATCTGACAGGTCACTGCGGTAAGTGGATAAATCTGCACGTCCATCGCAGGATCATACATCCTCCATGGTTCTCTGATGCCATTGAACACAAGGGCTTCATTTACGCTGTCGACTCCTTCTATGGCTGGACGTATTGCTGGCCTACTCCAGTCATCGCTACAAACGGTTGTGACAGCAGTATGTTACTTTCCTATGATATCATGATGGCTTGCTTATATTACTGTCAACATTTGCTGAAAAAATATTCATGCTCATAACATGCTGTTCTTAAGATTGACTAAATCAAGAGCCCTTTTTTATTTGACTCCAACTTGATATGATGTTATAGGCCGCCTGGTGTCCCTACCCTTCCTAATCCCAGAACCTTTCAAAGAAAAGCGGCATGGCAGTTGCAGGTGGTTCCTGGCTCGATCAGACGATGACGAAAGATTGATGACCGTTTGCACGTACCGTACGTGTTGTTTCGCGGAATACAATCACAATCACTGCAAGGTCTTTGAGCAGGATCCCAGCTTCTCTGGGCCTTCAGGAATTTTTGACTGGAGGCTAGTAAGTAGCCTTGGTACACGCTCTCTATTTGTTGGACTGAATTACCCGATTAACCAGGAGATAACCGATGGCAAGGATCATGATGGCAGCGCGGTTTCGTTCATCAGGTAAAACTGTGTGTACACAACGTACCATGCGTCTCTGCATGCACCATACCCTGATATGTGTCGCCATGCTCTGCAGCCCAAAGTAGGAGAGATGGGCGCAAGTATCAGACTTTGACCTGCTGGCTTGAGTTTCCCCTGTCAGGCACCCATCTGGTTCAAGCCGTCAGCCAATCTCCACAGCTTTATAAATAGTAACGTCTAATTGAGCCAGTTAGTTAGATGCGTACACTTGGTGTAGTAGGATCTTTATTTAGTTTGATGCATACACTTGTTCTTTTTTGGTAGCCCTTTTGTAATGATGGATGATGTTTGGTTTGGAAGAGAGAGCTGCGTCTTCACTCTTTTGGCCTGCTTACTGCTTCTGTTGCACCCCCAGCCCTGGTTGCTGTTGTTGTTTTCAATGTACAATCAGTAGTATATTTCATCTGTTGGTTGAATAAATGTGTTGTTAGAACGACAAACACAATGTTTTGCAAGTCATTGCACGGTTCGATCCTTTAGTGTCCCGTACCGTACGTAGCGCATACTATTTTTCGTACGGAACATATTTTCCACTTGTTGATAACATGCAGCCCACTGATGAAGGCCCAATAGAGAAGCCCATAATTAATTCGAAGGGAGGCTCTCACATGAATCCGGCCCAAGTATATGCTCATGGTCCCCTAAACATAAATAAGTAAATAAATAAATAAATAAAGCTAAATGCTCATGCACCGGTTCTTTGAGAAAATAGGTAGCCCAGTATTCTTTTTGAAGAATACCCAAGCTAGGCCTATTTGTTTTCTCCGAATTACTGGGCTACAAATATTTCAAGACGAGGAGGGATGCATTCTGTCCTGGCTTAAGAGTATGGTCAATGTCTGTTAAAAGTAATATCAAAAGGGGTTGAAAATTCCAAAAAAATATAGCAAATGGGATATAAGTTTCTTTTTTTGTTTTTGTTCTTCACTGATATCTTATACGTATTTCATTGGATTTAACATGACATAGTACTAATTTAATTTTAAATTTATTTTAATATGACTATTAATTTTTGGATTAAGAATATTTCATTCCCCAGCAAAAATTTGCGAATTTTCAAAATTTCCCACATATTTAGTTTTTTTTACCCTGGTACTGACCAGAAAATGGCCAGCAATTCTAAAAATGGAAAACGGGCTACAATAAATTCCATATGAATTATAAAATGAGTAAAAATTATAAAAATAATAGCAAATGGGCTGTACACACCACAGATTTCGAGGCTGACTTGTTTACGCAAGGCTTTGTCAGTGAACACATGATTCTAGCAGCAGTGACTGTTGGATGTCCATCCAACGGCTGACGTGCTTCTTCAATCTCTAATCTTTCTGCTCCAGCCTCCTAAACTAGTGCCGGCGGGACTGCATGCTCCCTCCTCTTGTGGCCCGCTGTGATGCCGCGCAGGCTTCCCCGGCCCATCCTACTCCCTCCGCTGGCCTGGCCGCACACAATCAACTGCCTCCTTATTACGCGAAAAAAATGATTCCTCCCACTGACATCTGGGGCGCACGGGTTGGGAGGCAGACCTGTGGGCCTACCAAGTTGACGCGTACGCAGGGCTTGTCAACTTAGTCAACAAACGATTCTAGCAGCAGTAACCGTTGGATTTGAATCGAACGGTCCTGCTGCTTCTTCAATCGCTGCTCTTCTTGCACCAGCCACCCAAACCAGCGTCGGGGAGACCGCCTGCTCCTGCCTCCACTAGCCGGTTGTGCTGCCGTTGAGACCTCATCGCCCCCTACTACTCCCACCGCTAGCCAGGCCCTGCGGCGACGGCAGCCTCACACCGCAGCCGAACCAGTGAACCCTCGTACTCCTCTCCGCCTGGGCATCCACTGCCGCATCTTCCCCGGCTCCGCATCGTCCCCTTCCAAGGCCTCGCCGTCGTTCATCGCCTTGGTGCTCTCGGTGCGGCGTGGTCAATGTGGTCAACGACATTCCATCGGAAGAGTACTATACGTGGAGAGGCTGACAGCTGGGTCCACGGCCACAGCCCAGTTTTTTTGTGATTTGTCAAGTCGCTTTGTCAGGCCTGTTGAGCTGCAAATCTTTCAAGACGAGGAGAGCTTTCATTCGGCTGACCGAGAAAATGGCCCATCAGTAATGAGAAATGGTTTGTACATTTTTAAAACACATCAAACCGGCAATTAGTTTCAAATATCTTTTTTATTTCGAGATTTTAAATTACATTAATTTCTATGCGTGGAGAATTTGTTGGATTTTATATTAATATACATTTATTTTTAAAATCAGTTTGAATGTGAGTTGAAATTTCGGGATTAAAAACAGTTCGAACCACACCGAAATATGCAAAATTTCGTATAATTTTTTAACCGTGGCCACAATATGGGATGTAATGCTAACAAAAAGAATATGGGCTCCAAAAAAGCCTTAATAATTAGCAAATGGGCTGTAAATTATTAGAAATAATGGCAAATGGGTTGTATGCTGTTTTCCACGGATTTGAGGATTTCCTAAAAAAAAGGTTGACGCACAAGCAGTGACTGTTGGGTGGCCATCCAATGGCCGTCGTGCTTCTTCAATCTCTGCTCTTCCTGCTCCATCCGCTCAAACAAGCGCCGGCGGGACTGCCTGCTCCCTCCTCCCCGCGGCCAGCTCTGCTGCCGCGCAGGCCTCACCGCCCCACCGTACTCCCATCGCTGGCCTAGCCATCCCTCTACTCACCCACACCTGTTGTTATTCTCCGGCGACGGCAGACGAACCAGTAAACCCTCGTACAATCGTACTCCCCTCCGCGTGGGAAACAACTGCCGAGTCTTCCCTGCCTCCGTGTCATTCCCTTCCTAGGCCTCGCCGTCGTCCACCGCCCTGGTGCTCTCGGCGCGGCCTAGTCAATGACCGACATGCATCTGAAGTGGACTGTACGTGGAGAGGCCGACAACTGGGTTCACGGCCGCATGCAAGAAAATTCCTCCATATTACGCGCAAAATAATGATTCCTCCACCTGACATCAGGGACGCACCGAAAGGGCCTCTGTATTTCGCGAAAAAAATGTTACCGCCGCTGACAACTCGGACCCACCAGCTATATCTTCGTACGCAAGGAAGTGCCTCCTTATTACACACAAAAAATGAATACTCCCCCTGTTAGCTAGGACCCAGTATAGTGGTAGGCTGACTTGTGGGCCTACTAAGTTGACGGGGATGGAGGGCTTTGTCAACTTAGTCAATATGCACGATTCTAGCTCCAGTGACCGTACGATGTCCATCCAACGACCGTAGTGCTTCTTCAACTTCTGGTCTTCTTGCTCCAGCCACCCAAACCAGCGCCGGTCGTGCCTTGTGCTCCTGCCTCCCGTAGCCGGCTGCGATGCGACGGAGGCCTCACCGCCCCCTACTACTCCCACCGCTGGCCAGACCATCCCTCTACTCACCCACACCCCCTGTTATTCTGCGGCGACGGTAGCCTCACACCGCAGCGAACCAGTGAACCCTCGTACTCCTCTATGTGTGGGCATCCACTGCCGCGTCTTCCCCGGCTTCGCGTCGTCCCCTTCCTAGGCCTCACCGTCGTCCACCGACCTGGTGCTCTCGGCGCGGCGTGGTCAACATGGTCAAGGAACGGCTTCCATCGGACGTGGACTGTACGTGGAGAGGCTGACAGCTGGGTCCATGGCCGCAGCAAGGAAGTGCCTCCTTATTACGTGTAAAATAATTATTCCTGCACCTGACAGCGGGGACCCACCGGACGGGCCATCGTATTTCGCGGAAAAAATGTTTCCCCCTGACTGCTGGGACCCACCAGCTACATCTTCGCACGCAAGGAAGTGCCTGAGAGTCGGGACCCACCTGGTCGAAGCGTACGTAACGTTGTCATTCTGGTCGCGAACGTGTACGTACATATATACTGGTGGATGTAGAGGCGCGCACGTGTCGTAGTAGAGGCACGCACGTAGCATGTACATGTACGTACAGCGGCTAGGGTGCAAGAAAGAAAATACGGCCACGTATGTGTACATATGGGCGGGGTCTCGAACGCCTACTCGCGCATATGTACGACCAGGGCTCGTATACATGGCTAGGTCAGAACAGAGAAACAGCATCGTCGTCGTGTTCATGGGGAGGCAACGGAATGCGTCGTGTTCATGGGGAGGCAATGAAATGCGTCGTGTTCATGGGGAGGCAACGAAATGCGTCGTGTTCATCAGGAGGCAACAGAACACGTGGGAGCCAACCGGCTGGGTCGGAACGGAATGCATGGTCGTGTTCATCGGGAGGGCTTGGACGGAACAGACAATGGAAACGAGGCCTGGCGTACCGCAAAACAGAGGAAACAGAGCTCCTACGTTCGGAATGGGGTCCTGTTGATCGGGAGGGGTGTGGCGTACCGCAAAACGAAGGAAACGGACCTCCTACGGTCGAAACGGGGGTCCTGTTGATCGGGAGGGGTGTGGCGTACCACAAAACGGACGAAATGGACCTCCTACGGTTGAAACGGGGGTCCTGTTAATCGGGGGGGTGTGGCGTACCGCAAAACAG
>NC_041382.1:213358828-213378034 GCF_002162155.2 Triticum dicoccoides | reverse complement strand
CTCCACACCACGGGGTCCTGTTCAACCACCCCTTCACAGGCACCCCTCCGTCGTCTACTGTTCATCCAGCCCTCCACACCACGGGGTCCTGTTCATCCAAAGGCAACGCCACCGCTCACTGTTCATCCACCCCCCCCCCCGCAACGCTCACTGTTCATCCAATCGATCGGCTTCAGTTAGCAGCAGTAGCGAAGGAATCGCTTGATCGGGTTCAGTTAGCAGCCATCGATCGATCGCTCGGGTTCAGTAACGCGTAGCCTGCAGTGCAATCGCTCGGGTTCAGTTAGAGCCCAACGCCTCGCTCGGGTTCAGTTAGAGCCAACGCCTCGCACACAAGCGCGTACATGTACGAGAGAAACGCGCATCGCTCGGCCCCCGACCTCCCACCGTAACCGGGAACATCCCGAAATTTTCCTCCCCCTCGCTTCTGCCACGTTTTTTCCGTCATGGACGGCCCAAAGAATGCCATGCAGCTGCATCTCCGGCCCGCCCAGGACGAAAAGCCCATTTTCTGTCATGATTTTTTGTCATAGAAGTAGGAGCCCACCACATCTATGATGATACCGGGTTTTGTCAGAATTATCGTCATAGAAGTGTCATATGTATGACAGAGAAAAATTTCGTTCGGCCCAAAATGTCACGGATGTGTCTTTTTTTGTAGTGTCACTACTATCGAGATTTAGTAAAAATAGACCACTCATCAAGGGTGCATGACCGTAAAAGATATTACTCATATAAATAGAACAACCATTATTCTTTGATTTAAGTGAATAACCGTCTCGCATCAAACAAGATCCAGATAATGTTCATGCTTAACGCTGGCACCAAATAACAATTATTTAGGTCTAATACTAATCCTGAAGGTAGATGTAGAGGTAGCGTGCCGACGGCAATCACATCAACTTTGGAACCATTTCCCACGCACATCGTCACCTCGTCCTTAGCCAATCTTCGCTTAATCCGTAGCCCCTGTTTCGAGTTGCAAATATTAGCAACAGAACCAGTATCAAATACCCAGGTGCTACTGTGAGCATTAGTAAGGTACACATCAATAACATGTATATCAAATATACCTTTCACTTTGCCATCCTTCTTATCTGCCAAATACTTGGGGCGGTTCCTCTTCCAGTGACCAGTCCCTTTGCAGTAGAAGCACTCAGTCTCACGCTTAGGTCCAGACTTGGGCTTCTTCACTTGAGCAGGAACTTGCTTGCTGTTTTTCTTGAAGTTCCCCTTCTTCCCTTCTACCCTTCTTTTGGAAACTGGTGGTATTGTTGACCATCAACACTTGATGCTCCTTCTTGATTTCTACCTCTGCAGCCTTTAGCATTGCGAAGAGCTCGGGAATTGTCTTATCCATCCCTTGCATATTATAGTTCATCACGAAGCTCTTGTAGCTTGGTGGCAGTGATTGAGGAACTCTATCAATGACACTATCATCAGGAAGATTAACTCCCAGCTGAGTCAAGTGGTTGTGGTACCCATACATTCTGAGTATATGTTCACTGGCAGGACTATTCTCCTCTATTTTGCAGTTATGCAACTTATTGGAGACTTCATATCTCTCAATCCAGGCATTTGCTTGAAATATTAATTTCAACTCGTGGAACATCTCATATGCTCCATGACGTTCAAAACATCGTCGAAGTCCCGGTTCTAAGCCATAAAGCTTGACACACTGAACTATCGAGTAGTCATCAACTTTGCTCTGCCAGATGTTCTTAACGTTGTCAGTAGCATCTGCAGCAGGCTTGTCTCCCAGCGGTGCTTCCGGGACGTAATTCTTCTGTGCAGTAATGATGATAATCCTCAAGTTAAGGACCCAATCCGTGTAGTTGCTACCATCATCTTTCAACTTAGCTTTCTCTATGAACGCATTAAAATTCAATGGAACAACAACACGGGCCATCTATCTACAATAACATAGACATGCAAAATACTATCAGGTACGAAGTTCATGATAAATTAAAGTTTAATTAATCATATTACTTAAGAACTCCCACTTAGATAGACATCCCTCTAATCATCTAAGTGATCACGTGATCCATATCAACTAAACCATGTCCAATCATAACGTGAGATGGAGTAGTTTTCAATGGTGAACATCACTATGTTGATCATATCTACTATATGACTCACGCTCGACCTTTCGGTATCAGTGTTCCGAGGCCATATCTGCATATGCTAGGCTCGTCAAGTTCAACCCAAGTATTCTGCTTGTGCAAAACTGGCTTGCACCCGTTGTATGTGAACATAGAGCTTATCACACCCGATCATCATGTGGTGTCTCACCACGATGAACTGTAGCAACAGTGCATACTCAGGAAGAACACGTGTACCTTGAAATTTAGTGAGAGAACATCTTATAATGCTACCGCGGAACTAAGCAAAATAAGATGCATGAAGGATAAAATCACATGCAATCAAATATAAGTGATATGATATGGCCATCATCATCTTGTGCCTTTGATCTCCATCTCCAAAGCACCGTCATGATCACCATCGTCGCCGGCTTGACACCTTGATCTCCATCGAAGCATCATTGTCGTCTCGCCAGCTATTGCTTCTACGACTATCGCTACCCCTTAGTGATAAAGTAAAGCAATTACATGGCGATTGCATTTCGTACAATAAAGCGACAACCATATGGCTCCTGCCAGTTGCCGATAATTGTGTTACAAAACATGACCACCTCATACAACAATTTATATAATCACGTCTTGACCATATCACATCACAACATGCCCTGCAAAAACAAGTTAGATGTCCTCTACTTTGTTGTTGCAAGTTTTACGTGGCTGCTACGGGCTTCTAGCAAGAACCGTTCTTTCCTACGCATCAAAAACCACAACGTAGTATAGTCATTGCTTTTTGATCTTCAGAAAGAACCATGTTCGTTGAAACAGATTCAACTAAAGTTGGAGAAACATACACCCACTAGCCACCTATGTGCGAAGCACATCGGTAGAACCAGTCTCGCGTAAGCGTACGCGTAATGTTGGTCTGAGCCGCTTCATTCAACAATACCGCTGAATCAAGAATCAACTAGTGACGGCAAGCAATATGTATATACTCACGCCCACAACTCCTTTGTGTTCTACTCGTGCATATAACATCTACGCATAGACCTGGCTCGGATACCACTATTGGGGAACGCAGTAATTTAAAAAAAATCCTACGCACACGCAAGATCCATCTAGGTGATGCATAACAACGAGAGGGGAGAGTGTTGTCCATGTACCCTCGTAGATCGTAAGCAGAAGCGTTATGCCAACATGGTTGATGTAGTCGTACGTCTTCACAATCCGACCGATCCTAGCACCGAAGCTACGACACCTCCGCGATCTGCACACGTTCAGCTCGGTGACGTCCCAAGAACTCTAGATCCAGCTAAGGTCGAGGGAGAGTTTCCTCAGCACGACGGAGTGATGACGGTGATTATGAACTTACCGACGCAGGGCTTCGCCTAAGCTTTATAATGATATGACCAAGGTGGAAATCTGTGGAGGGGCACCGCACACAGCTAAACAATCAACTTGTGTGTCTATGGGATGCCCCCTCCCCCGTATATAAAGGAGTGGAGGAGGGGAGGGCCATCCCTCTCATGGTGCGCCCAAGGGGGGAGTCCTACTCCCGGTGAGAGTAGGTTTCCCCCTTCCCTAGTTGGAGTAGGAGAGGAAGGAAGGGTGAGAGAGAGGGAAGGAAAGGGGGGCACCCAATTCGGATTGGGCTTGGGGGGGGCGCCCTCCACCTTGGCTGCCTCCTCCTCTCTCCCACTAAGGCCCAATAAGGCCCATTGACTCCCCGAGTGAGGGAGTCCTGGATTAGGGGGTCCTCGGACAGCCGGACTATATACTTTGACCGGACTATTGGACTATGAAGATACAAGATTGAAGACTTCATCCCATGTCTAGGTGGGACTCTCCTCTGCGTGGAAGGCAAGCTTGGCAATTCGGATATGTAGATCTCCTCCCTTATAACCGACTCTGTGTAACCCTAGACCCCTCCGGTGTCTATATAAACCGGAGGGTTTAGTCCGTAGGACAACAACAATCATAATCATAGGCTAGCTTCTAGGGTTTAGCCTCTACGATCTCGTGGTAGATCAACTCTTGTAATACTCACATCATCAAGATCAATCAAGAAGGAAGTAGGGTATTACCTCCATCGAGAGGGCCCGAACCTGCGTAAACATTCTGTCCCCTACCTCCTGTTACCATCAGCCTTAGACGCACAGTTCGGGACCCCCTACCCGAGATCCGCCGGTTTTGACACCGACATTGGTGCTTTCATTGAGAGTTCCACTGTGTCGTCACGTAAAGGCTTGATGGCTCATTCGATCATCAGCAACGATGCGATCCAGGGTGAGGTTTTTCTCCCCGGACAGATCTTCGTATTCGGCGGCTTCGTACTGTGGGCCAACTCACTTGGCCATCTAGAGCAGATCGAGAGCTACGCCCCTGGCCATCAGGTCTGGTTTGGAAGCTTGAACTATACTGCCGACATCCGCGGAGACTTGATCTTCGACGGATTCGAGCCCATGTCAGGTGCACCGCACAGTCACAACGAGCATGACTTAGCTCTGCTGTCGGACGATGTTCAGGAGATCACACCTGTGGCTACTCCGTCCCTCAATCCGGAGCAGATCGTGCCGTCTGAGGACGGGTGGATGGACCCCACCACGGAGGTCGCACACTCAGCGGCGATAGAGTCGAATACTGACTTCACCTCCTATGAGACATGTGTTACCGGACCCTTGGATTTGTCCCCGGCCATAGGCTCCAAACCGCCTGTGTCCGTGCCTATCCAATCTGATTGGCCACTGATCATGGAGTTTACCTCCGCGGATATTTTTCAGCACTCGCCCTTGGGCGATGTGCTAGATTCATTGAGGTCTCTCTCCTTGTCAGGAGACCCTTGGCCGAACTATGTCCGGCTTGAGTGGGAAGCGGACGACAAAGAAATTCATTCCCCACCCACCACCCACTTAATAGCCAATGTCGATGACTTAACCGACATGCTTGATTTCGGCTCCAAAGACATCGACGGTATGGACGACGATGCAGGAGAAGAACAGGAACCACCGCCCACAGGGCGCTGGATAGCCACCTCATCATATGATATATATATATATATATGGTGGACACCCCAAAGAAAGCGATGGTAATAAGACAACGGAGGATAATCCCCTCGAGAAGCAATCTAAGCACCGGCGTCATCGGCGCCGCTCTAAGCCCCGCCATAGCAAAAGCAGCGATACCGGCACAAGAGACAATAGCGCTGCAGATAGTGCTGAAGACAAAGACAATTCCCTCCAGCCAGGCTTCGAGCGGGAGGATGGGCAAGCTAGCCCTAAGGAACAGGCGACATACGGAGAATCCGAGGATGACAATTACATGCCCCTCTCCGAAGACGAGGTGAGCCTCGGCGACGAAGAATTCATCGTGCCTGAGGATCCCGTCGAGCAGGAGCGCTTCAAGCGCTGGCTTATAGCCACAGCAAAAAGCCTGAAGAAAAAGCAGCAGCAGCTTCAAGCTGATCAAGATCTGCTAGCGGATAAATGGACCGAGGTTCTGGCAGCCGAGGAATACGAACTCGAGCGCCCAACCAAAAGTTACCCAAAGCGCAGGTTTCTACCCCAACTCGAGAAGGAAGCATTAAAGCCTACACTATCAGCGTATGATGTGGCTGACCGGCCACCTCGTGGGCGAGATAAAGCGGCATATCAGCCCGAAGTCCAGCCCGCGCCCCGTCACCAGTCAAACAGAAACACCAAGGCCCGGGGCTACACGCAGGACCCGCGAGACGTATTGGAAAACAAAGCAGGACATACAAGATCGATCTACGGATCACAGGGGCGCGCCCCAACGCGTGACGACGACCATCATGACGGATATACTAAAAGCAAATCTGGCCGGGCCGAATACAGCAAACAAGACTCGTATGAACTGCGTCGTGATATAGCCTGGCACAGAGGCGCCGCACACCTCCTATGCTTCACCGATGAAGTAATGGATCATGAATTCCCAGAAGGGTTTAAACCCGTGAACATTGAATCATATGATGGTACAACAGACCCCGCGGTATGGATTGAAGATTTCCTCTTCCACATCCACATGGCCCGCGGTGACGATCTACATGCCATCAAGTACCTCCCACTAAAATTGAAAGGGTCGGCTCGGCATTGGCTGAATAGCCTGCCGACAAACTCCATTGGCGGTTGGGAGAACTTGGAAGACGCATTCCTTGACAACTTTCAGGGCACTTATGTGCGACCACCGGATGCTGATGACTTGAGTCACATAACCCAACATCCCGGGGAGTCAGCCAGGAAATTCTGGAGTCGGTTCCTAACTAAAAAGAACCAAATTTTCGACTGTCCGGATGCCGAGGCCTTAGCAGCATTTAAGCATAACATCCGCGACGAGTGGCTCGCCCGACACCTCGGCCAAGAGAAGCCGAAGTCCATGGCAGCCCTCACGACACTCATGACCCGCTTTTGTGCGGGCGAGGACAGCTGGCTGGCTCGCAACAACAACACATCAAGAAATCCTGGCAATTTAGATGCCAAAGATAGCAACGGCAAGCCACGTCGCAACAGACACAAGCGCCGCAACAACGGCGACAACGCCGAAGACACGATAGTCAATGCCGGATTCAGTGGCTCTAAGTCCGGTCAGCGGAAAAAGCCATTCAAAAGAAGCAATCTGGGCCCGTCCAGTTTGGACTGCATACTCGATCGCTCATGTCAAATTCACGGCACCCCCGATAAACCAGCCAACCACACCAACAGAGAATGTTGGGTGTTCAAACAGGCCGGCAAGTTGAATGCCGAAAATAAGGAAAAGGGGCTGCATAGCGACGACAAGGAGGAGCCCCGGCCGCCGAACACAGGAGGACAGAAGAAATTTCCTCCCCAAGTGAAAACGGTGAACATGATATACGCAACCCATATTCCCAAGCGGGAACGGAAGCGTGCACTAAGGGACGTCTATGCCATGGAGCCAGTCGCCCCAAAGTTCAACCCATGGTCTTCTTATCCGATCACTTTCGATTGCAGGGACCACCCTACCAGTATCTGCCATGGCGGTTCTGCCGCATTGGTCCTTGACCCCATCATTGACGGATTTCACCTCACTCGAGTCCTTATGGACGGTGGCAGCAACCTGAACCTGCTCTATCAGGATACAATGCGCAAAATGGGTATCGACCCCTCGAGGATCAAACCCACAAAGACCACCTTTAAAGGTGTCATACCAGGTGTAGAGACCTGTTACACGGGCTCAATCACACTGGAAGTGGTCTTCGGATCTCCAGACAACTTCCGAAGCGAGGAGTTGATCTTCGATAGCATCCCCTTCCGCAGTGGCTATCACGCACTGCTCGGACGAACCGCATTCGCCAGATTCAATGCGGTACCGCATTATGCATACCTCAATCTCAAAATGTCAGGACCTCGCGGGGTTATAACAGTTAATGGAAACACAGAACGCTCGCTCCGTACGGAGGAGCACACTGCGACCCTCGCGGCAGAAGTACAGAGTAAACCGCCAATTCGGCGATAAAGCCCCCGGACACCTTCAAGCGAGTCCGGAGTACCCTCAACAGGATTGCCCGGCATGTTCAGAGCTCGCATAGCAATTCGGCCTCCGTCCTAGTCCCATTCAAGCGGCGAAATTTGCGCCGCGCATACATAATTACGCACTCAAAATACCATGGGCATAGGTGGAGGCACGACTATGGCACAGCCCACAATGCGGCTCAACCGCCTCAGGACCCGTATATCTTTACCATTTTCTTCCTTTCAGGACCCTATTCTCTGAAGGACCTCTCCGATACCCTGATTATCGGACCCATCACGGGAAGGAAACACCAAGGAAGCAAGAAGCTTTGACGTACAAGGGAATCCCCAGGTGGTCTCTGATAACGATCGCTATACCTATTTTACATACCCACACGCAGCCTGCCCTTGGATAGGACATGTCAAATAGTCCTATTTTTGCTTATTGCACTACTTATACATACGCTTTGATGTATCATTTAAATAACAATGTACAACATTAGCTTATTATTGCATTTCTTCATCTTTTTTTCCTGTCTGCTTATTTACGACAAATTGCACCCGTACATTCTGGTACGTCCAGTGCGCCAGGGGCTTCAGTATACCCCATAACACGGCAAGAAAAGTTCGAACACTTTCGACAGTGCGGCACCCGAACTTATAGCATTATATGCATCAGCTCCGAATCATGGCTTGGGTCAATAGTTGGGTTTGCCCAGCTCCCATGTTTTGGTACCTTACGTTCCGCTATATCGGCTAAGGTAGCATTGGGAGAACTACTGCGATTGTGTCCCGGTTCTTCCGGACGAGCACCTCAGTAGAGAAAGCCGAAAACTGACTGTCATGATGCGGCGAGAGCTGGTCGCTGTTCGAGAGGTCTCAAATTCTTAAAGATTTTTTCCCCTTTGGGTGAGGAATCGGCCTTGTCTGATTTAGGCGTATATAGCGCCCCAAGTTCGGCCTTCCGAATACTATGGGCTTCGCCAAAGTTTAAAATTATAGACTTCTATGGCTAAGTGAGAGGGGTAAAGCTGTATAGTCCAATTGCCTTGTTCGCTGCGCTAAACACCTCCTTAAAGGACCAATTTTTTTGGATAAAGAGTGTTTAAGATTTATCCTGAACACCTCAGTACTAGTTACATGGGGGCAGAAACCGACGACTGACCAACTCTCAGATTTTATAAACGGCCGCACAGAAGGTAATATTTTAAATCGACAAGCGTTATATAGCACACATGAACTCGTTTTCATATTACAGGATCAAATGAGTACATTCATTCAAATATTACATCCTTACCACATTCCTCCGCCACAAGGCGGACACCCTTCAGGACACTGTCATAATACTTTTTGGGGTGGCGATGCTGCTTGCCCTCTGGTGGCCCCTCCTTCACCAGCTTTTCGACGTCCATCTTCGCCCAGTGCACTTTCGCACGGGCAAAGGCCCTACGCGCACCTTCAATGCATACGGACCGCTTTATGACTTCAAACCGTGGGCAGGCATTCACAAGCCGCTTTACCAGGCTGAAGTAGCTGCCAGGCAGGGGCTCGCTAGGCCACATCCGGACTATGAGACCCTTCATGGCCAGTTCGGCCGCCTTGTGAAGCTCGACCAGTTGCTTCAGCTGGTCGCTCAAGAGCATCGGATATTCGGTCCCAGTATATTGAGACTAGAACAACTTTTCCGTCGAACTCCCTTCCTCGACCTGGTAGAACTCCGCGGCATCCGATACGCTGCTTGGTAGATCTGCGAACGCTCCTGGAGAGCTCCGAATTCGGGTAAGTAAAAGGAAAGTCTCCTTCACATGCTTGCTTTGCATAATGGATGCCTTACCCGCCGCCATCTTCTTGACCGCCTGAATCTCCTGGAGGGCCTTTTGGGCTTCGGCCTTGGCATTTTGTGCGTTCTCGAGGGCCTTCGCAAGCTCGAACCCCTGCGTCTTAGAGTCACGCTCCAAGGACTCGTATTTCTTGACAAAATCCTGGAGCTCTTGCTGAACCTCGCCGACTCAGGCCTCTTACTTCTCGCGCTCGATGCGCTCCTTGGCCGCTTTGTCTTCGGCCTCGGACAGCTCTTCTTCACGGCCGCCACTTCGGTCGTGGCCCCTAGCAAAATTCATGATGATCCTATGATCTAATAACCACTTTTTTCTTTATCAATATATAGACGGAGTATCACTTATCTTTGTTCTCTTCGAGCTGCCTCTTGGTAAGGCTGAGCTCTTCCTCAGACCGCTCAAGGTCCCGCTTCAGTCCGAAACCTCCGCAGTACGAGCGGCAGCGGCCCGCAGCGAAGCCTGCTTATTCACATAGACATATTCTGATTAGACTCCTGTGATTGTTATTTGATCCTCTGTTCGGCCTTTCTTTGTGAACACCAAACAGAGCATCAGGGGCTACTGTCTATGATGTGATATTTTCTCATAATTTGATTACTTACCTCAAAGCCTGTTAGGAGGCTGGCACAGGCTTTGGTCAATCCGCTTTTGGCGGACCGAACCTTCTCGACCACCGCACTCATGATGGTGCGGTGCTCTTTGTCAATGGAAGCGCCAGGAAGCGCTTCCAGCAAGTTGTCTGATGCCTCTAGATGGACAAAGGCCATCGACACAGATGGCTCACCCCCCTTAGCGAGGGGTCGCCTGATAGAATCCGGGACCACTGGAGGTTCCGGCGCAGTATCCGGCTGGGGGCCAAACTTGCTGCGTCCCCCGTCATTAGAACCCATGGGAGTCTTACCCCCCATGCGCCCGGCATCTGGGATGTCGCCTTGGGGCGCCTCCAGAATTATCTCCCCTTGGTTCGGTGCCCTTTGAGACAACACCTCGATGTCGTCCGTGGGCCGGGGGGAGGTGGCTGTCGGGAGTGAATCGCTATTCATCGCCGACTGTCCCAAAGACTCATCCGAAGAGGATACGTCGATATGGGCTTTGGACGGACTGCATGATCATGTTTGACATGATAAGAAGCAATAAAACGAAACATACCAGAATTATTATAGTATACGGATACTTACAACTTCGCCAGGGGCTTGTCCATGGGCAACCACTCCTTGTCGCTGTAAGCGGCTGTTGTGGAGTGGTCCGAAAGGAGGGTCCTTCCCTTCTTGGACCCTTCGCCCTCCCCAGATGGGGCGGCCTTCCTTTTCTTGTCCCCCCGGTTGGGGCGGGGGGACTTTCCTCTTCCTCCTCCTCGTTTTCATGGGAGGAGTGCGCCTCGGTGTTTTTGGACAATGAGTCCGATACAACCTTGCGCCGGAGACCTTTCCTGGTCCCCGTGGCCTTCTTCTTGGCCTTCTTCTCCGACGCATCATAGGGTGCCGGAACCATCATCTCCGTTAAGAGAGCCCTTGTTGGATCTTCGGGCAATGGGGTCGGACAATCGATCCGCTCCGTTGTCGCTATCCAGTCCTGTTAAAATGGCGTGGAGGCTCAGATCCCTCACATGATTATACTGGGGAAAGGAACATATTATGAGATATAAAGAGCTTACCGGATTGGCAGGGCACTTTGCGCTGAGTCCGCGATCCTCGATAAGGGGAGGAGGTACCTCGGCGGCCTTGAACAGCACCTTCCAGATGTCTTTGTGCGTTGTGTCGAACAGCTCTCGTAGCGTCTGGTGCTTGGCCGGGTCGAACTCCCACATATTGAATGCCCGTCTTTGACACAGAAGGATCCGGCAGAAGAGCATGACCTGGACCATGTTGACAAGCTTGATTTTCTTGCTTATCATATTTTTAACACAGTTCTGGAGTCCGGTCAGCTCCACCGATGAACCCCAGGATAGGCCATTCTCTTTCCAGGAGGTGAGCCACGTGGGGATGTCGGATCGAAATTCGGGGGCCGCCACCCAGTTGGTGTCGCGCGGCTCGGTGATGTAGAACCACCCCAATTGCCACCCCTTCACGGTCTCCACATAGGAGCCTTCGAGCCAGGTGACGTTGGGCATTTTGCCCACCATGGCGCCTCTGCACTCCGCTCGCTGGCCTACCACCACCTTCGGTTTCACGTTGAAGGTCTTCAGCCACAGGCCGAAGTGGGGCTTGATGCGGAGGAAGGCCTCGCACACGATGATAAACGTCGAGATGTTGAGGATGAAATTGGGGGCCAGATCATGGAAGTCCAGCCTGTAGTAGAACATGAGCCCATGGACAAATGGGTGGACGGAAAATCCCAGTTCACGGACGAAGTGGGTGAGGAATACAACCCTCTCATGGGGTTCTGGAGTAGGGACGATCTGCCCCGCGTCTGGGAGCCGGTGCGCGATGTCTGCGGCCAGGTATCCGGCTTCCCGGAGCTTCGTAATGTTCTCCTCCGTAACGGAGGAGACCATCCACTTGCCTCCCGCTCCGGACATGTTTGGAATGGCTTTGCGGAGAAGACGAGAACCTGGGCGCTGGAGCTCGAGTGCGCGAGAATGGATGGGCAGGGGAAGAAGAAGGCGTGGGTGAAAAAGAGGAATTCTTGTCCCTTTATAAAGGCGGTAGAAACTGTGCGCCTCCCTACTTGCCCCATAAAATCGCTTATTCCCCAAGCACCATGATTGATGGCATGGTTGGGTTACCCATATCCGTATTGATGAGAATATTGTGATAAGGGGAACACGATCTCTGCTTCGACAAGACGTGCCAATAAAACCGCCTCGCAACACGTGCAGTGGCAAGCAGGGAAAACGGTTTGTAATGACCGGGCCACGGCAGGACGTCACGTTATGAAAAGTTGTCAGCAGATTAGATTTGTGGAATAATATACTCTCTATGGTGGTATGTGGAATTTGTTTTGCATATCCGAACACGATCCTTGTGTTCAAAATCTTCTATGGAGTATTCGTAGAAGGAACCCGCCTTGCAATGACGAAGACAATCTGCGCGCCGGACTCATCGTCATTGAAGCCTGATTCAGGGGCTACTGAGGGAGTCCTGGATTAGGGGGTCCTCGGAAGCCGGACTATATACTTTGGCCGGACTGTTGGACTATGAAGATACAAGATTGAAGACTTCGTCCCGTGTCCGGGTGGGACTCTCCTTTGCGTGGAAGGCAAGCTTGGCAATTCGGATATGTAGATCTCCTCCATTGTAACCAACTCTGTGTAACCCTAGACCCCTCCGGTGTCTATATAAACCGGAGGGTTTAGTCCGTAGGACAACAACAATCATAATCATAGGCTAGCTTCTAGGGTTTAGCCTCTACGATCTCGTGGTAGATCAACTCTTGTAATACTCATATCATCAAGATCAATCAAGCAGGAAGTAGGGTATTACCTCCATCGAGAGGGCCCGAACCTGGGTAAACATTGTGTCCCCCGCCTCCTGTTACCATCAGCCTTAGACGCACAGTTCGGGACCCCCAACCCGAGATCCGCCGGTTTTGACATCGACACCGGGGGGTTCTGGTAACTCCCGGGTACTTCGGTAAATGCCCGAACTCATCCGGAACCATTCCGATGTCCAAACATAGCCTTCCAATATATCGATCTTTATGTCTCGACCATTTCGAGACTCCTCGTCATGTCTGTGATCACATCCGGGACTCCGAACTACCTTCGGTACATCAAAATACATAAACTCATAATACTGATCGTCATCGAACGTTAAGCATGCGGACCCTATGGGTTCGAGAACTATGTAGACATGACCAAGACTCATCTCCGGTCAATAACCAATAGCGGAACCTAGATGCTCATATTGGTTCCTACATATTCTACGAAGATCTTTATCGGTCAAACCGCATAACAACATGCGTTGTTTCCTTTGTCATCAGTATGTTATTTGCCCGAGATTCGATCGTCGGTATCTCAATACCTAGTTCAATCTCGTTACCGGCAAGTCTCTTTACTCGTTCCGTAATGCAACATCCCGTAACTAACTCATTAGTCATTTTGCTTGCAAGGCTTATAGTGATGTGCATTACCGAGAGGGCCCAGAGATACCTCTCCGATACACAGAGTGACAAATCCTAATCTCGATCTATGCCAACTCAACAAAAACCATCGGAGACACGTGTAGAGCATCTTTATAGTCACCCAGTTACGTTGTGACATTTGATAGCACACTAAGTGTTCCTCCGGTATTTGGGAGTTGCATAATCTCATAGTCATAGGAACATGTATAAGTTATGAACAAAGCAATAACAACAAACTAAACTATCATCATGCTAAGCTAACGGATGGGTCAAGTCAATCACATCATTCTCTAATGATGTGATCCCGTTAATCAAATGACAACTCATGTCAATGGTTAGGAAACTTAACCATCTTTGATTAACGAGCTAGTCAAGTAGAGGCATACTAGTGACACTCAGTTTGTCTATGTATTCACACATGTACTAAGTTTCCGGTTAATATAATTCTAGCATGAATAATAAACATTTATCATGATATAAGGAAATATAAATAACAACTTTATTATTGACTCCAGGGCATATTTCCTTCAGTAGCCTCGCACTGCCGCCAGTGCAACTCCTCGCCATCGTAGCTGCAAAGCTGAGGACCACCAACAAACCGCACGGCAGAGAGAAGCATGGTCCAACAAACACCTTCCACCTGGTCGAGGGACAACAACCACCCAACACCTCCGGCAAGAGCCTGAACCGCCCGTGAAGGCTATCACTCGCTCCAAGGGGCAGCCTTGCAACGACCCAGCACCTAGCCTCGGACAACTCCCATGCTGGCACCACCTGGTGAGCACCACCGCTCGCCAGACAACCTAGAGGTGGCCCAACGCTCTCTGCTCGCTAAGAACTCCATCCTAGCCGAGCCAACACAGTGCCGCCACTGGTCTGGTCGATGGATCGCATCGCCCCCTCCAAATACGCCATCGCGCCAGTCCGCCTCACCGCACTACTGCATGTCCCCGCCAAGACCACCGCTCCTTCACTCCTCCCGGTGTGCACTGTCGAAGGCCACCACCACACCAAGCCACCACCGCAGTCGCCTGCACCAGCATAGTGCCCAACAGCCATGGAGACTCGGTGTCATCGTGCCTGAATGTACCCGGTCAGCCAGATCCAGATAAGAACGAGCAGGATCGGGCAGAACCGAGACTCCTGCCCGTCATCGCCACAGGCGGCACCACCCGACGGGGAAACGCCCCACCCCACCACCACGGCCACCGCATCGGGCCGCCGCCGGAACTTCGCCGCCCCACGCCGCCAAGCTCAACGCCCTCGGCGGCGGCGAGGGGGAGGAGAGGGACGGGGGGCGGCTGGCGGAGGGACGCGTGTGTGTGTGTTTGGGGGGGGGGGGGTCTTTTCAGGACTCTTCGGCCGCATTGTGGTTTGGAACGCTTTTGGGTGAACTGACTGATGTGTGCAATTCTACACTTATACCCCTTCGTCCGAAAATATTTATTTTAAATTTGTCCCTCAAAGGGATGTATGTAGCACCAAATTTTTCTGGACGAAGGGAGTATACTACAAAGACCTCCAGCGGACCAAGAGGGAGCCGAGTCGTCTCTCTTGTCCATGCAACTCTTCCAAGTTCAAAACACTGCCATATCATGCAGGAGTAGAGAACAGAGCAAGCATCCCAAATAGCATAGCAGATCACAACATGGCGGCGGTACAATTCGGCCCTCACGAGAAGATGACGCTTGACGCGGAGCTGTTGCAAGTGCTAACCGCCGGCGACAAGGTCCGCATGGAGGAGATACTGAGCAGACAAGACCATGGTGCCGGCCACCGCCGCCAGCAAACAGCCGGCCAGGGCCACGTCGCGGTAAACGTCCATGGCGCGACACCAAGCCGCTTTCTCCTAGGCGTGGCGAGCAACGGGAACACGGCTCTGCACCTTGTCGCCGCCAGCCGCGGCCACGTCGAGCTGGCGACGCTCCTCTGCGAGAGGGCGCCCACGCTGGTCACCGCGCGCAACAAGTGCCTCGACACTCCGCTGCACTGCGTGGCGAGGTTCGGCCATGCGGATGTGGCGGCTGTGCTCTTGCCGAGGATGCGAGCCGGCGGGGCGGAGGAGGAGTCCGCGCTGCGCGCGAGGAACCAGTCGGGCGCAACCGCCTTGTACGAAGCCGTCCGGCACGGGCGTGCCGGTGTGGTGGATCTGCTCATGACGGAGGCTCCCGATCTGGCCTCCGTTGACGGCGACGAGGGTGTCTCGCCGCTCTACCTGGCGGCGGTGACCGGCTCGATCCCGATGGTCCGCGCGCTGCTACGCCCGTCGCAAAACGGAACACCCTCGGCGGCGTTGTTTTCTGGTCCGGAGAGACGGACTGCTTTGCATGCTGCGGCGGCTAGGAGCAGAGGTAGGACTGAAAAGGTCTACAGCTACCGCTTCTCTACTTCTTCCAAGAGCTTTTTGGCTTCAATTTTGATGTTTCAAGCAAAGTTACTGCTACAATCCTTTCAGTAAATTTCAACCTGTACTCACGCGCTGACATACTAGCAAATTTCCCTGTAGAAATGGCTGAAGCAATACTGAGCTCGAGCTGGGGGCCAGAAGGTCCAACGTTGCTAACCAGGGCTGATTCGTCAGGGAGCACGCCTCTCCATTTTGCAGTACTGTATGGACGGCTTGATGTAGTTGTGCTCTTCCTTGATGGCCATGCTTCCCTCGGGCTGGCTAGCATTTCTGATGGCAACGGGTCATTTCCTCTGCATATTGCTGCTATGGTGGGACAAACTAGAATCATGGAGGAGCTCATACACAGAATCCCTGACTGCTATGAGATGGTTGATGGTAAAGGAAGAAATATTCTGCACTGTGCTGTGGAGCATGGTCGGGAAACCGCGGTTCGCCATATTTGCCGGAATGACATGTTCTCGATGCTGTGGAATGCTACGGATTCTGGAGGGAACACTCCACTCCATCTGGCTGCCCATCATGGATATCCCAAGATTGTCATTTTACTACTGAAGACGACAAGTGTGAAGACAAGCATTACCAACAACGATGGGCTAACTGCTATGGATCCTGCTATCCGTGCAATAGTACCTGGCCGGATGTACTATTTCCAGGTAAAGTTGTCTTCTACTACTATCTCCACATTGTGTTATATCTCTAATGTTTACTCCCTCCGATCCATGTTAATTGTTGCCCACTTAGTACAACTTACTAACCCTGTTCATAAGGGAATGGATTTCTCTCAACCCCCAGTCCCCCACGAAAGTGCATCTTCTATCTAGGTTGTCCAATGTTGCATTGGGATCTATACTTCTTTTTTTCTTTGCGAAAAGATCTGTGCTTCACTTCGTAGAAACTTCTCTTTTCTATTTTTCCTAGACAACACAGCCTGTAACTTGAAACTTTGCAGACCAACAAATCATTCGAACAACAATATTACGTAACAAACTTAATTGTCATTTTGGAACAATAGTTCTGTTCTTTTTCTTACTTATTGTAGTTCTAGTGTGTTGTTGATCTGCAAAAAGTCAAATTTATCTATTGTGTCATTTTGAATTTGAAGAAACAATGTCAAACCACATGGACATGGTGGTTACTTTATCTATAAAGTGAGGCGAAAACCTATTTAGAGATTATTATGTCACTAAGGATCTTAGTCTCATTCCTCGTACATAGAAATTTTAAAAAAAGGTCCAAGTGGATGTTAAAATACCTGCTCTTCCTTTGAAAATGAGATCAAAGATTTTTTTTTCCATTTTCCCTTCGCTCAATTCCTTTGTGTCGAAGTCATGAATAGTAGCAACTTGTGGCGGGTACATACTAACGCTCACCGTTGCGTGGCTGGCACCTCCACAGCCAAGCCCACCACTAATGACCACCATATTCATGGAGTTTGACTTTGATTTGATGCATAGGAGCATCTACAGCCACGGTAGGCAAATCCGGGTCCCTATACGTCCGCTGACGCTTCTGGACACGCCCGCGGACAATGATCGAACGGGCCTTAAATTTTTTCCATTTGCAAGCACAAACCCTATTTTTTTATAACACCAAATACATGCAAGCACATGCACATTGATCATTTTGGATGTTTTTAGTCCTATTGGGCTGGCGGGATAGTTCGTACTTAAGGTTTCCAATGTCGATGACATCTGTGTTGGGCCGGAAGGTTTGGGGGTTTAGTCCCACCTCGCCGCACGAGGAGTGACGGGACCGGCTTAAATAGCCACATCGTCCAAAAGCGATAAACTTCGGTCATCATTGCACCCATTCTGAACGAGGGATCGTCACTATCAATCTTCTCTGCTTAGATAATCCATATTCCTCACAAAGGGAGCATTGATGCTTGCCCGAATCTTTTTGAATCATTTCATCAAGCTCCGTCGGGCCATACCGGTCGTCCGACGAACCATCTGAATCTATCGTTCTGCCTACCAAAAAATTACCCAATGATCTAGTCGGACAATGTGTAGAACACGTAGAGGGCAAGGTGTAGTCTGGCGCAAGTGTGGCAGCGGAGCTAGGACACGTCCGGCGCTGAGGAGGAAGAAGAGAGGAGAGGAGCAAGTGATCTAGAGGAGGAAAAGAAGAGGAGAGGGTAGGTCGAAGGGGGTTTGGTGCACTTTTTGTTGGGATCGAGCTGTTTGTTCCGATGTAGCGGACGCACCAGGCTACGCTCGGGCGCCCCATATCCGCCCCAGATTTAGTCTGGATATGAGGGGCGCCGATCAGTCCAGGCGTTTGAGGCCGGTTTGAGACACTTTTATTGTTGACCGGCCACTGATCTAGTCGGTCGTTTGAGGGTGGCACCCATAGGGTTTGGGTACCTTACCCCTCCCCCCTTGAGATTACCCACCACCCTTATCCATACCCGTCAATGGGTACAATTTTTTCTCATACCCGTTACCCGACAGGGTAGACGGGTACCCGCGGGTAAAATTACCCATGTTTTCAAAGCACTAATTTGAACAACTCATAGTCATAACAGCAACACATATCATAATTTATAAGCAACAGATTATAACAACACATAGTTATAAACAACAACATATTTAATAAACAACATCACTTTCTCATAAACAACAACACATCAAAACATCACATAGTTAAAAACAACAACACATGTTTCATACATTTTCAGTTCACATAGATTTTATATGGGTACATGGGTATGCGTTATACGATCTCATACCCTTACCCGCTCTATCTGGTGGGTTTTAGATTTCCCTATTTATATACCTATGGATAACTTTTTGTCACACACCATTACCCTAATAGGGTTTTTACCCGCAGGATACGTGGGTAATGGGTACCCATTGCCATCCCTATTTGAGGGGTGTTTGAGGTGTCCGGTTGTAGATGCTCTAACAATACATGTGTATCTAGGTTGACTTTGATTTGACCCTGGTTATTATAAGCATTGATTTGACCTATGTTTTTGAATTCATGTGAAGGAAACATCAAAGTTAATAGAACACTTGTGTTTACCGGTCCTCTGATTTGCGCATGCATTTCTATCTCATTTATATGTTTTTGCTGTACCTGCCTTTTAAGGATCCTGCAAACTAAATGAGCCCTAAACTTGTTTTATGAACAGGATCCTCATATTATTGTGCGCAGTTGTCTGGGCTGGTTGGGGGCAGCGATTACTTTAGATGGAGTCCACCTCCTTTATCTTCGTAACGTGTACAACAAACCCACTCGTGAAGAAGCATCACATAAACAAGACATGATTACAGAAAGTAGAACAATCGTGTCAGTGCTAATCGCCACCATGGCCTTCGGGGCAGCTTTCA
>NC_041382.1:213181963-213358319 GCF_002162155.2 Triticum dicoccoides | reverse complement strand
GTTCGTCGCCGACGACCATGGGCATGCAGGGACAGCAACGCTGGCGAGACGTTTCGCGTTCCGGCATTTGTGATTTCAGACACCATGGCCTTCCTCTGCTCCCTTACCGCGACCTGCTTTCTTATATATGGTGGTGCAAGAGAAATTCCGCGGGTCCACCGTCACTTGTACAACTTGCTGGCAACTGGCTTGGTGCCGGTGGGATCTCAATGTATGATTGCTGCGTTTGCATTCGGGTTTCACCTCATCCTGGGTTCAGTCAACCGTTGGGTCATCATCCTCGTATACACCTTGTCCTTAGCTTCAGTGCTTCTCTGCTTCCCTGGCATCTGGGCTCCGTTCCATCTGGGGCTGGGGAAGGCGATATGGCGTCGAGCCGGATGGAGAGGATTTATCAACATACACGTGTTCCAAAGTCTTAGACGAGCATTGTTCGTTTTGCTCATCTCTGCTACGTTCATTGTCGCCATCGTACTCAGTATTGCTTTGCCAAACTACTGAGATGGCTTGTCTATAATCTGAAAGGTACTCCTATTTGTTTGAGTAGCGTTGTCAGTCTTTACGCACGGACCAATTCATGGACTGTTCCTTTGGAGAGCTGCTAAAACTGGATAGGAGGACTCGTCTAAGACTTTGGAACACGTGTATGTTGATAAATCCTCTCCATCCGGCTCGACGCCATATCGCCTTCCCCAGCCCCAGATGGAACGGAGCCCAGATGCCAGGGAAGCAGAGAAGCACTGAAGCTAAGGACAAGGTGTATACGAGGATGATGACCCAACGGTTGACTGAACCCAGGATGAGGTGAAACCCGAATGCAAACGCAGCAATCATACATTGAGATCCCACCGGCACCAAGCCAGTTGCCAGCAAGTTGTACAAGTGACGGTGGACCCGCGGAATTTCTCTTGCACCACCATATATAAGAAAGCAGGTCGCGGTAAGGGTCCATTGCAGGTGCATTCGCCACACGTTTGAAAGATCCGCGTCGATATATAGTCGTCTAGTTCATAAAAATTGTGAACCGACATTATAATCAACAATGTGACGCCGTGATCAAACACTAGCGCAATCAGCCGGGGCGAAGGATAGCACCCCGCCGTCGAGATCGTAGAGTACGTGCAGGTCCATCTGCATCACGTTGCCTATGACGGACACGCCCCTCGTCGGCAGCACCAGCAAGCACGCCACACGGCCTTGCTCGTCCACGGCGTCGAAGTAGCTTCGCCGCGGGACGGTGTACTCCGCGCCGCCCGCAAAACGGAGCACCAGACCTGGCACGGGCACGGCGTCGACGTCGAGGTCGCCGCCTGACTCGAAGCACAGGTCGAAGTCGAACGGGGCGCCGCTCACTCTCGTCAGCCGGCCAGCCGTCTGCGAGAGGAACGCCTGCCTCAGCATCGCGTACCCCGCCTCGGCAAAGTACGTGAAGGTCGTGCCGGAGTCGACGATCACGCCACCCGCGCCGGCGTGCGTGAAGCCGAACGTGCTGGGCGCGACCGGGAGGCCTGTCGCGCCGACCGTGACGCCGGTGATGTTCACGTAGTAGTACGGGGCGCGTCGCACCGGCACCGCGGGGTTCCGGACGAACGGCGTGGACTGGACGTTGTCGCCTGTCACGCTGGCCAGGGAGCCGAACAGTATCGGGCTGGCGCCGGCCTCCGAATCCGAGCGGAGGCAGTAGGAGAACCGGCCGATGCCGAGCTGCGACACGAGGGACAGCGGGCTGCGCCCGAGCCCCACGATGCCCGACGCGTTGTCCATGTGCCCGCCGTTCGCCGTGCTGCACCCGAACGTGACGTCGCGGAACGTGGCGTCGCCGACGGTGAGCGTCTCCGTGGCGAGGCGGCCGGCGGTGAAGCCGACGACGTAGCGGTAGTCGTAGGCACAGCCGCTGGCGTTGCAGGCGCGGAAGGGGCTCGGCATGGACTGGCAGAGCGGGCTCGCGCACGGGAGCTTGGAGAAGGTGGAGGAGCCCGCCGGGTCGTACAGCGGCGTCGGCTGCGGGAAGCACTGGGTGCACGGCGCGCACTGCGTCCAGACCAGGTCGCTGCCGGTGTCGAGGATGGCAGGGAAGGTGAGCGCCGGCGTGCCGATGGACAAGCTCATGTGGTACGCTCCGGCACCGTTCTCGACCAGCGCCTGGAGGGCAAGGGTGGTCGTGGCGTTCGTCGTTGGAGCGCGCGCGAGGAAAGCCAGGCGGTGCGTGTCGCCGTGTACCGCGGCGGAGTAGTTGCTGAATTGTTGGCGCATGCGAGTGAGGGAGGCGCGGAAGCCATGATTGTGGTTTGCGGAAGTTATCGGCGGGAACGGGACGATGAGCACTGCAAACACGAGGACGGCGAGAGCTGTGGGGGACGCCATGTCTGGCCCCTTGTTGTCCACCGTATGTTCTCCTTTTTGTCTGTTTGGACAGTTTGATACGTTTCGATGGAACTAAGTTGACATTCTGGACACCAATCCCAGCTTCGCAAGTTGCATTGCTGGTGACTGCGACATACGAATATATTTGTATTTTAACTTGCCCGATAAATATTCCTAGGTTCTCATTTCGTACAAGACAACTATACCAATATATTGAGATAGAAATGCAAGAAGGGTTCCCAAAAGAAAATGCAAGAACGAAAAGGCTACTCCTTGCATTTTCAACATATATTTTGACAAAGTTTGAATGTTCAATCATGAAAGGTGCTGATACTTCTATGCAACTATTTTAGCATTCTGCCATGCTCCATCCCAAATTTCACATTCTATGGAACAGTTTGCATACATTAAGTTTCATCCAGATTTTCGTAGACTGATCTACCACAAATGTCTTAGCTAGTGTCGCAATGGCTTGGATTATGATTTAGGGTGCGTTTGGATGACAGCCAGAACATACCATACCAAAATTTTGGCTTGCCCATAGACTTTGGGTCTCGTTTGGATTGGTGCCAAAAAATCGGCGCGCCAACCGCAGCCGCCAATCGCTTGTGTAATTTTGGCCAACGAGTTGGCGAGCTGAGGACGCGGAGAAGCTCCGCCAAAAAATTGGCGCACCTTTTGCCCTCTCTGTCTTGGTGGGTCTCAGGTAGTTTTATCTTTTTTATTACTGTGGTGCATGCAACTAGGCTGCAAATTATTTCTCCGATAGTTACTTAGTGGGCCCTCGCACGATTAGCATGCATGTGCATTTGTGGGCAGCTTTTTCGATGGCTACAATCCAAACAAGAATTGCTTATCAAAATTTTGGTCATGCCCTGACATTGGTTATACCAAAATTTTGGTGTGGCAACCTGGGGCTTAAATCAAACATACCCTTAGTACCAAATATATGCGGAACTGGGTTCCAGAACCTGGGTAGAAAACAGATTTGTCTTCACAAGAATTAGAAATGTTCTCCATACACGGGGCATACTGGGCTGACCAATGTAAGCATTAAAGGGCTATTTGACCCACAACCATCAGATAGGAGCTCCCCGTACCTAGCATGAAGGACGTCGCCAACTGGATCTAAACGAGGCGAAAGCGCCAACTAAAAAGCGGACATTGCATCAACATGGGTAACAAAAGGGCTTGGCCTTCTCCCGTCGTCAATGTCCGCTTAGCCTTGTTTCGTCTCTTACACGAGGAAATCTTTTAGAATACCTTTGTGTGGCCCTTGACCAACCGAATTTGCATCACCTCATCCTTCTCTCATCACCGACACTAGCAACAAAGTGCATGACATGAGCTCATCCTCTTTCTCCTTCCCGGAAGTGGTCGGAGTAGCGCACATGGACCCGAGCTAGCTCCACACTAGGCGCCTTGACGTTCCCCTCCTGCTTCTCCATCCCGAACATCCCTGGAGCAATGATACGTCTTCGTCGTATCTACTTTTCCAAACACGGTTGCCCTTGTTTTGGACTCTAATTTGCATGATTTGAATGAAACTAACCCGGACTGACGTTGTTTTCAGCAGAATTGCCATGGTGTTATTTATGTGCAGAAACAAAAGTTCTCGGAATGACCTGAAACTTCACGGAGATTATTTTTGGAAATAATAAAAAATACTGGCAAAGAATCAAGGCCAAGGGGCCCACACCCTAGCCACGAGGGTGGGGGCGCGCCCCCTGCCTTGTGGGCCCCCTGAAGCTCCATCAACCTCAACTCCAACTCCATATATTCGTGTTCGGGGAGAAAAAAATCAGAAAAAAAAAAGATTCATCGTGTTTTACGATACGGAGCCGCTGCCAAGCCCTAAACTCTCTCGGGAGGGCTGATCTGTAGTCCGTTCGGGGCTCCGGAGAGGGGAATCCGTCGCCATCGTCATCATCAACCATCCTCCATCACCAATTTCATGATGCTCATTGCCGTGCTGGGTAATTTCATTGTAGGCTTGCTGGACGGTGATGGGTTGGATGCGATTTATCATGTAATCGAGTTAGTTTTGTTAGGGTTTGATCCCTAGTATTCACTATGTTCTGAGATTGATGTTGCTATGACTTTGCTATGCTTAATGCTTGTCACTAGGGCCCGAGTGCCATGATTTCAGATCTGAACCTATTATGTTTTCATGAATATATGCAAGTTCTTGATCCTATCATGCAAGTCTATAGTCACCTACTATGTGTTATGATCCGGCAACCCCGAAGTGATAATAATCGGAACCACTCCCGGTGATGACCGTAGTTTGAGGAGTTCATGTATTCACTATGTGTTAATGCTTTGGTCCGGTACTCTATTAAAAGGAGGCCTTAATATCCCTTAGTTTCCGTTAGAACCCCGCTGCCACGGGAGGGTAGGACAAAATATGCCATGCAAGTTCTTTTCCATAAGCACGTATGACAATATTCGGAATGCATGCCTACATTACATTGATGAATTGGAGCTAGTTCTGTGTCACCCTATGTTATGACTGTTACATGATGAACCACATCCGACATAATTCTCCATCACTGATCCATTGCCTACGAGCTTTTCATATATTGTTCTTCGCTTATTTACTTTTCCGTTGCTATTGTTATCATCACTACAAAATACCAAAAACATTACTTTTGCTACCGTTACTTTTGCTATGGTTACCACTACTATCATATTACTTTGCTACTAAACACTTTGCTGCAGATATTAAGTTTCCAGGTGTGGTTGAATTAACAACTCAGCTGCTAATACTTGAGAATATTCTTTGGCTCCCCTTGTGTCGAATCAATAAATTTGGGTTGAATACTCTACCCTCGAAAACTGTTGCGATCCCCTATACTTGTGGGTTATCAAGACTATTTTCTGGCGCTGTTGCCGGGGAGTATAGCTCTATTCTTTGAGTGACTTGGGATTTATATCTGCTGGTCACTATTAAGAACTTGAAATACGCGAAAACAAAAAATTATCCCTCAACTACGAGGGGAGGTAAGGAACTGCCATCTAGCTGTGCACTTAATTCACCTTATGTTTTGAGTAAGCTTGCGACACCTAAACCTGCTTCTGCTATTAATTCTGATATGTCGCATATTATTGATGATGCCACTTCTGCTATGCATGATACTTATGATGAAACTACTTCTATGCTTGATACTACTGTGCCACTTGGTGAATTTCTTGATGAACAACTTGCTAGGCCTATAGAGAATGAAATTATTGAAACTGGTAATATTGATGAAAGTGATGATGAAGGCTCTCCCAATAAATATGAATTACCTATTGTGCCTGAGGGCTATGTTATGGATGAAGAAACTAAAAGAGACTTTCTTGCATGCAATGATAGAAGTGATCTTAAGAAATTATTAGCTAAGCTTAAACAAAAAACTCTGAATGCTAGAATGAAATATGATCATGCTTATGCTACTTCACCTATCTTTGTTACTGATAAGGATTATGAATTCTCTATTGAATCTCATATAATTACTTTGGTTGAATCTGATCCATTTTATGGCTATGAATCTGAAATTATTGTGGCACATCTTACTAAATTAAATGATATAGCCACCCTGTTCACTAATGATGAGAGAACTCGCTACTTTTATATCCTTAAAATATATCTATTCTCGTTAAAGGGTGATGCTAAGATATGGTTTAATTCTCTTGATCCTGGTTGTGTGCGTAGTCCCCAGGATATGATTTATTACTTCTCTGCTAAATATTTCCCTGCTCATAAGAAACAAGCTCCCTTAAGGGGTATATATAATTTTGTGCAAATTGAAGAAGAGAGTCTCCCACAAGCTTGGGAGGCTTCTCCAATTACTTAATGCTTTGCCTGATCATCCTCTTAAGAAAAATTAAATACTTAATATCTTTTATAATGGACTAACCGATGCTTCCAGAGACCACCTGGACAATTGTGCTGGTTCTGTTTTCAGGGAAAGAACAACAGATGAAGCTAAAATTCTATTGAATAATATGTTGAAAAATGAAAATAATTGGACACTTCCCAAGCCAGCTCCTGAGCCAACTCCTGAGCTTATTCCTAAACCAACTCCGAAGAAAAGGGGTGTTCTATTTCTCAGTCCTGAAGATATGCAAGAGGCAAAGAAATCCATGAAAGAAAAGAGTATTAAAGCTGAAGATGTTAAGAATTTACCTCCTATTGAAGAAATGCATGGTCTTAGTTTACCGACTGTTGAAGAAATATATGGTCTTAATCTATCACCTATTGAAAAAACACATGGTCTTGATAACCCGACACAGGTAGTAAAGGTAAATTCTCTCTATAGATATGATAAAGCTGAAATCCCTCCTACTAAGTTTGCTAGCCAATGTTTGGATGAGTTTGATAACTTTATGGTTAAGCAAGAAGACTTCAATGCTTATTTTGGTAGACAATTGAAACAAATGCTTATATGATTGAACACTTGGGTGATTATATGTCTAGAGTTAAAGGTGAACTTAAACTCATTAGTAAACATGCTTCTATGGTTACCACTCAAGTAGAACAAGTACTTAAAGCTCAAGATGATTTGCTCAATGAATTGAATAGTAAGAATAACGACTATGCTGTTAGAGTGGCTACTAGAACTGGTAAGATGGCCCAGGAACCTTTGTATCCTGAAGGCCACCCTAAGCGAATTGGGAAAGATTCTCAGAGAAATAATATAGATGCACCTAGTCCTTCTAAAAGGAAGAAAAAGAAAAAAGATAGAACTTTGCATGCTTCTAGTGAACCTATTGCTGAACCACCTGAGAATCCCAATGATATTTCTATTTCTGATGCTGAAACACAATCTGGTAATGAACATGAACCTAATGAAAATATTAATGATGATGTTCATGTTGATGCTCGACCTAGTAATGACAATGATGTAGAGATTGAACCTGCTATTGATCTTGATAACCCACAATCAAAGAATCAACATTATGATAAGAGAGACTTTGTTGCTAGAAAACACGGTAAGGAAAGATGGCCTTGGGTTCAGAAACCCATACCCTTTCCTCCTAAGCCATCCAAGAAAAAGGATGATGAGGATTTTGAGTGCTTTGCTGAAATGATTAGACCTATCTTTTTGCGTATGCGTTTGACTGATATGCTTAAAATGAATCCTTATGCTAAGTACATGAAAGATATTGTTACTAATAAAAGAAAGATACCGGAAGCTAAAATTTCCCTCATGCTTGCTAATTATACTTTTAAAGGTGGAATACCTAAGAAACTAGGAGATCTCGGAGTACCAACTATACCATGCTCCATTAAAAGAAACTATGTTAAAACTGCTTTATGTGATCTTGGAGCCGGTGTTAGTGTTATGCCTCTCTCTTTATATCGTAGACTTGATTTGAATAAGTTGACACCTACTGAAATATCTTTGCAAATGGCTGATAAATCAACTTCTATACCTGTCGGTATTTGTGAGGATGTGCCTGTTGTGGTTGCAAATGTTACTATTTTAACGTACTTTTTTATTCTTGATATTACCGAGGACGATAGTATGTATATTATTCTTGGAAGACCTTTTTTGAATACTGCAGGGGCAGTTATTGATTGCACCAAAGGCAATGTCACTTTTCATGTTAATGGTAATGAGCATACGGTACACTTTCTGAGGAAAGAACCTCAAGTCCACAGTATAAACTCTATTGGAAAATTTTCAAAAATCACTATTGGAGGTTTTGAATTATCTCTTCCTACTGTCAAGAAGAAATATGATATTCTTATTGTTGGGGATGTGCATATCCCCGTTGAGGTAACCTAGTGTTATTCGAAAACTCTCCGATTCCATGTTATTCGGAATGAGTTTGTTAACAAAGACCTGATCAACCTTGTTAGTGGATTCTTTTTGATGAGCATGAGATGGATGAATTTAGAAAACACAACTCTCTGTACCCTCTTTTTACTTTCTGTTATTTAGTTTAAATACAGCAAAAATAGTAATTTCTGTCTGTTTTCTGAATTATTCGTGCAATATAAAAATACCCCGAAAATAAAAGTTCTCTAAATGCCCTGCCAATTTAATATGATTTTTTCTGAAATATTTGAGAATATTTGGCACTGAGAACACAGCAGGGGGAGCTGGCACCTGCCCACGAGGGTCCAAGGCGCGCCCCCTGCCTCGTGGGCCCATGGTGGCTCCCCTCCACTTATTCCTGCATCCATACACTTCTTCTTCCTCCCAAAAAAATCACCAGCCAGCTCAAGCACGAGTTCTAGCTCATTTTGCTGCGATTTTCGATCTCCTTGCTCAAAGCATCTCTCACAAAACTGCTTTGGGGGTTTGTTCCTTGGTATGTACCTCCTCCAATGGTCCAATTAGTTTTTGTTCTAGTGCTTTATTCATTGCATATTTTTGCTGCTTAGGTGACCCTGTTCTTGAGCTTGCATGTCAAATTTATGTGGTCAAAAGTAGTTTTGATGCATGATATTTCCTCTAGGCACTTGTAGGAGTAGTTGCTATCAATATTGTTGAGTTTGGTTCACTTTTATTTTGAAGTTACTAAAATTTCAGAAATTTTTAGAAAAAGATGAAGAGATTTTTTAGGGGCTCATCGAGCCGAAGCTCGAAGGATAAGCAAAGTGAGGAGGATAAGAGGCCCAAGTATAATCTCCCTCGCACCACGGAGGTCCGGTCGTGTGAATGGCCTTGTGATAATTTCTTGAGAGCAGCCGGGATTTATGATGATTTCTATGAGTTGGCTGAGAATGTAGGCCTCACCGCCTTCCTCCAAGATCAACGCGGACAGTATCTCTTACTCACCAATATCTTTGTGCAAAACTTTCATTTCCATGCTAGGAGCTCACCACCTACGGTGGAATTTTATTTATATGATGAGCATAAGGAGATGTCACTTCGTGACTTTTGTCGAGTTTGTCTGATCCCTTTTGAGGGCAGTGTAGAGGAACCACATCGTGACGATGTGGATGGGTTCATTGATACCATTACTGTACGGGAAAGGAGGAAGGTTTCCGACGCACGAATTACTAGCATACACTTCCCTGTTCTGCGTTACTTTGCTATATTTGCTAGTAGATGCTTGATTGGGCGCGAAAAATGTGGAAACCTGAGTGCCCCCGATATTGTTATTTTGTGCCATGCCTTATTCCGTGATGATACATTCAGCATGGGCGCTATTACTGCAAAGCGGTTAAATCTTAACCGTACCAAGGGCCCCGTCCTTGGAGGCATCTTCGCCTCGCGCCTTGCTGCACATTTTAACATACCTATTAGGCATTATGAGAAAGAAGAAAAGTTGCTGCCTCCTGTTTACTTAGATTATAAGAGTTTGGTAGCACATGATTTTATTATTAAGAATAGGGAAAAGGAGCTTAAGTACAAATTAATATTTGGTAAAAATCATCCTAAGACTATTACCTTGCCTGCTCCTTCCTTGTTTGATTTATCTGCAGGCAAGTACCTTGTTTCGTTGGAGGCCATTCACGCCTACTGGAACCCTACATCAGCTACAGAGCCAGAGCCGGAATCACAATATTATCCCCCATGACAGTCTGATTATCAGTGGGATCCAGAGGTGATTGCCAATCAGTGGCAATCCGAGGCTTCTTCTCAGTATGACCCCAACTATTACTATGGATATCCGCCAGGCCACCCGTGGCCATAGACCAACTTAGGCCAAAATCCTAAGCTTGGGGGAGTATGTATTTCTCACCGACATTACATTCATGTTCACACACTCATTGCTAGATGTCGGTGCTCATACTTTTTCATTGTAATATCCATGCTAGTTTATTTTCTCTTTTTATGCTTTCTTCTTGTGTGTTTAACACACCTTAAGAAAAACCAAAAAAATTAGTTGTAGCTTTTAGCTAGTTTTAATTTCCATGCTTGTAGTAGTAATTAAAAAGAAAACCCAAAAAGATTTCATGTTCTTCTTTTGCTTGTTGGGAGCTTTCCCGTGTAAATAGTTTTATTTCTCTTCTTTTCTTTGGGGGTCAATAGGAGAAGACCATAATTAAATTGTTAAAGTGGCTCTTATAGGCATTATTGTTGATCTGACAAAAGAGTCCATATTGCCTTGTCTTCTCCTGTTTATTGAATGCTCGCAGATTCCAGCTTAGTCCAATGCACGTGCACTGTTATTATTATTCACATCATTCGATCGTGCAAGTGAAAGGCAATTATGACGATATATGATGGACAGATTGAGATGGGAGAAGCTGGTATGAACTCGACCTCTCTTGTTTTTGTAAATATGATTAGTTCAATGATGACTCACAAGTATAGGGCATCTATCATAGTACTTTCAATAAGTAAGAGTGTCGAACCCAACGAGGAGCAGAAGGAAATGATAAGCGGTTTTCAGCAAGGTATTCTCTGCAAGCACTGAAATTATAGGTAAGAGATAGTTTTGTGATAAGATAATTTGTAACGAGCAACAAGTAACAAAAGTAAATAAAGTGCAGCAAGGTGGCCCAATCCTTTTTGTAGCAAAGGACAAGCCTGGACAAATTCTTATATAGAGAAAAGCGCTCCCGAGGGCACATGGGAATTATCGTCAAGCTAGGTTTCATCACGTTCATATGATTCGCGTTCGGTACTTTGATAATTTGGCATGTGGGTGGACCGGTGCTTGGGTACTGTCCTTACTTGGACAAGCATCCCACTTATGATTAACCTCTATTACAAGCATCCGCAACTACAACAAAAGTATTAAGCCTAACCATAGCATAAAATATATGGATCCAAATCAGCCCCTTACGAAGCAACGCATAAACTGGGGTTTAAGCTTCCGTCACTCTAGCAACCCATCATCTACTTATTAATTCCCAATGCCTTCCTCTAGGCCCAAATAATGGTGAAGTGTTATGTAGTCGATGTTCACATAACACCACTAGAGGAGAGACAACATACATCTCATCAAAATATCGAACGAATACCAAATTCACATGACTACTAATAGCAATACTTCTCCCATGTCCTTAGGAACAAACGTAACTACTCACAAAGCATATTCATGTTCATAGTCAGAGGGGTATTAATATGCATATAGGATCTGAACATATGATCTTCCACCAAATAAACCAACTAGCATCAACTACAAGGAGTAATTAACACTACTAGCAACCCATAGGTACCAAACCCGGACTTAGAGACAAGAATTGGATACAAGAGATGAACTAGGGTTTGAGAGGAGATGGTGTTGGTGAAGATGTTGATGGAGATTGTCCCCCTCCCGATGAGAGGATCGTTGGTCATGACAATGGCGATGATTTCCCCCTCCCGGAGGGAAGTTTCCCCAGCAGAACAGCTCCGTCGGAGCCCTAGATTGGTTCCGCCTCGTGGCAGCGGAGTCTCGTCCCGAAAGCTGGCTTATGATTTTTTCCTCATCGAAAGACTCCATATAGCAGAAGATGGGCATCGGAGGGCCACCAGGGGGCCCACGAGGTACGGGGCGCGCCTAGGGGGGTAGGGCGCGCCCCCACCCTCGTGGGCAGGGTGTGGCCCCCCTGGTGAACTTCTTGCGCTCAGTATTTTTTATATATTCTGAAAATGACTTCCGTGAAGTTTCAGAACTTTTGGAGCTGTGCAGAATAGGTCTCTAATATTTGCTCCTTTTCCAGCCCAGAATCCCAGCTGCCAGCATTCTCCCTCTTTATGTAAACCTTGTAAAATAAGAGAGAATATGCAAGTATTGTGACATAATGTGTAATAACAGCCCATAATGCAATAAATATCGATATAAAAGCATGATGCAAAATGGACGTATCAACTCCCCCAAGCTTAGACCTTGCTTGTCCTCAAGCGAAAGCCGAAATCGAAAAATATGTCCACATGTTTAGAGATAGAGGTATCGATAAAAATAAAATACGGACATGAGGGCATCATGATCATTCTTAGAACATCAACTTATATAATTCTTGTCATATGATCTCTTATGCTAGAGTAACAATTAAATCACGTTTTCAAGTATGAATCATAAACTTCATTGAAAACTAAAAAACTATAATCTCAGTCATTGGAGCAATTGCAATTTATCATAACATAGGAAAGAGTCAATATAAGAGCTTTCCAGCAAGTCCACATACTCAACTATCATATAGTCTTTCACAATTGCTAACACTCACGCAATACTTATGGGTATGGAGTTTTAATCAGACACAGAGAAAGATAGGGGCTTATAGTTTTGCCTCCCAACCTTTTACCTTAAGGGTAATGTCAACAATAATAGTTCATGAAAACTCACATCCAATTAGCCATATATACCAGGATCTTTCCAACATGATGTGCTTGCCAAAAGATAAAATTTGAAAAGGAAGGGTGAAGATCACCGTGACTCTTATGCGAGGTAGGAGATAAAAGTAAAAGATAGGTCCTTCGCAGAGGGAAGCAGAGGTTGTCATGCGCTTTTATGGTTGGATGCACAAAATCTTAATACGAAAGAACGTCACTTTATATTGCCACTTGTGATATGGACCTTTATTATGCACTCCGTCGCTTTTATTTCTTCCATATCACACGATCGTATAAAGCTTATTTTCTCCCACACTAATAAGTCATACATATTTAGAGAGAAATTTTTATTGCTTGCACCGATGACAACTTACTTGGAGGATCTTACTCAATCCATAGGTAGGTATAGTGGACTCTTATGGCAAAACTGGTTTAAGGGTGTTTAGAAGCACAAGTAGCATCTCTACTTGGTGCAAGGAATTTGGCTAGCATGAGGGGGAAAGGGAAGCTCAATCATATTGGATGATCCATGACAATATAATTTATCTCAGATGTAAGAAAACATAACCCATTACGTTGTATTCCTTGTCCAATGTCAACTCTTTAGCATGTCATATTTTAATGAGTGCTCACAATCATAAAAGATGTCCAAGATAGTATATTTATATGTGAAGACCTCTCTTTCTTTATTACTTCCTATTAATTGCAACGATGAACAAAACTATGTTTGTCAACTCTGAACAACTTTTAATCATCATACTCTTTATATGTGATCTCATTACTCTCCATAAGATCCATATGATCTCTTTTATTTCTTTTTATTCTTTCTCTTTCTTTTATTCACTCAAGATCATGGCAAAATAATCAAGCCCTTGACTCAACACTAATCTTTATTATATATAGCTCACGGACTCGATTACATAGAAGGATCATAAAGCAAAACTCACAACTAGATCATACTAAAACTTTATACTACTAGATCAAGATATTATCAAAAGGATCAAACTACGAAAAACGGTAAAGATAAAAGTGATGGTGATACGATACCGGGGCACTCCCCCAAGCTTGGCAGTTGCCAAGGGGAGTGCCCGTAACCATGTGATTATATCTCTCTTTTCAGGGATGGTGATGTGATATTATTGGCGATGATGCCCCTCGGGATACAATTCTCCTCCTCGAGCTTATTGACTTGCTGCTTGAGGTCCATTATTTCCTTTCGTTGTTTTCCTGTAACAGCCAAAGCTCCCTGCACCCAAGGGTGCTGCATAGCTGCGGGAGAACCAGTGACACTCCTTTTCATATTCTCATAAGAAAGAAATCTAACATTGGAAGGGATAACCGAGTTTGGAATAGCCGAGCTCTGCAGTTCCCCCATTGTGAATCCAGCTCGAAAGTGGGAAGTGACTTCTTGATCCTCCTCCATGGCATCTATCCTCTTCAAATCAGCCTCCATCTCTTCCTCCGTTGCTGGCCCAAAGTGGTTAACATTGTTGTTTGTCATTGATCTCGGTGCCGGATGAGACACCCGGCTCTCCCCAACTGACTCTTGCAAAGACATCTTGCTCTAATCTGCAGCAGCAACAACTCGAAACAAAGACGAGAGATATTTGCATGATATGGGAGTCAAAACCTCTGGGAGATTATATAATGAATTTTTACCGACCAAAATACGTAATGTGTAAGAAAACGGAGCCGGAGAGCACACGAGGTGCCCACAAGGTAGGGGGGCGCGCCCAGGGGGGTAGGGCGCGCCCTCCACCCTCGTGGAGCCTTCGTGTCCTTCGCGGACTGCTTCTTATTTTTCTATTTTTCTAAATATTCCAAAACGGAAGAAAATTGTCATTAGAACTGTTTTGGAGTCGGTTTACTTACCGTACCACATACCTATTCCTTTTCGGAGTCTGAAACGTTCCGGAAAGTGTCCCTTATGTATTCATCTGGGGTTACGGTTTCAATAACATTAGTTTCAACATTTATAGGATTACCTGAGATATAGTGTTTAATTCTTTGACCGTTCACCACCTTCGGATTTGTGCCTTCGAAGTTGTTGATTTTTATGGCACCGGAGCGATAGACCTCCTTGATAACGTAAGGACCATCCCATTTAGAGAGAAGTTTTCCTGCAAAAAATCTTAAATGAGAGTTGTATAGCAATACATAATCACCTACATTAAACTCACGTTTTTGTATTCTTTTGTCATGCCATCTTTTAACATTTTCTTTAAACAATTTGGCATTCTCATAGGCTTGGGTTCTCCATTCATCAAGTGAGCTAATGTCAAATAACCTTTTCTCATCGGCAAGTTTGAAATCACAATTGAGCTCTATAATAGCCCAATAAGCCTTATTTAATTTGCGGAAATCAATTACCATCCTATAACCTGTAATAATTCTTTGCGGAATCAATTCATCTTTATCATTAGGAACGACAGTAATACCTCCCTTTTTAGGGACACAATGGACATGACTTACCCACTGACTATCAGCAACGGGATAAATTATACCTGCCTCAAGGAGCTTTAGTATTTCTTTTCTTACCACTTCTTTCATATTAGGATTCAGCCGTCGTTGGTGATCACGAACTGGTTTGGCATCTTTCTCCAAATTTATTTTGTGTTGACATAGTGTGGGACTAATGCCCTTAAGATCATCGAGAGTATATCCAATAGCAGCACGGTGCTTCTTCAAAGTTTTCAATAATCTCTCTTCTTCATGCTCTTAAAGGTTAGCACTAATAATAACAGGATATATCTTTTTCTCATCAAGATAAGCATATTTAAGAGTATCAGGTAACGGTTTGAGCTCAAACACAGGATCACCCTTGGGTGGAGGAGGATCCCCTAGGATTTCAATAGGCAAATTGTGTTTCAGGATGGGTTCCTGTTTAAAGAATACTTCATCTATTTCCCTTCTTTCATTCATAAACATATCATTTTCATGGTCTAGCAAATACTTTTCTAAAGGATCACTAGGAGGCACGGCAATAGAAGCAAGACCAATAATTTCATCTTTACTAGGCAATTCCTCTTCACGGTGTTGTCCATGAAATTTAGAGAAATTAAATTCATGAGACATATCACCTAAACTAATAGTAACAACATCTTTTTCGCAATCTATCTTAGCATTAACCGTGTTCAAGAAGGGTCTACCAAATATAATGGGACAAAAGCTATCTTGTGGGGAACCAAGAACAAGAAAATCAGCAGGATATTTAACTTTCCCACACAAGACTTCAACATCTCTAACAATTCCAATTGGTGAAATAGTATCTCTATTGGCAAGTTTAATTGTGACATCAATATCTTCTATCTCAGCAGGTGTAGTATCATGCATAATTCTTTGTATAAGTCATGAGGTATAGCACTAGCACTGGCACCCATATCACATAAGTCATGATAACAATGATCTCCTATTTTAACAGAGATAACAGGCATGCCTACCACAGGTCTATGTTTATCTTTAGCACAAGGTTTAGCAATTCTAGCAGTTTCATCACAGAAATAAATAACATGCCCATCAATATTATAAGCCAAGAGATCCTTTACAATAGCAATATTAGGTTCAACTTTAACTTGCTCAGGATGTGTATAAGTTCTAATATTTCTTTTACGAACCACAATTGAAGCTTTAGCATGATCTTTTATCCTAACAGGAAAAGGTGGTTTCTCAACATAAGCAGTAGGAACAATAGGATCATTATAAGTGACAGTCTTTTCTTCAACTTTAATAGGTGCAGCTACTTTTACTTCTATGAGAGGATGATATTTAAAGCACTTCTCCCTAGGGAGATCAACATGAGTAGCAAAAGATTCACAGAAAGAAGCTACTATTTCAGAGTCAAGTCCATATTTAGTGCTAAATTTACGAAAAACATCAGTATCCATAAAAGATTTAACACAATCAAACTTAGATATCATACCTGACTTCTTACCTTCATCGAGGTCCCAATCTTCAGAGTTGTGTTTAATTCTTTCCAATAAATCCCATTTGAATTCAATAGTCTTCATCATAAAAGAGCCAGCACAAGAAGTATCGAGCATGGTGCGGTTGTTATCAGAAAGCCGATCATATAAATTTTGGATAATCATTTCTCTAGAGAGCTCATGATTGGGGCATGAATATAACATTGATTTAAGTCTCCCCCAAGCTTGAGTGATGCTTTCTCCTTCGCGAGGCCAAAAATTATATATATAATTGTGATCACGATGAACAAGATGCATAGGATAAAACTTTTGATGAAATTCCAATTTCAATCGTTTGTAGTTCCATGATCCCATATCATCACATAGCCTATACCATGTCAATGCGTCTCCCTCCAAAGATAAAGGGAAGACCTTCTTCTTGATAACATCATCGGGCACACCTGCAAGCTTAAATAATCCACAAAGTTCATCCACATATATTAGGTGCTCATCGGGATGTAATGTTCCATCTCCTGCAAAAGGCTTAGCTATCAGTTTTTCTATCATACCCGAAGGAATATCAAAGTAGACATTTTCATTTTAGTAGGTTCAATCGGTTGAGGAGCAACTCTTTGCTCTTCTGGTCGGGGTGAAGATACCCGGAACAAGCCCCTCAGAGGATTACTTTCCATAGTAACAAGTGACAGTAAATTTCAGCATACTATATAAATTTTTCCTTACCAAAGGCGCTTCACTCCCCGGCAACAGCGCCAGAAAAAAGTCTTGATGACCCTCAAGTATAGGGGATCTATCGTAGTCCTTTCAATAAATAAGAGTGTCGAACCCAACGAGGAGCAGAAGGAAATGATAAGCAGTTTTCAGCAAGGTATTCTCTGCAAGCACTGAAATTATAGGTAACAGATAGTTTTGTGATAAGATAATTTGTAACGAGCAACAAGTAACACAAGTAAATAAAGTGCAGCAAGGTGGCCCAATCCTTTTTGTAGCAAAGGACAAGCCTGGAAAAATTCTTATATAGAGAAAAGCGCTCCTGAGGACACATGGGAATTATCGTCAAGCTAGGTTTCATCACGTTCATATGATTCGCGTTCGGTACTTTGATAATTTGGTATGTGGGTGGACCGGTGCTTGGGTACTGTCCTTACTTGGACAAGCATCCCACTTATGATTAACCTCTATTGCAAGCATCCGCAACTACAACAAAAGTATTAAGTTAAACCTAACCATAGCATGAAACATATGGATCCAAATCAGCCCCTTACGAAGCAACGCATAAACTGGGGTTTAAGCTTCCGTCACTCTAGCAACCCATCGTCCACTTATTAATTCCCAATGCCTTCCTCTAGGCCCAAATAATGGTGAAGTGTCATGTAGTCGACGTTCACATAACACCACTAGAGGAGAGACAACATACATCTCATCAAAATATCGAACGAATACCAAATTCACATGACTACTAATAGCAATACTTCTCCCATGTCCTTAGGAACAAACGTAACTACTCACAAAGCATATTCATGTTCATAATCAGAGGGGTATTAATATGCATATAGGATCTGAACATATGATCTTCCACCAAATAAACCAACTAGCATCAACTACAAGGAGTAATTAACACTACTAGCAACCCACAGGTACCAATCCCGGACTTAGAGACAAGAATTGGATACAAGAGATGAACTATGGTTTGAAAGGAGATGGTGCTGGTGAAGATGTTGATGGAGATTGACCCCCTCCCGATGAGAGGATCGTTGGTGATGACGATGGCGATGATTTCCCCCTCCTGGAGGGAAGTTTCCCCGGCAGAACAGCTCCACCGGAGCCCTAGATTGGTTCCGCCGAGGTTCCGCCTCGTGGCGGCGGAGTCTCGTCCCAAAAGCTGGCTTATGATTTTTTTCCTCATTGAAAGACTCCATATAGCAGAAGATGGGCATCGGAGGGCCACCAGGGGGCCCACGAGGTAGGGGGCGCGCCCCCCACCCTCGTGGGCAGGGTGTGGCCCCCCTGGTGAACTTCTTGCGCTCAGTATTTTTTATATATTCTGAAAATGACTTCCGTGAAGTTTCAGGACTTTTGGAGCTGTTCATAATAGGTCTCTAATATTTGCTCCTTTTCCAGCCCAGAATCCCAGCTGTCGGCATTCTCCCTCTTTATGTAAACCTTGTAAAATAAGAGAGAATGGGCATAAGTATTGTGTCATAATGTGTAATAACAGCCCATAATGCAATAAATATCGATATAAAAGCATGATGCAAAATGGACGTATCATTCATCGTTCCTGATTCAGCTTATTATGAATAAACATGTTTGCAATGACAATTAGAGATTATAGTTTCTTATGCCATGCTTAATTAGCTAGGAGCTTATAATGGTTTACCTTGCGTGCCAACATGCTATTAAAATGGTTGTGATGTGGTATGATAGGGTGGTACCCTCTTTTGAACGATTCGAGTGGCTTGACTTGGCACATGTTCATGCATGTAGTTGAAACAAAATCAACATAGCCTCTATGATATTTATGTTCATGGTGCATTATATCCTACTCATGCTTGCATTCGGTGTTGATTAATTTTAATGCATGTTCATGACTGTTGTCGCTCTCTGGCTGGTAGCTTCCCAGTCTTTTTCTAGCCTTCACCTGTACTAAGCGGGAATACTGCTTGTGCATCCAATTCCATAAACCCCAATGTTATTCCATATGAGTCCACCATACCTACTGAGGGAGTCCTGGATTAGGGGGTCTCCAGACTGCCGGACTATATCTTTTGGCTGGACTGTTGGACTATAAAGATACAAGATTGAAGACTTCGTCCCGTGTCTGGATGGGATTTTCCTTGGCGTGGAAGGCAAGCTTGGCAATACGGATACGTAGATCTCCTCCCTTGTAACCGAATCTGTGTAACCCTAGCCCCCTCCGGTGTCTATATAAACCGGAGGGTTTAGTCCGTAGGACAACAGACAATCATACCATAGGCTAGCTTCTAGGGTTTAGCCTCTATGATCTCGTGGTAAATCAACTCTTGTAATACTCATATCATCAAGATCAATCAAGCAGGACATAGGGTTTTACCTCCATCGAGAGGGCCCGAACCTGGGTAAACATCGTGTCCCCTGCCTCCTGTTACCATTCGCCTTAGACGCACAGTTCGGGACCGCCTACCCGAGATCCGCCGGTTTTGACACAGACATTGGTGCTTTCATTGAGAGTTCCACTGTGCCGTCACCATAAGGCTCGATGGCCCCTTCGATCATCGATAATGATGCGGTCCAGGGTGAGGTTTTCCTCCCCGGACAGATCTTCGTATTTGGTGGCTTCGCACTGCGGGCCAATTCGCTTGGCCATCTAGAGCAGATCGAGAGCTACGCCCCTGGCCATTAGGTCAGGTTCGGAAACTTAAACTACACTGCCGACATCCGCGGAGACTTGATCTTCAACGGATTCGAGCCCATGTCAGGTGCACCGCACAATCACGACGAGCATGACGTAACTCTGATGTCGGACAGCGTTCGGGAAATCGCACCTGCAACTACTCCGGCCTTCAATCCGGAGCAAATTGCGCCATCCGAGGACGGAGGGATAGACCCCGTCATGGAGGCTGCACTCTCAGTGGTGATGGAGCCGGATACTGACTTCACCCCTTACAAGAGCAGTGTCGCCGAACCGCGGGATTCGTGTCCGGCCACGGACTCCGGACCGCCTGCATCCGTGCCTATCGAATCCGACCGGGCGCCGATCATGGAGTTCACCTCCGCGGATATCTTTCAGCACTCGCCTTTCGGCGATTTGCTAAATTCATTAAGGTCTCTCTCCTTGATAGGAGAACCTTGGCCGAACTATGTCCGGCTAGAATGGGATGCGGACGACGAAGAAATTCGCTGCCCACGCACCACCCACTTAGTAGCCACTGTCGACGATTTAACTGACATGCTCGACTTCGACTCTGAAGACATCGACAGTATGGACGACGATGCAGGAGACGAACAGGAACCACCGCCCACAGGGCGCTGGACCGCCACCTCATCATATGATATATATACACGGTGGACACCCCCAAAGAAGGCAATGGCGACGAGACAACGGAGGATAACCCCTCCAAGAAGCAACCCAAGCGCCGACGTCAGCGGCGCCGCTCTAAGTCCTGCCACAACAAAAGTAGTGATACCGGCACAAGAGACAATAACACTCCGGATAGTGCCGAAGACAACCACAATCCCCTCCAGCACGATGTAGAGCGGGAGGGTGAACAAGCTAGCCCTCCAGAGCAGGCAGCAGATGGAGAATCGGAGGAGGACAATTACATGCCTCTCTCCGAAGACGAGGTGAGCCTCGGCAACGAAGAATTTATCGTGCCTGAGGATCCCATCGAGCAGAAGCGCTTCAAGCTCCGGTTTATGGCCACAGCAAATAGCCTGAAGAAAAAGCAACAACAGCTTCAAGCTGATCAAGACTTGCTAGAAGACAGATGGACCGAAGTCCTTGCGGCCGAGGAATACGAACTCGAACGCCCCTCCAAGAGTTACCCAAAGCGCAGGTTGCTACCTCACCTCGAGGAGGAAGCATTGAAACCTCCATCACCAGTGTATGATGCGGCTGACCGGCCATCGCGTTGCCGAGCCAGAGAGGCGTTTCAGCCTGAAGTTCAGCCTGCACCCCGCCGCCACTCAATCAAAAACACCAATGCCCGGGGCAACACACGGGACCCGCGATACGTATTGGACAGCAGGGAAAAACATGCAAGGTCAATATACGGGTCACGGGGGCGCGCGCCAACGCGGGACGATGACCGTCGCGTCGGATACACTAAAAGTAAATCCGGCCGGTCCGAATACAACAGACAAGACTCATATGAACTGCGTCGTGATATATCCCGGCACAGAGGCTCCGCACACCCCCTATGCTTCACTGATGAAGTTATGGATCACGAATTCCCGGAGGGTTTTAAACCCGTAAATATCGAATCGTATGATGGTACAAGAGATTTCGCTGTATGGATTGAGGATTTTCTCCTTCACATCCACATGGCTCACGGTGATGATCTAAATGCCATCAAGTACCTCCCACTAAAACTCAAAGGACCAGCTCGGCATTGGCTGAATAGCTGGCCAGCAGACTCCGTCGGCAGCTGGGAGGATTTGGAAGACGCATTCCTTGACAACTTCCACGGGACTTATGTGCGACCACTGGATGCTGATGACTTGAGCCATATAACTCGGCAGCCAGGGGAATCAACCAGGCAATTCTGGACACGGTTCCTAACTAAGAAAAACCTAATTGTCGATTGTCCGGATGTAGAGGCCTTAGCGGCATTCAAGCATAACATCCGTGACGAGTGGCTTGCCCGGCACCTCGGCCAGGAGAAGCGAAGTCTATGGCAGCCCTCACGACACTCATGACCCACTTTTGCGCGGGCAAGGATAGCTGGCTGGCTCGCAGCAACAACACATCAAGGAATCCGGGCACTCCAGATACCAAAGATGCCAACGGCAGAGCACATCGTAACAGACAAAAGTGCCGCAACAACAGCGATAACACCGATGATACGGCAGTCAATGCCGGATTCAGAGGCTCTAGATCCGGTCAGCGGAAAAAGGCATTCAAAAGAAGTACTCCGGACCCGTCCAGTTTGGATCGCATACTTGATCGCTCGTGTCAAATCCATGGCACCCCCGATAAGCCAGCCAATCACACCAACAGAGAATGCTGGGTGTTCAAGCAGGCCGGCAAGTTAAATGCCGAAAACAAGGACAAGGGGCTGCATAGTGATGACGAGGAGGAGCCCCGGCCGTCGAACATGGGAGTACAGAACAGGTTCCCCCCACAAGTGAAGACGGTGAACATGATATACGCAACCCACATTCCCAAGAGGGAACGGAAGCATGCACTAAGGGACGTCTATGCGATGGAGCCCGTCGCCCCAAAGTTCAACCCATAGTCCGCTTGTCCGATCACCTTTGATCACAGGGACCACCCCACTAGTATCCGTCATGGCGGATCCTCCGCACTGGTACTAGACCCCATCATCGACGGATTTCACCTCACTCGAGTCCTTATGGACGGCGGCAGCGGCCTGAACCTGCTCTATCAGGATACAATGCGCAAAATGGGTATAGATCCCTCGAGAATCAAATCCACCAAAACCACCTTTAAGGACGTCATTCCAGGTGTAGAGGCCCATTGCACGGGCTCAATCACACTGGAAGTGGTCTTTGGAACTACGGACAACTTCTGAAGCGAGGAGTTAATCTTCGATATCGTCCCGTTCCGTAGTGGCTATCACGCACTGCTTGGGCGAACCGCATTTGCAAAATTCAATGCGGTGCCGCATTACACATAACTCAAGCTCAAAATGCCAGGACCTAGGGGGTCATAACAGTCAATGAAAACACAGAACGCTTGCTCCGCATGGAACAGCACACTGCGGCCCTCGCAGCAAAAGCACAAAGCAGCCTTTTAAGGCAAACCACCAATTCGGTGATACAGCCCCCGGACACTGTCAAGCGAGTCCGGAGTAAACTGCAACAGGATCGCCTGGCACGTTCAGAGCTCGCCTAGCAATTTGGCCCCCATCCCAGTCCCAGTCAAGCAACGAAATCGGAGACGTGCGTACATAATTACGCACTGAAAATACCATGGGCATAGGCGGGGGCACGATCAAGGCACGTCCCGCAATGCGGCTTAACCGCCCCAGGGGCTGTATACCTTTATCGTTTTTTCTCTTTCAGGACCTAACTCTCTGGAAGCCCTTTCCGGCAGTACGATTGCCGGACACATTACGGGAAGGAACAATCAAGGAGGCAAGAAACTAAGATGTACAAAGGAACCCCCAGGTGGTCTCTAATAATAATCGACATACCCGCTTTTTACTATCCATATGCAGCTTGCCCTTGGATAGGACATGTCAAATAGTCCTATTTTCTGCTTATTGCACTACTTGTATCAGTACGCTTCGACGTATTATTTAAATAACAATGCATAGCATTAGTTTATTATTGCATTATTCATCCCCTTTTTCTTATATGTTCATTTACAACAACTTGCACCCGTACATTCTGGTACGGTCAGTACGCCAGGGGCTTTCATTTACCCCATAATACGGTGTGAGAAGTCCGAACACTTTCGACAGTGCGGCACCCCGAACTTATAGCATTATATGCATCAGCTCCGAATCATGTCTTGGGTCAATAGTTGGGTTTGCCCGGCTCCCATGCTTTGGTACCTTACGTTCCGCTATATCGGCTAAGGTAGCGCTAGGAGAACTACTGCGATTGTATCCCGGTTCTTCCAGACGAGCACCTCAGTAGAGAAAGCCGAAAGCAGACTGTCATGATAAGGCGAGAGCTGGTTGCTGTTCGAGAGGTCTCAAGTCCTTAAAGACTTTTTCCGCTTCGGGTGAGGAGTCGGCCTTGCCCGACTTAGGCATGTATAGCGCCCCAAATTCGGCCTTCCGAATACTAGGGGCTTCGCCAAAATTTAAAATTGTAGACTTCTATGGCTAAGTGAGAGTGATAAAGCATTATAGTCCGATTGCCTGGTTCGTTGTGCTGAACACCTCCCTCGAAGGACCCAAAATCGGGATAAAGAGTGCTCGGGTTTATCCCGAACACCCCAGTACTAGTTACATGGGGGCAAAAGCCGACGGCTGGCCAACTCTCAGATTTTATAAACGGTCGCACAGAAGGTAATATTTTAAATTAAGAAAAAGTGTTGCATAGCGCAAATGAACTCATTTCACATTACAGGATCACATGAGCATGTTCATTCAAAAAATACGTCTCTGGCACATTCATCCGCCACAAGGCGGGAACCCTTCATGACACTTTCATAATACATTTCGGGGCAGCGATGCTCCTTGCCCTCTGGCGGCCCCTCCTTCACCAGCTTCACGACGTCCAGCTTCGCCCAGTGCACCTTTGCCCGGGCAAAAGCCCTGCGCGCACCCTCGATGCAGACGGACCGCTTTATGACTTCAAGCCGTGGGCAGGCATCCACAAGCCGCCTCACCAGATCGAAGTAGCTGCCGGACAGGGGCTCGCCAAGCCACATCCGGACTATCAGACCCTTCATGACCTGTTCAGCCGCCTTGTGAAGCTCGACCAATTGCTTCAGCTGGTCGCTCAAGGGCATTGGGTATTCGGTCCCAGTATACTGAGACCAGAACAACTTTTTCGTCGAGCTCCCCTCCTTAGCTCGGTAAAACTCCACGGCATCCAGTACACTGCGGGGAAGATCTGCGAACGCTCCTGGAGAGCTCTGAACTCGGGTAAATAAAAGGAAAGTCTCCTTCACATGCTTGCTTTGCATAATGAATGCCTTACCCGCTGCTATCTTCTTCACCGCATCAATCTCCTGGAGGGCCTTGTGGGCTTCAGCCTTGGTGCTCCGGGCGCTTTCGAGCGCCTTCGCAAGCTCGGACTCTCGCGTCTTAGAGTCAAGCTCCAAGGACTCGTATTTTTTGGCGAGAGCCTCGAGCTCTTGCTGCACCTCGCCTACCCGGGCTTCTTGCTTTTCCCGCTCAATGCGCTCCCTGGCCGCTTTGTCTTCGGCCTTGGACAGCATCTTCTTCAGGGTCGCCACTTCGGTCATGGCCCCTGGCAAATTCATGATGATCCTATTACTTTATACCCGAACTTCTTTTTAAATATATAGACAAGGTATTGCTTACCTTTGCTCTCCTCAAGCTGCCTCTTGGTAAGGCCGAGCTCGTCCTCGGACTGCTCCAGGTCCTGCTTCAGTGCAGAGACCTCCGCAGTATGTGCGGCAGCGGCTAGCAGTGAAGCCTGCACATACACATAGACATATTCTGATTAGACTCCCGAGTCATCATTTGATCCTCTATTCGGCCTTTCTTCGCGAACGCCGAACAGAGCATCAGGGGCTACTGTCTATGCGGTAATATTTTCTTATATTTTGATTGCTTACCTTAAAGCCTATTAGGAGGCTGGCGCAAGCTTTGGTTAGTCCGTTTTTGGCAGACTGAACTTTCTCGATCACCGCACTCATGATAGTGTGGTGCTCTTCGTCGATGGAAGCGCCGCGAAGCGCTTCCAGCAAGTTGTCTGGTGCCTCTGGATGGACAGAGGACACCGGCATGGGCGGCTTGCCCCCCTTAACGGGGGATCACCTGTCGGAGTCCGGAACCACCGAAGGTTCCGGGGCAGTATTCGGCTGGGGGCCAAACTTGGAGCCCGTGGGAGTCTTGCTCCCTTTGCGCCTAGGGTCTGAAAGGTCGCCTCGAGGCGCCCCCAGGACTACCTCCCCTCAACTCGGTGCCTTTTGGGACAACACCTCGACATTGTCCGTAGGGCAAGGGGTGGAGGCGGTCAGAAGTGAATCACTATTCATATCTGACGAGTCCAATGAACCGTCCGACGAATCTATGTCGAGATGAGCTCGGGACAGACTACATAATCATATGCGGCGTAATGAGAAACAATGCAATAAAACATACCATGAATTACTATGGTGTCCGGATACTTACGACTTCGCCAGGGGCTTCTCCCTGGGTAACCACTCGTCCCGCTGTAGGCGGCCGTCGTGGAGCAGTCCGGAAGGAGGGTCCTTCCCTTCTTGGAGCCTTCGGACTACCCGGTTGGGTCGGCCTTCCTTTTCTTGTCTCCCCCGGCTGGGGGGGGAGAACTTTCCTCCTCATCCTCCTTGTTTTCGTGGGAGGAGTGCGCGTCGGAGTCATCGGACGATGAGTCCGATATAACCTTGCGCCGAAGACCCTTTCGGGTCCCCGGGGCCTTCTTCTTGGTCTTCTTCGCCGGCACCTCGTAAGGTGCCGGAGCCAGCATCTCCGTTAGGAGAGCATCTGCAGGATCTTCAGGTAGGGGGGCTGGGCAATCAAGCTGCTCCGCTGTCTTTACCCAGTCCTGTTAATGGCGTGGAAGCTTAGATCCTGCATATGATTAAACTGGGGCAAATAAATATCCTGTGAGATATGAAAACTTACCGGATTGGCATAGCGCTTTGTGCTGAGTCCGCGGTCCTCGGTAAGAGGAGGAGGTACCTCGGCGCCCTTGAACAGCACCTTCCAGACGTCCTTGTGCGTCGTGTCAAAGAGCTCTCGCAGTGTCTGGTGCTTGGCCGGGTCGAACTCCCACAAATTGAATGCCCGTCATTGACACGGGAGGATCCGGCGGAAGAGCATGACCTGGACCACGTTGACGAGCTTGATTTTCTTACTCATCATGTTCCTGATGCAGGTTTGGAGTCCGGTCAGCTCTATCGGAGAACCCCATGACAGGCCCTTCTCTTTCCAGGAGGTGAGTCGCGTGGGGATTCCGGATCAAAATTTGGGGGCCGCCACCCAGTTGGTGTCGCGCGGCTCGGTGATGTAGAACCACCCCGATTGCCACCCCTTTATGGTCTCCACATAGGAGCCCTCGAGCCAGGTGACGTTAGGCATTTTGCCCACCATGGCGCCTCTGCACTCTGCTTGCTGGCCGACCACTACCTTCGGTTTAACATTGAAGGTTTTCAGCCATAGGCCGAAGTGGGGCCTGATGCAGAGGAAGGCCTCGCACAGGACGATAAACCCTGAGATGTTGAGGATGAAATTGGGGGCCAGATCATGAAAATCCAGCCCGTAGTAAAACATGAGCCCACGGACAAACGGGTGGAGGGGAAATCCCAGTCCGCGGACGAAGTGGGCAAGAAAAACTACCCTCTCATGGGGTTCGGGCGTAGGGATGATCTGCCCCGCATCTGGCAGCCGGTGCCTGATATCCGCGGCCAGATATCCGGCTTCCCGTAACTTTGCGATGTGCTCCTCCGTGACGGAGGAGACCATCCACTTGCCTCCTGCTCCGGACATGTTTGGAGTGGTTTGAGAAGAAAGACGCGAACTTGGGCGCTGGAGCTTGAGTGCGTAAGAATGGATAAGCAAGGAGGTAGAAGGCATGGGTAAAATGGGTGAATCCTTGTCCCTTTATAAGGGTGGAAGAGGCGACGCGCCTCCCCACATGCCTGATAAAATCGCTTATTCCCCAAGCACCGTAATTGATGACGCGGTTGGGTTACCCACGTCCGTATTGATGAGAATCCTGTGATAAGGGGACACGATCTCTGCTTCGACAAGACGTGCCAAGGAAACCACCTCGCGATGTGTGCAGTAGCTGGTTGAGAAAAAACGGTTCGGATAATGACAGGGCAATGGCATGATGTCATGCTGTCAAACGTGTCAGCAGATTAGATTGGTGGAAATATTATTCTCTCTACGGTGGTATGTGGAACTTGTTTTGCAGAGCCGGACACTATCCTTGTGTTCAAAATCTTCTATGGAGTATTCGGAGGAGGAACCCGCCTTGCAATGCCGAAGACAAAACTGCGCGCCGGACTCATCGTCATTGAAGTCTGGTTCAGGGGCTACTGAGGGAGTCCTGGATTAGGGGGTCTCTGGACAGCCGGACTATATCCTTTGGTCGGACTATTGGACTATGAAGATACAAGATTGAAGACTTCATCACGTGTTCGGATGGGACTTTCCTTGGCGTGGAAGGCAAGCTTGGCAATACGGATATGTAGATCTCCTCCCTTGTAACCGACTCTGTGTAACCCTAGCCCCCTCCAGTGTCTATATAAACCGGAGGGTTTAGTCCGTAGAACAACAGACAATCATACCATAGGCTAGCTTCTAGGGTTTAGCCTCTATGATCTCGTGGTAGATCAACTCTTGTAATACTCATATCATCAAGATCAATCAAGCAGGACGTAGGGTTTTACCTCCATCGAGAGGGCCCGAACCTAGGTAAACATCGTGTCCCCTGCCTCCTGTTACCATCCACCTTAGACGCACAGTTCGGGACCCCCCACCCGAGATCCGCCGGTTTTGACACCGACACCTACCTATATACGGTATCTACCTGTCGTTCCAAGTAAATTTGTATGTGCCAAACTCTAAACCTTCAAATAAACATTCTGTTTTGTATGCTCGAATAGCCCATGTATCAACTAGGGCTGTCTGTATCTTCCATGTTAGGCGGGTTATTCTCAAGAGGAGTGGACTTTGCTCCTCACTCACGAGAAGATGCTTGGTCACCGGGATGCCCAGTCCCATGCTTTATGCAAATTAAATCAAAATAACTGCAAACAAAACTCCCTCGGGACTGTTGTTAGTTGGAGGCACTCGTTGTTTCGAGCAAGCCATGGATTGATGCTTGTTGGTGGAGGGGGAGTATAAACCTTACCATTCTATTTGGGAACCGCCTATAGTGTGTGTAGCATGGAAGATATCACCATATCTTGGTTGTTATGTTGACAATGATAGTATGCCACTCAAAATATTATTCATATCTATTTCAAAATCAAGATCTGACACCTCTACAAATCCCTGCTTCCCTCTACGAAGGGCCTATCTATTTACTTTTATGTTGAGTCATCACCCTCTTATTAAAAAGCACCAGTTGGAGAGCACCGCTGTCATATGTTTATTACTGTTAGTTTACATTGAGTATGACTTGACTGGATCTCTTTTACCATGAATTACAATGTCTAGTCAGTCCTTGATCTTTAAAGGTGCTCTGCATTTATGTTTTGCGGTCTCGGAAAGGGCTAGCGAGATACCATCTTGTTATATCATATCATGATTGTTTTGAGAAAGTGTTGTCAACCGAGATTTATTATTATCGCTCGCTAGTTGATTATGCCATTTATATGAGTAAAGTTGAGACCTAAATGTTAGTGAGAATATGGTTAGTTCATAATCTTTGCTGAAAACTTGAATGTTGGCTTTACATATTTACAACAACAAGAGCAAACAGAGTTTGCAAAAGTTTTTCTTTATCACTTTCAGTTTATCAACTGAATTGCTTGAGGACAAGTAAAGGTTTAAGCTTGGGGGAGTTGATACGTCTCCATCGTATCTACTTTTCCAAACACTTTTGCCCTTTTTGGACTCTAATTTGCATGATTTGAATGGAACTAACCCGGACTGACGCTGTTTTCAGCATAATTGCCATCATGTTATTTATGTGCAGAAAAAAAAGTTCTCGGAATGACTTGAAACTCCACAGAGATTATTTTTGGAAATAATAAAAAATACTGGCAAAGAATCAAGGCCAGGGGGGCCACACCCTAGCCACGAGGGTGGGGGCGCGCCCCCTGCCTCGTGGGCCCCCTAGAGCTCCACCGACCTCAACTCCAACTCCCTATATTCGTGTTCAGGGAGAAAAAAATCAGAGAAAAAAGATTCATCGTGTTTTACGATACGGAGCCGCCGCCAAGCCCTAAACTCTCTCGGGAGGGCTGATCTGGAGTCCGTTCGGGGCTCCGGAGAGGGGAATCCGTCGCCGTCGTCATCATCAACCATCCTCCATCACCAATTTCATGATGCTCACCGCCGTGCGTGAGTAATTTCATCGTAGGCTTGCTGGACAGTAATGGGTTGGATGAGATTTATCATATAACCGAGTTAGTTTTGGTAGGGTTTGATCCCTAGTATCCACTATGTTCTGAGATTGATGTTTCTATGACTTTGCTATGCTTAATGCTTGTCACTAGTGACCGAGTGCCATGATTTCAGATCTGAACCTATTATGTTTTCATGAATATATGTGAGTTCTTGATCCTATCTTGCAAGTCTATAGTCACCTACTATGTGTTATGATCCGGCAACCCCGAAGTGACAATAATCGGGACCACTCCCGGTGATGACCGTAGTTTGAGGAGTTCATGTATTCACTATGTGTTAATGCTTTGGTCTGGTACTCTATTAAAAGGAGGCCTAAATATCCCTTAGTTTCCATTAGGACCCCGCTGCCACAGGAGGGTAGGACAAAAGATGCCATGCAAGTTCTTTTCCATAAGCATGTATGACTATGTTCGGAATACATGCCTACATTACATTGATGAATTGGAGCTAGTTCTGTGTCACCCTATGTTATGAATGTTACATGATGAACCACATCTGACATAATTCTCCATCACTGATCCATTGCCTACGAGCTTTCCATATATTGTTCTTCGCTTATTTACTTTTCCGTTGCTATTGTTATCATCACTACAAAATACCAAAAACATTACTTTTGCTACCGTTACTTTTGCTATCGTTACCACTACTATCATATTACTTTGCTACTAAACACTTTGCTGCAGATATTAAGTTTCCAGGTGTGGTTGAATTGACAACTTAGCTGCTAATACTTGTGAATATTCTTTGGCTCCCCTTGTGTCGAATCAATAAATTTGGGTTGAATACTCTACCCTCAAAAACTGTTGCGAACCCCTATACTTGTGGGTTATCAAGCAACATCATGACCATGTCCTCACTGACGCACGTGTAGTATGACATGTCTAGACCTATTTCAAATGTTGAAAGGGTGAGGGGAGTTCTAGGGCAGTTGTCGCATTGTGCATGAAGGGGAGGGGAAGGGTGAAGATATGGAGAGAGAGGAGATATGGGTAGGGATGCAAGTGGCGGCATGCTTTATCCCATGGGACTAGCCAACTAATTCACCTCTAGCTGCAAAATTTATTATAGTGTTGTCCGCAAACCATCTTGTTTTTGTGAGATTTTGTGTTAAGTGTTTCTACCTCCATATGGAGGTCGTAGGTATGTATTTCTATGGGGTAGATACGTTTCTCAAGCAATTTTGTTGTTGGAGGTGCTTCAACTTGTAATTCTTTGAGTAGAGTCTGAAGAAGATCGTGCACAAGCAATGCGTCAGTCATGAGAAGGCAACCATAGAGACTCCACACAGCAAGCACCCTACAAAACCTAACCGGCCACCACCAACTCGAGCATAAGAGGGGAGACCCAACAGGGAGGGATCAATGCGACAAAGGAGGTGGTAGACAACAAGGACTGGGGAGAGCAATGTGCATGTCCTGAACGAACAATGACCATCTCCGGTGTCAGAGAGCAAGATGCCGAGGTGATAAATGAGTGGGGTGCAGAGTAGGATACACGATCCAGCAATGGGCCGACCGGATCTGGACCGAGACAACCGAGTGGGAGGGGCGAGAGGGCATCAAACAATAAACGTCCAAGAAGGTGTTGGAAAACCAGATCCATCGGCAGGTAGAACCTCGATCCGTCCGGTGACAGCCTAGAGGATAAGGTGGATGGATGAGTTGCGATCGTCGGTCAAATTAGGGTGCCACCATAGGAGGCCGAAGCCATGACTACCACCAGTAACTGGAGGAACGACCGGGACACCATCTTGAGACCAAAGGCAACGGAAAATGGAGTCAGGAGAGGTTTCCTCGCCATCGCCGTCCTTGGTTGTTGCATGGCCTTGGTCGACAACGACCTCAAGCGACGACAGGAAAGGGCCTATAGGTGATAGGGGAGAGGGTTGTGACAACTAGGTTAGGATTGGATGAGGGGGGCTGGAGGCAGGAGGAGATCTCCCAACTTGGATTGAATCCTTCACCGTAGTATTTCTAGTTTTCTTCCTGTAGTGAGGGTATTATAGATAGTATTATCTAGCCTCATGCAATGCCAATTAAGCATATTGGCAACATGACATTTAAAAAAATAATGAGGCTGGGCAACTCGCATGGACAGGGCTCCCCAGACCGCTTCCTTCGATGGCCGTTAGATCGTGGTCAATGGAGTATTTTTTGCGTCCTGTCCGTCGGATCTTCGCTGAAATTGACCACTGTAGTTTTAACCGTGCGGTAGATCCTAGCCAGGGATGACGCATGGGCCTGGCGCTGGGTCGAATTGGCTGGGTGCTGGTTTCTTCGGTGCTTGGGGCAGCCGCTCCTGCCGTGCCGCGTGCACGCGAAGCGCGCATTGTGGTTGCTGCGTGGGCGCGAAGCGCGCGTCGTGGTTGCTACGTGGGCGCGGGTTTTGCGCTACCCCTTGTTTTCCCTCTCGCTCGCTGGTGGTGCGGTTGTAGGTGGGCCTGCCTGCCGCATGGTCCCGCGCGTCGGCTTCTTGGTGTGTCTTTCCCGTGTGCGCGTTGTTCGTTTTGTCTGGATTGCCATGGCTGACCTCATGATTTGGTCCTGTCGATAGTGGATGGGTGAGCGGCGCATGGAGAGTGGGCGAGCGGTCTCGCCTCGCTTGTCTCATGGGCGAACGGCAGCGTCATGCCACGTCGTTTCCGGGTTGTACTGCCGCTTCTTTTATCCCCATGTCATCCATTACCGTCTTCCATGCCGGCGCTGCTGGCTGCTGCTTGGGTCCTGCGTTCGCTGGCCTCGCGCGTCAGTGGGCTAGAGTGTTTGCCTGCATTTTCTTTGACCCGTCGTCCATCTGTCTGTGCCTGGGCGGGGTGGGTGCTTGCTCTGCCCGGATTGGTGGTTGGACAGGATTTGCTCGGGCGCTCGTGTGCTCTGCCGCGTGCCGCTGACTGTGGGGCGGGCGCTGGGACGGGGCCACCGTTCTGTTGCTCGTTCGTGTATTCCTGTGCATGTGTTCGTGTGTACGCTCGCTGGTGGCTTGTTACTGTGCCCCACGCGTGGGCGAGGGGGGGCGGTGGACGTGTGTGCGCTGCCGCGTGGGCATGCGTGACCAGTGTGTGCATCGGTGGTGCCCAGTCTGGTGGGTGCCCTCTGTGAGTTCATTGCAGTCTATGACGGTGGGCTCTGGGACCCCTGGGCCCGACAGCCAGGCCGCGTGTCAATGCATGTGTGGTGGGTTCCCATGAGTCTCTGTGAGGGTTGCCCATGCCATCGCTGTGGCCGGGGGGTATTTTGTCTCCAGTTTTCCCTTTCCCGCTTGTTCTGTCCCTCATTTTCTCCACGCTCGCTTCGTCTGCTCGCTTTTGTCCACACTTCCACACCGACGCGTCTTCTCCTGTTCGCCTAGGTTCGTCCAGTTCAAACAGCTTGCACTGCGGTTGTCGCCATGGACGCCCGTTGCTCCATGGGTGGTGTTGCTTGAGGTTCATCCTCTTATCCTTTCCTTGTTCCTTTCTGCCGCTCCTTTTTCTTGATTACTGACCAGCTTTGTTTGTGTTTGCTTCATTGGTGCGCAGTTTGCTGCCAGTTTTTTCCGTTGGCTCTTGCGTGCAAGCGTGCGTCATTCCATTCTTGTTGTCCAGGTTAGTGCTCGCCTCTTCTGCCTCTGTGTGGGCATATGCCTTTGAGGTGTTTGTTGAAATGCTTGGGTGCTGCTTGATAGGATGGTTGCCTGCTATCATGTGCTCTGCTTTGGAATTTTCGCGTTTCGTTATCTGTGCATGCTTCGTGTTGTTCGTCACCGACTAATATGAGTACAAATTGTGTTTTGGTTTGTTCTCAGGTTTGTCGGCTGTTCGTCCGTGTTCGTTTGCTCGTTGTTGTTCTGGTTCGGCTTCGTCGTTCTGGTAATATGCTGCTCTTTTGCCTCTTTGTCTCTGTTTCTAGATTATCAAGAGATGCGCTGCTTAGGGATAGCCCGAAAGATTAGGTCTGAGAAAGTGTTGTTCTTAGTCCGTTTTGCTTGCTTGCTGCCTCTGCGGTGACCCTGAAGGTTTATACTTCTTCTGTCTGTTACTTTGCCTGAAAAAACATGGTGTGTGAGCTTAATTGATGGTCCTTCGCTTCTTTCATGTCTACGGTTAGATTGCTCAGCGATAAAAGCTGATATATATATATATATATATATATATATATATATATATATATATATATATATATATATATATATATATATATATATATAGTGGATGGTGTTTTGGCATCCTGAGTGGTGTTGTTTCCTTTGGTTAAAAGAATAATGTTGTCGTGTTTACTACCTTTGATGGAGTATAGATGTGTCGTCATGTTGCTCTATACTTGTTTACTACCTTTGATGGAGTATAGATGTGCTCCGTGACTTGTTGTGTTCTAATGGTTTTTTCTATGTTTGTTTTGCAGGTTGGGAAAACTGCTTTGTTTCTGAATCTGTGGCCTGCTACTGCTCCTGAAGGTTTGCTCTCCTTTTCCATTGTGTGTGCGTTACTTCTGGGTTCAGATATATTTGTTTGTCTATGCATGTTGTCATGGCTGTTGATGTACTGATAATCTCGTTGTTCCAGGTCTGCCCCGCGGGTCGTGTTATTTTTCAGTTTTTCCTTTTGACTTCCGTTACGTGTGAGCAGGATGTGTGCTCTTATTTCAACTGTTATACCCATTTTGGAAGCCGTGGTGGCTCGGTGTGCTTTGCCGGCGCGTTCCTATCTGTGTGAAATCACGGAGGATGGGTCCGTTCTTGCTGGGGTAGAACTCGAGCTTCCAGGGGATAGTTCTGCTCCGGTTCCATGCCGAGAATTTTTTTGGAGCTCAGCCTGGTGTGGTTTTGTCCATGCTTATGAATAGGCTGCTGCTACCTCTTTTAGCACTGCGTTGGTTTTCCCCGAAGAGGAAGGGATGATGCAGCAAAGTAGCGTAAGTATTTCCCTCAGTTTTTGAGAACCAAGGTATCAATCCAGTAGGAGGCTACGCGCGAGTCCCTCGCACCTGCACAAAACAAATAAATCCTCGCAACCAACGCAAATAGGGGTTGTCAATCCCTATAGGGCCACTTACGAGAGTGAGATCTGATAGATATGATAAGATAATATTTTTGGTATTTTTATGATAAAGATGCAAAGTAAAATAAAGGCAAAGTAAATAGCAAAGGAAATAACTAAGTATTAGGAGATTAATATGATAAAGATAGACCCGGGGCCATAGGTTTCACTAGTGGCTTCTCTCGAGAGCATAAGTATTCTACGGTGGGTGAACAAATTACTGTTGAGCAATTGACAGAATTGAGCATAGTTATGAGAATAACTAGGTATGATCATGTATATAGGCATCACGTCCGAGACAAGTAGACCGACTCCTGCCTGTATCTACTATTATTACTCCACTCATCGACCGCTATCCAGCATGCATCTAGAGTATTAAGTTAAAAACAGAGTAACGCCTTAAGCAAGATGACATGATGTAGAGGGATAGACTCATGCAATATGAAGAAAACCCCATCTTGTTATCCTAGATGGCAACAATACAATACGTGCCTTGCTGCCCTTACTGTCACTGGAAAAGGACACCGCAAGATTGAACCCAAAGCTAAGCACTTCTCCCATTGCAAGAAAGATCAATCTAGTAGGCCAAACCAAATTGATAATTTGAAGAGACTTGCAAAGATAACCAATCATGCATAAAAGAATTCAGAGAAGATTCAAATACTATTCATAGATAGACTTGATCATAAACCCAGAATTCATCGGTCTCAACAAACACACCGCAAAAAGAAGATTACATCGAATAGATCTCCACAAGAGAGGGGAGGAACATTGTATTGAGATCCAAAAAGAGAGAAGAAGCCATCTAGCTACTAACTATGGACCCGTAGGTCTGAGGTAAACTACTCACACTTCATCGGAGAGGCTATGGTGTTGGTGTAGAAGCCCTCCGTGATTGATGCCCCCTCCGGCGGAGCTCCGGAACAGACCCCAAGATAGGATCTCGTGGATACAGAAAGTTATGGTGGTGGAATTAGGGTTTTGGCTCCGTATCTGATCGTTTGGGGGTACGTAGGTATATATAGGAGGAATGAGTACGTCGGTGGAGCAACAGGGGGCGACGAGGGTGGAGGGCGCGCCCCCTACCTCGTGCCCTCCTGTTTTCTTTCGTGATGTAGGGTCCAAGTCCCCCGGATCATAATCTTCCTAAAAAACACGTTCCCGAAGGTTTCATTCCGTTTGGACTCCGTTTGATATTCCTTTTCTTCGAAACCCTAAAACAGGCAAAAAACAGCAATTCTGGGATGGGCCTCCGGTTAATAGGTTAGTCCCAAAAATAATAAAAAAGTGGATAATAAAGCCCAATAATGTCCAAAACAGTAGATAATATAGCATGGAGCAATCAAAAATTATAGATACGTTGGAGACGTATCAAGCATCCCCAAGCTTAATTCCTACTCGTCCTCGAGTGGGTAAATGATAAAAACAGAATTTTTGATGCGGAGTGCTACTTGGCATAATTTTAATGTAATTCTTCTTAATTATGGTATGAATATTCAGATCCGAAAGATTCAAGACAAAAGTTCATATTGACATAAAAATAATAATACTTCAAGCATACTAACAAAGCAATTATGTCTTCTCAAAATAACATGGCTAAAGAAAGTTATCCCTATAAAATCATATAGTCTGGCTATGCTCTATCTTCACCACACAAAATATTTAAATCATGCACAACCCCGATGACAAGCCAAGCAATTGTTTCATACTTTTGACATTCTCAAAACTTTTTCAATTTTCACGCAATACATGAGCGTGAGCCATGGATATAGCACTATAGGTGGAATAGAATGGCGGTTGTGGAGAAGACAAAAAGGGGAAGATAGTCTCACATCAACTAGGCGTATCAATGGGCTATGGAGATGCCCATCAATAGATATCAATGTGAGTGAGTAGGGATTGCCATGCAACGGATGCACTAGAGCTATAAGTATATGAAAGCTAAAAAAACTAAGTGGGTGTGCATCCAACTTGCTTGCTCATGAAGACCTAGGGCAATTTGAGAAAGCCCATCATTGAAATATACAAGCCAAGTTCCATAATGAAAGATTCCCACTAGTATATGAAAGTGATAACATGAGAGACTCTCTACTATGAAGATCATGGTGCTACTTTGAAGCACAAGTGTGGTAAAAGGATAGTAACATTGTCCCTTCTCTCTTTTACTCTCATTTTTTTAATTTGGGTCTTTTCTCTTTTTATGGCCTCTTTTCTTTCTCTTTTTTTTATTTGGGCTTCTTTGGCTTCTTTTATTTATTTTTCATCCGGAGTCTCATCCCGACTTATGGGGGAATCATAGTCTCCATCATCCTTTTCTCACTGGGACAATGCTCTAATAATGATGATCATCACACTTTATTTTTCTTACAACTCGATACTTAGAACAAAATATGACTCTATGTGAATGCCTCCGGCGATGTACCGGGATATGCAATGATGTATGAGTGACATGTATGAAAGAATTATGAATGGTGGCTTCGCCACAAATACGATGTCAACTACATGATCATGCTAAGCAATATGACAATGATGGGATGTGTCATAATAAACGGAACGGTGGAAAGTTGCATGGCAATATATCTCGGAATGGCTATGGAAATGCCATAATATGTAGGTATGGTGGCTGTTTTGAGGAAGGTATATGGTGGGTGTATGATACCGGCGAAAGGTGCGCGGTGTTAGAGAGGCTAGCAAAGGTGGAAGGGTGAGAGTGCGTATAATCCATGGACTCAACATTAGTCATAAAAAACTCATGTACTTATTGCAAAAATCTACAAGTTATCAAAGCAAAGTATTACGTGCATGCTCCTAGGGGGATAGATTGGTAGGAAAAGACCATCGCTCGTCCCCGACCGCCACTCATAAGGAAGACAATCAATAAATAAATCATGCTCCGAATCACATAACGGTTCACCATACGTGCATGCTACGGGAATCACAAGCTTCAACACAAGTATTTCTCAAATTCAGAACTACTCAACTAGCATGACTTTAATATCACCATCTCTATATCTCAAAACAATTATCAAGTATCAAACTTATCATAGTATTCAACACACTCATAAGAAAGTTTTATTATTAATCTTGTATACCAAGCATATTAAGATTTTAAGCAAATTACCATGCTATTAAGACTCTCAAAATAATCTAAGTGAAGCATGAGAGATCAATTGTTTCTATAAAACAAATCCACCTCCGTGCTCTAAAACATTTAAGTGAAGTACTAGAGCAAAATTATATAACTCAAAAGATATAAGCGAAGCACATAGAGTATTCTAACAAATTCCAAATCATGTATGGCTCTCTCAAAAGGTGTGTACAGTAAGGATGATTGTGGTAAACTAACAAGCAAAAACTCAAATCATACAAGACGCTCCAAGCAAAACACATATCAAGTGGTAAATAAAAATATAGCTCCAAGTAAAGTTACCGATAGAAGTAGACGAAAGAGGGGATGCCTTCCGGGGCATCCCCAAACTTTGGATTTTAGATGTCCTTAGATTATCTTGGGGGTTCCATGGGCATCCCCAAGCTTAGGCTCTTGCCACTCCTTGTTCCATAATCCATCAAATCTTTACCCAAAACTTGAAAACTTCACAACACAAAACTTAAAGTAGGAAATCTCGTGAGTTCCGTTAGCGAAAGAAAATAAAAGACCGCTTCAAGGTACTGTAATGAATTCATCCTTTATTTATATTGGTGTTATACCTACTGTATTCCAACTTCTCTATGGTTTATAAACTATTTTACTAGCCATAGATTCATCAAAATAAGCAAACAACACACGAAAAACTGAATCTGTCAAAAACAGAATAGTTTGTAGTAATCTGTAGCTAGCGCAAGATCTGGAACCCCAAAAATTCTAAAATAAATTGATGGACGTGAGGACTTTATCTATTAATCATCTGCAAAAAGAATTAACTAAATAGCACTCTCCAAATAAAAATGACAGCAGTTCTCGTGAGCGCTAAAGTTTCTGTTTTTTTACAGCAAGTTCAGCAAGACTTTCCCCAAGTCTTCCCAATGGTTCTACTTGGCACAAACACTAATTAAACACAAAAAACACAACCAAAACAGAGGCTAGATAAACTATTTATTACTAAACAGGAGCAAAAAATCAAGGAATAAAAATAAAATTGGGTTGCCTCCAACAAGCGCTACCGTTTAACGCCCCTAGCTAGGCATAACAAGCAAGAATAGATCTAGGTATTGCCATCTTTGGTAGAAAATCCATAAGTGGATCTCATAATAAATTCATAAGGTAATTTAATTTTCTTTCTAGGAAAGTGTTCCATGCCTTTCCTTAATGGAAATTGGAATATAATATTTTCTTCCTTCATATCAATAATTGCACCAATCGTTCTAAGGAAAGGTCTACTAAGAATAATAGGACATGAAGGATTGCAATTTATGTCAAGAAAAATAAAATATATTGGCACATAATTCCTATTTGCAACAATAAGAACATCATTAATTCTTCTCATAGGTTTCTTAATAGTGGAATCCGCAAGGTGCAAGTTTAGAGAGCAATCATCAAAATCACGGAAGTCTAACAAATCACATAAAGTCTTCGGAATCGTGGAAACACTAGCACCCAAATCACATAAAGCATAGCATTCATGATCTTTAATTTTAATTTTAATAGTTGGTTCCCACTCATCATAAAGTTTTCTAGGGATAGAAACTTCCAATTCAAGTTTTTCTTCATAAGATTGCATCAAGGCATCAACGATATGTTAGTAAACGCTTTATTTTGACTATAAGCATGAGGAGAATTTAGTACGGATTGTAACAAGGAAATACAATCAATCAAAGAGCAATTTTCATAGTTAAATTCCTTGAAATCCATAATAGTGGGTTTAGCAACATATAGGGTTTTAATTTCTTCAATCCCACTTTTATCAAATTTAGCATCAAGATCAGCATATTTCGAATTCTTGGAACGCCTTCTGGGTAAATGTGGATCATATTCAGTCCCATCATTATCAAGATTCATATTGCAAAACAAAGATTTAATAGGGAACACATCAATAACTTTTATATCTTCATCTTTATTTTCGTAGCAACTAGAAGAACATGCTCTTATAAAGGCATCTTTCTTAGCACGCATCCTAGCGGTTCCTTCTTTGCACTCATCAATGGAAATTCTCATGGCTTTGAGAGACTCATTGATATCATGCTTAGGTGGAATAGATCTAAGGTTCAAAGAATTAACATCAAGAGCAATTCTATCAACGTTCCTAGCCAAATCATCAATCTTAAGCAATTTTTCTTCAATCATAGCATTAAAATTCTTTTGCGAAGTAATAAATTCTTTAATATCAGATTCAAAATCAGAGGGCACTTATTATAATTTCCATAAGAATTGTTGTAGGAATTACCATAATTATTAGAGGGATTACTAGGATAAGGCCTAGGATTAAAATTTCCTCTATACGCATTGTTACCAAAATTGTTTACTACAAGAAATACGATCGATAGTGACCCACCATTTTGGTCAATAAATCGTCGTTGTTTTCAAGGTATGACCTTTTTTTAACCAAACTGAGTAGGTCAACAGTTGGCCGTCAAGAACAAACAAACATGACCTTTTCTAAGTTTTGGTCGTAGTTTTTAAGACAAAAAATTATAGGTCATAGTTTTTAATGACAAATTTTTTGGTCAATACCTGTGTGCCTCATCCACATAGGATCTGATGTGGCATCAGCCACATGGCCACCAGATCTGACGTGGCATTGGTAGTTTTGTTTTTTGAGGCAACGTCACGAGGTTTTATTAATTCGTCACAATGTTTACAGGGACGGAAGGTAGGTTCCCGGAATGGCCTAACCAGACACGGCGACCACCACCGAGAGATAACGCATGCCTCGCTAAGTTGTGAGCTTTATAATTGGAGCTCCTAGACTCATGTTTAAAATTACAGAACTCAAAAACTGAAGAGTGGGCTATTATTTCATGTACAATTGCACCGTAGCTCGCAAGATTGTCCTTCTGTAAGTCTTCCACAACCACTTTGCAATCCGATGCAACATCAACCCGCCTCAAATATAGATCATCCGCCAGTGCCAAGGCTTCTCTAATGGCTAGAGCTCCGAGAGTCGGTGGGTCTACAATTTATGGCAAGCCAAGCCCATTAAGGCCGGCCCATAAAACTGTATACACATTTATTTTACTGGGCCAAAGCCCATGTCCAATCCATTATGTATTATTAGGTCGTTTAACCTTTTTAGACCTGAAACTGTACTACAAGTAAAGTTCAGTGAAGAATACACCACAGATTTAAATTAGACAGATATCTTTTTGAATATCCCAGCACACACAAAATAAGATTACACACGCCAGACAACATAACACAGATTTAAATTAGACAGATATCTTTTTGAGTATCCCAGCACACACAAAATAAGGTTACACACGCCAGACAACATAACACAGATTTAAATTACAGAGATAGCTTTTTGAGTATCCCAGCACACACAAAGTAAGATACACAGCCAAGACAAATGGTATTACAAAAAACATAGCCTGTTGCACAACAACATCATGGCTCCATTGTCTTCCTCTTTAAGAATTCCGAGAAGCATTTCGTCCTGGCAACAGAAGGGACAACACATGAGAAGCAAATTAAGCATCTACTACCCCTATAAAAGCATGAGAGGGCGGAGAACCAATACATCTCAACCGTCTAATGGAGAGATCTGACGATCAAAATCATCTCAACGTTTAATGTTTAGCATCAACCACGCGGTTAGTGTACGGTTAAGCCACTAAACTTTCCTCCACGCAGCAACCCACGCCCTCCGCTTAATCCTCCTCTGCCCCGCTGCATCCGACGCGCCCAGCCGCCCCTCCGCCCCGCTCCTGGCTCCACGCTCGGTCGCCCCTGCTCCCCGTCCGCCCTTGCTCCTACCACAGCCAACACTCCTCCCACAGTGCCCGCCGCGCCCGGCCTCCCCCGGCGTCCGCCCGCCCCTGCTCCCCCACCAGTCCCCGTCCCAAACGCCGCCTTGCGCGCCCCCGCGCCCGGCGGCCCCCAGCGCGCGTCCGCTCCACGCCTACCCGCGCACGTCGCCGACGGCCCTCCATGCCTCCCACAACATGCCCATGGAGCTCTTTCTGCAACAAATCCCTCACCAATTGGAGCGCCAAGGAAACCCATATCCTTTCTCGTAAGTAATCATCATCAATAAGGAGCGAGTATTTATGCTCAATTATGTGCGTGCACTGATTTCTTCACTTCCCCATGGATTTACCTTCACACAGATGAATAATCATCATCCACCTGCATCTCCATTACGATCAGAAGAATGTTCTCCATTTAAGGACCTGACAATCACGCCTAATCATGGGGATGCAAATGCCCTAGGTGAAAATCTGCGAGAACAACTGAATTGGGGTCAAAATTGGGATGCCCAAGTGTCTGATGAGAAGATAATGGAATACAACAGGAAGCGACCTACAACCCTCTCCATTGCCCAAAGTAATGTAAGCTAGAGGAATTCTTATTAATGCTTTAGTCCAGTTTAGAATCTGGTAAGGGAAAGGATACAATGTGCATGCATGTGAGTTGCATTGCATTCCACATGACAATTTCATTTGGCCTACTTACATGCCGTCAGAAGCCGGACATGGACTCCATGCAAATATATAGGCCTGCAAATAATTAACAAAACAATATACTAAGACATCCATATCACTAACAAAGAGTGTAACTGATTTTCCCTTGATCTATTCAGCCCATCTCTTGTTAGCTCGGATCTTTATTTTGAGCATATGTTTCGTGTTCTATAGAGCATTCACCATTTTCTTTTTCTTTGTGGCCGTATATATTTTTGAAAAAAAATTATGATCTTGTTCTGGATTGATGGTACTACCAATAGCATACATGTATTTTTTACTTTCTCATATTTTTAATTTTAGCTCGGCCATCGTTTGTAATGCGGCGATGCCGTATTTGTCAGAAGGTTGGTTTTAGTTTCTTGTTCATAGTTAATAATCATGACATATGGTAAGATGTCTTTATGGGCTCATATGTACTCTATGAAAATGTTACATGAAAAGCATTGCTAGGAATTTGAAATTGGGATGTGTACTGCTTATTATTTCCAATTTTGCACTATAGACTCACAATCCTATGATTAATCTTTTTGGTTGACCAGCACAACATTTTTTTGATTGTGACCTATGTTTTTAAGGCGTCGCCTAAGCGTCGCCTAGTCGTCGCCTAAGCGTCAAGGCGCCCCAGGATGGCAAGGCGTCTACCCCGCCTTAGACAGACATGAAGTGTACGGCTGTGGCTGCCCTAGTTCTGGCTGCTCCTGGGGCTTGGAGATGACGGCCCCGCTGTCTCCCGGCACCATGAAGAGGAGGGAGGACTGGGGGCTCCTGGGGGTTGCTGCTGTGAGGGAGAAGGGTGGGGCCATGAAGAGGAGGGAGGGAGGACCAGAAGGGTATGGCTTCGTGGCGGCTGTGGTGGGAAAGAAGGGAAGGAGATAGTGGAATTAGGTCACGGGGGTGTATATGGCCACTAGATGGGCTTTTGGGCCACTGGGAGGTGCATAAGTAGTGGCCCATCTCTCAGCCATTGCTCTTTTTCTAGTATTAATATGTGCAGACCTATTGATGACTCTTTTCCTGCAATGTTTAAGGCGTCGCCTTGCCTCGCCTTACCGCCTCGCCTTGGCGCTTAGGCGTCAGAGCGGCCCTCCTCCGCCTTATGACGCTTTACCGCCTTAAAAACATAGATTGTGACCTCATTCTTAAATAGTTAAATTTGGCAGGTTGCAGAAATTCAAATTCACTATCTCTTCAGAATCAATGCAAATTCACTGAATGCTTCGTAGCTTCGTGGAATTTTGCCGCTTACATTGCAAATACTTGATCCTTGATAGCTATGCTATGTTGATCATGCCAATAAATGTTTGGAGACAGGAAACATCATGTACAAGTTATAATATATAGAAAATATTTTTTACCCACCACTAGCTCCAAGGAATTGTTTCCTCTACTTGAAACATAGAGGTGGGTGTTTGATACTCCTTTAATCATGTATCTCCTTACTGAAACTGAATGCAGTTTTTGTTGGCTTGGAGGAATGTCTGCACCAATCCACCACACTCGAATTAGGGGATCACATACAATGTGGTGGCAAAAATTGAGGTGATGATCCATCAGGTTCGCCTCATATTTGTTTTTGGGAATGACTTAATTGGTCCCAGACACTTTTTGTGGCCTAGAAAATATCATAAATGTTCACCGGTCAGCCGCCTCCTCCGCGATTGACTCCCTGCAGTTATTGACCCAGCACGTTGATTGCTCTACCCCATATACCCACTTCATTCTTGCCCTAATATATTAACCTACTGTCACATTGATCCGTTTATCTATTTTGAGCATATGTGGCATGGTCTACAAGGTATTCAGTTTAGATTTTTCTTATCATGGATTCAGTTTTTTATTGTAGTTTGTGGGGTTATTTTAGTTACTAGCTTGCAACGATTCAGTTTATCCACTGCTGCTCCTAGAGGGTGCATTTGAATGATGAGAAGGTGGACGTTAATAACTTCATATGGTTATCTGATTTCTCTACGAGTGATTTCCTTCTGTTTTGTTCGGGCAAGCTTGATTTATATGCGCTCACATGGTTAATGCTCTCTTGCAGTATATGCATGCAAGGCACTGTTTGGGTTGGTTTGCATTTATGGGTATGTGATAAATCTGAAAGAAACTTATGCCATGTATATCATGTACTACCTGAAGTTTTTGCAGCCGTTGAATGTAGAACCCTTGAAATTTTTCTTATGTACTTCTAATTTTCTCCGAGCAAAGACGTTTAACCTACTTAAGGACAAACATACATATATTTCCACAAATTATTTTATGATCCATGTCGTAAGAGTCTTTCTATCTACCAAACTATATACTTGTCATGAACTGGAGTTTTTTGGTTTTCCTTTTGTGTACATATTGTGTATGAAATTGTTCTTTTAGAGAAAGGAAATTTTTAGTATGCTAAATACTTGTCATGAACTGGAGTTTTTTGGTTTTCCTTTTGTGTACATATTGTGTATGAAATTGTTCTTTTAGAGAAAGGAAAATTTAGTATGCTAAATAAGAGGACAGACTTAGAAAATGTTACATTAATTTGTTTACATTATAGCTTTTGTTCAGTTGATTGAGTTTCACGGTGCATGTGGATAAACTGAATCGTTGGCAATAGTTGAAGGAAGATTCAGGGGTTGAGCATTAGGTACGCTGCAATCATGTTGATGCTCCTCAAGATCATGCCGCCATTATTGTTATCCTTCAGAGGGAACTTGACCTACTAATCAGCAATGAATTTTATTGGTAATAAACCAACATCCTACAGTTCTACAATCAAATTTTAGTTGACTGTTGTCTTACTATATATTGTAGGTAATTTTTGTTCTTATATTTTTATGGGCCTTAAGATTAACTTATCGTTATTCCATTTCACAATCCCAAAGCATGTAAAAATATTACTTCCTCCGTCCCATAATTCTTGTCGTGGATTTAGTTCAGTTGAAAGATTCATTGTGGATTCACTAGATTCATGGTATCATTTTAAGGCAGATTTATGGCTATGTCATACAATACATAGGTAGGCGTGTATGATTCTTTTTCAGTAAAAAGTATTGGTGCAGAGCTAGAAGAAAACCTTGAGATGGTCCAACTTTTTGTAAGTGTGCTATTGTTAGATAGTGATTTGTATGGTATCTCGTATTTTCCTATGATTATACGTGTGTTACACGTGCACGCTTACTAGTAACATGAAATAAGAAAAATGCAGCAAGCTGAGAGTAGAATGCAGACAGTGTATATAAGCAAGTCACATGGATGCAAGCAGTGGGCATTTTAGAGGGTTTTATGTGGCTGCGTGGCCCAACTTTTGTTTCTTCCACAAAACAGGTTAGAAATATTAAACACTAGTAAGTTAAAATTCATATTATATTATATGTGTAAACTCTCCACCTCCTAAAGAGACTCCAACATCAGAAGATCATACTAATTACTAAAGGCCAGTTCTTTTGCTGCTTTCTAGAATAAGCTGCAATAAGTTGCCCCTACCCAGCTTATTCTAGAAAATTATTTAATTAGAAGCCTACTGCTGTCACACATGCATTAAAGTGAAGTATACATGTTATACAATCTTTAAGAAATTACTACTTATGAGATCTAGAAAGAATGAAGTCAGGTGAAGTGTTCATACATGTGTCCACAAGAAAAAGCAAATGTTAAAGACCCAAAGGGGTATTATAGCAATACTGATAGAAGAAAATGAAGAACATGTTGGAATCTTGACAATAGTTCACGCCCAGTACAACAAACTGGAGCAAAAGTTGCATACAACACATGAAGGGCTGATCTGATTACTTAACTTGTAGCATCAATAGGTGCAAGAAGCGCATACACAAGAAGATTAAGCAAAAGCAGAATCTCCTCCTATTTTGGAGGATATCAATCAAAGGTGACCAAATGGAGGATTACCAGGTTGGATGAGTAGACACATATACGGTACTTGTCGTGTCGGCAAACCTCGTAGTCGATGTGCTCCTAGATCTGATTCACCCTCCCTACACACACAACCCCAGATCATTACTCGGTGACAAATAATACATGGTAAATAAAATATCTTGGTTTATCCTTATGAAACAATAGAACATTCAGCAATTTACAATAATTTGTTACAGCCACAATTACATACATTATATATCCACATTCCCAGTATTTACATCACACATTTTCTTAAAAAAGTGAGCGGTGTGCATCTAAACAAGATCATAGCGTGAAAGGGCAGCATGATATAGAAGGTGAATACAGAGAAGCCTTGTATGGTTTCTCAAATATACTCACCAAATGTCTTGCAAGGTATGGATAAACATGGTTGAGCTAGATGACATGTTATCATACTCAAGAATTACTTACCATCATCCTGTTCATCCACAACATTGTGTAGTTGTTCTCCTCATGATCCTTCCTCCAGTCCAGCGTCTCAAGTTCTGTTGTGCCAGTTACCTACAAGACCAAGGAAAATTAGGGAGCTGTCCGAGAACTACCGAGCAGCCAGGGAAACCTAACCTCTTGGTGTAGGGACCCTGTTCTCCTCGTCGGCCCTTCCCTTGTTGGCATTGAAAAGGAGCAGCATGGCGAGCTCGGTCTCCTCAGGCACGACCCCTCCGGCATCCGCGTACTCAAATATATTATCTGTAGTAGCATCAATGAGGGAAGCATACAGTTGTTCTGATACAGTAAAATATGCACCATTGAGGCAATGTGAACATTTGTGCATTGTACTAAACCAAAAAAATCCGACGCTAACTTTCCTTGGCAAAGTCACGAAAAATATTTAAACATTATATACTAGCTATTGAGTGCATCCATAGATATACACCTAGAAACCGACACAGTTAAGCAAGGCGACACGACAGGGATGATACTGAGCGTCCTCTACCTAACGAAGGCAACAGTTTAGCATAAGATTAAATGGTCTGTAGTCTAAATCGGTAGCAGTTTAACACTCTGTAGTATAAGTCAGTAGCAGCTTAGGGAATTAAACTCTAATAATAGCATAGCAATTTCAATAGCAGATCCGAGGGTCGCAGGCGATCTCTCTCATTCATTGGCGGCTCCCACACGCACGACGCATCAAATCATGCCAAGGGGAAATCTCGCCCCTTGACCAACGACTATGCCGCGAGGCAGAAATCATTAGATCTCAGATGGTGCTTACCTGCTGCTGCTTGGCAACTTGCTCCTTGAACTTGCCCGCCCGCTTCCTGAACGCCTCCATATCTTTGACGCAATCACCTTTGGCGTCGGGGCAGGGGATGAAGACGGTGTTCCTCCATCTGTGCCTGTCCTGCTTCTTCCGTTCGCGCCATGGATATGCATGAAAGGGAATCACAGGAAAGAATAGGTGAGGTGGGGAGAAGATGGTGGGGCGAACAAGAAGGAGAGGGACCAACCTGAGCACGCCGGTGACGGATCCGGCGCCCGCTGGCCTCGACGTCGCCGGATGTGGCGGATCCCGGCCAGGTAAGGGGTGGCGGCCGAAACCCTAGCTACCACGGGGGCTGGTGGACGGCTTGAGCGCTGATTCTAGCCGGAGGGGAAGGAGGTGCGGACATAGGGGAGCTCGGGGGTGTGATACGCGCCGCCGAAGCTCGACGGAACTGGCCGATGTGGGTGGTGGGTGGCGGCGAGGGAGAGAGGTTCATGGGGGGGAGGGAGAGGTTGCAAGACAGAGAGGGGTTTGTGAGGGAGAGAGCGAGCGAGGGGAGGGTGGGATCTTTTTTTCATTTTCTTTTTTTTCTGTAGATGGATGGATGGATGGGCGTCATGTCATCGATAGTAATTCCACCAATGAGAATAAAGCACACATGCAATTGTGTTTTCCTTTTGTTTTTCTTCTATTTTTTCACATGAAATATTCAAAAATAATATCATATTGTGCACAAGTTTGTATCTTAGAATGAAAAATATTGTTTCTTAAGAAAATTTTCATTTTATTAGGATGAAGAATTCATTTTTCATTTTTCGAGTGTCCAAAATGAGTTTTTTTGTGAAGGACCTATCATATATTTGTTGCAAAATTAGACCAAATCAATTTTATAAAATACTATGCCATATTTAATGTACAAATTGACCAAATGATTGGGTGTCAAAAGGTTTGATCCACCTCTCATAAAAAAGACAAATTCCCGGCGATTCAGTTGGAAGTGGGTCAAGTTTGAACTACAGTTGCCTCATAGTTTGCTCATGATTTTTTCCAAATATCAGTTTTAGGTACAAAAGTATCTATTTAATCAGAGAAACACCAAAAAAATTCCAAGATTCAACCACTAGCTAGGGACGGTCATGTCCGCCATTTTGACCGCATTTTGAAATGGGCATGAAAAATAAAAAAAAAATGGAAAACCTTCGCATTGTGTCATTATATATGACCAAGTTATCAGGAAAAACAATAAACTTGTAATACGGCAATTTTTTAGAAAAAGTGTTCTCAGAAAAAGCTATCATGTGTGAAGATTCATGGCTTTCAAGCCAAATGATTAATCTTATAGCCACATTCATGGCATAGTTTGTTCAAATGATCTCATATTATGCACAAGGGTGCATCTTGGCATGGCAAACAACCTTGCCTAAGGAAGTTTTCAGTTTCCTTGGACGAAAAAATTCATTTTCCATTTTTTGAGTGCCATAAATGAGTTTTTTGTGAAGGACCTACCATATATTTGTTGCAAAATTGGACCAAATCAATTTTATAAAATATTAGGTCATATTTAATGTATAATTAACCAAATTATTGTGTGTCAAAATCTTTGATCCACCTCTCATGAAAAAGACAAATTCCCACTGATTCAGTTGGAGGTGGGTCAAGTTTGAACTGCAACTGCCTCATAGTTTGCTCATATTTTTTTCAAAAAATCAGTTTTAGGTATAAAAGTATCTATTTAATCAGAGAAACGTCAAAAAAATTTCAAGATTCAACCACTAGCTAGGGACGGTCATGCCCGCCGTTTTAACCACATTTTGAAATGGGCATGAAAAGTTAAAAAATCAAAAAATTGGAAAACCTTCGCATTGTGTCATTATATGTGACCAAGTTATCAGGAAAAATAATAAAATTGTAATACGACAATTTTTTTTAAAAATTGTTCCCAGAAAGAAGCTATCATGTGTGAAGATTCATGACTTTCAAGCTAAATGATCAATCTTACAGCCACATTCATGGCATAGGTTGTTCAAATGATCTTATATTATGCACAAGGGTGCATCTTGAAATGGCAAATAACGTTGCCTAAGGAAGTTTTCAGTTTCCTTGGACGAAACATTCAATTTCCATTTTTGAGTGCCCAAAATGAGTTTTTTTTTGTGAAGGACCTACCATATATTTGTTGCAAAATTGGACCAAATCAATTTTATAAAATACTATGCCATATTTAATGTATAATTGACCAAATAATTGTGTGTCGGTATCTTTGATCCACCTCTCGTGAAAAAGACAAATTGAACCAAATATTAGTTAAAAATACTAGATCATATTCATAAAAAAAACAATAGCCTTTTTCTCTTCTTTTAGATGGGCTGAAATGAGAGCCTTGATTATTTTTCCCTGGGATAAATATGGCCCAACTAATTGGGACATCTTTTCTTTTTGAATCAGTCAATTTTTTTACAACAACAACATTTTCTAAAATTCTTCGAAAAAATAAAAAAGAGAAACTAATGGAACATTATTTAAAATTTAGAATGCAAAATTGAATTCTCATACTATTTAAAGAAATAAACATGAAATAGAAAAGGAAACTGAAAAACTAAAAAGCGAGTAAAAAGGGAAAAAAAGGAAAGAAAGAGAAAGAAACAGAGAAAAAAATGGGTCAGCCCAGTTAGGGGCGCCCTTATGCATCGCGATGGCCCAGGTTGAATCGCAGGCGGCAAGTGGTGTAGCCTTTGCTAAAGGCACAACAAATGGGCCGGCCCATGAGGAGGTGAACGAGCTCTAGACAAGTAAAAATAAAACAAAAATGTTAAGCGTGAGGGAGACATCAAACTCACGATTTCCCTCTTGCGGATGAGGGCTACTAACTGAATGCTAGCGAGTTCTAGTGCTAAATATGAGGTGCCATAGTATAACTATTGAAATCTTTTGAAAAATTCGGAAAATATACACTGAAAATTTGTAATATCCATTGAATTTTTTTAATGTACGTTGAACAATTTAAGTAATACACGATGAACATCTTTTAATATAAGATGAACATTTTTCAAAGAATATCAATGTACGCGTTGAACAATTTTCAAATAAGCATTGGACGTTTAGTAAAAAATACGTTGAACAATTTTATAATATACAGTGAACATTTTGTAGCACATGATGAACATTTTTATAACGCAAAGATGAAGTATTTTTAGAATATATGATGAACATTTTTATTAATACGGCAAACATATTTGTAATATGCAGTGAACCTTTTGTATAATACGCAATAAAAGAGAAGAAAACAGAAATAGAAAAGTAGAACAAAAAGAAACATAAAAGAAAAACTGAAAGGAAAAAAGGAACCAAGACAGAAAAAAGGAAACTGAAACAAAACAACTGAAAATTGAACAAAATAGTCGAAAACCGAAAGCCGCAGAAGAAAAACGAAAAAAACCATAAGAAACAGTGAAGGAAAAGCAGCGTAGGAAAACCCGTACGTGGGTCGGCCCAAGTGGCGATCCCTTCAGCGAAGTGGCAGCTCCTGGATGCAGGCGCGCATCAAGTATGATCCACGTCTTATTTGCTGCATCTAAGGTGTGTGTGGTGTAGTGGCGTGGGGCTCTTATGGGGAGGACGATGGCTTGGGTTCAAATCTTCCCATATGCGTTTTTTATTCATTTTTTTAAATAATTTGATCCATTTTGCTGTTTTAATTAATTTGATTGGCTCTTCCATTTGGGTCCCCTCCTCTAAGGTCGGTGGTGGGTCCTACCTGTCATGTTCATGGTCGGACCTGCATGTCAGTTTGGTGGGCCTTAGGTCAATGTGTCGGTCCTATCTGTCATGTTGTTTATTCATTTTTTTTAATAATTTGATCCATTTTGCTGTTTTAATTAATTTGATTGGCTCTTCCATTTGGGCCCCTCCTCTAAGGTCGGTGGTGGGTCCTACCTGTCATGTTCGTGGTGGGACCTGCATGTCAGTTTGGTGGGCCTTAGGTCACTGTGTCGGTCCTATCCGTTAGTGGTACATTGAAACCTTAGTTCTGTCCAGACACGTGAGCCGAAATTGACACATAAATATGACACATAGATGAAAATTCACACATACACATGACACATAAGCAAAATTGATGAGGTGGCATCCAATCATATCAATATATCCATGTTTACAACGTCATGACCATCTAGATTGGTCACAATCAGTCAAAAATAAGGCCATTGACTATTGTTGGCTGCTTATGACCATTTTGTGTAAGGCAATAATGACTTTTTTAACTAAAATTGCCGTTATTGTTTAGGGTTTGGACCCTCTTAAAAAGCTTACGACCAATTGGTTCAAAATGGTCATAGATTTACGACTAATTTATCCACGGTCAATAATAAAGGTCACAAATTGACATATTTCTTGTAGTGGTTCCTACCAACAAAATTCACATCCATAGATTCATTATTATTCTCAATCAAAGTAGACAAAGGCATATCATTAGGATCAGAAGAAACACTCTTATTAGCAAATAATTTCATAAGTTCATCCATCTTTTCACTCAAAACATTAATTTATTCTATCGCATGCACCTTTTTATTAGTAGATCTTTCAGTATGCCATTGAGAATAATTAACCATAATATTATCTAGGAGTTTAGTAGCTTCTCCTAAAGTGATTTCCATAAAAGTGCCTTCCGCGGCCGAATCTAAAATATTTCTAGAAGCAAAATTCAATCCGGCATAAAAATTTTGTATAATCATCCACAAATTTAAACCATGAGTAAGGCGATTACGTATCATTAATTTCATCCTCTCCCAAGCTTGTGCAACATGTTCATGATCAAGTTGCTTAAAATTCATAATATCGTTTCTAAGAGAGATGATCTTAGCGGGAGGAAAATACTTAGAGATAAAAGCATCTTTGCACTTGTTCCATGAATCAATACTATTTTTAGGCAAAGACGAAAACCAAGCTTTAGCACGATCTCTAAGAGAAAAAGGAAATAGCTTCAATTTAACAATATCATTATCCACATCTTTCTTCTTTTACATGTCACACAAATCAACGAAGCTATTTAGATGGGTAGCGACATCTTCACTAGGAAGGCCGGAGGACAGATCTTTCATGACAAGATTCAGCAAAGCAGCATTTATTTCACAAGATTCAGCATCGGTAAGAGGAGCAATCGAAGTGCTAATAAAATCATTGTTGTTGGTATTGGTGAAGTCACACAATTTAGTATTATCTTGAGCCATCGTGACAAGCAAGCAAACTAACACACAAGCAAACAAAAAGCAAGCGGGCAAAAAGAGACAAATAGAGAGGGAGGATAGAGAGAGAGAGAGGGGGCGAATAAAACAGCAAGGGTGAAGTGGGGGAGAGGAAAACGAGAGGCAAATGGAAAATAATGTAATGCGGGAGATAAGGGTATGTGATGGGTACTTGGTATGTTGACTTTTGCGTAGACCTCCCCGGCAACGGCGCCAGAAATCCTTCTTGCTACCTCTTTTAGCACTGCGTTGGTTTTCCCAGAAGAGGAAGAGATGATGCAGCAAATTATCGTAAGTATTTCCCACAGTTTTTGAGAACCAAGGTATCAATCCAGTAGGAGGTTACGCGCTAGTCCCTCGCACCTGCACAAAACAAATAAATCCTCGCAACCAACGCAAATAGGGGTTGTCAATCCCTATAGGGCCACTTACGAAAGTGAGATCTGATAGATATGATAAGATAATATTTTTGGTATTTTTATGATAAAGATGCAAAGTAAAATAAAGGCAAAGTAAATATCAAAGGAAATAACTAAGTAGTAGGAGATTAATATGATAAAGATAGACCCGGGGGCATAGTTTTCACTAGTGGCTTCTCTCGAGAGCATAAGTATTCTACGGTGGGTGAACAAATTACAGTTGAGCAATTGACAGAATTGAGCATAGTTATGAGTGTTGAGGAACGTAGTAATTTCAAAAAAATTCCTACGCACACGCAAGATCATGGTGATGCATAGCAACGAGGGGAGAGTGTGATCTATGTACCCTTGGTAGATCGACAACGGAAGCGTTTGGTTGATGTAGTCGTACGTCTTCACGGCCCGACCGATCAAGTACCGAAACTACGACACCTCCGAGTTTTAGCACACGTTCAGCTCGATGACGATCCCTGGACTCCGATCCAGCAAAGTGTCGGGGAAGAGTTCCGTCAGCACGACGGCGTGGTGACGATCTTGATGTACTACTGTCGCAGGGTTTCGCCTAAGCTCCGCTACAATATGACCGAGGTGGAATATGGTGGAGGGGGGCACCGCACACGGCTAAGGAACGATCACGAAGATCAACTTGTGTGTTTCTGGGGTGCCCCTGCCTCCGTATATAAAGGACTAAAGGGGGGAGGCTGGCCGGCCACATAGGGCGCGCCAGGAGAGTCCTACTCCCTCTGGGAGTAGGATCCCCCCCCCCCCACTCCTAGTTGGAATAGGATTCGCGGAGGGGGGGAAAGGAGAGAGAGGGGCCGGCCCCCTCTCCTTGTCCTATTCAGACCAAGGGAGGGGAGGGGCGCGCGGACCATATTGGGCTGCCTCTTCTCTTTTCCACTAAGGCCCACTATGGCCCATATAGCTCCCGGGGGGTTCCGGTAACCTCCCGGTACTCCGGTAAAATCCCGATTTCACCCGGAACACTTTCGATATCCAAACATAGGCTTCCAATATATCAATCTTTATGTCTCGACCATTTCGAGACTCCCCGTCATGTCCGTGATCACATCCGGGACTCCAAACAAACTTCGGTACATCAAAATGCATAAACCCATAATATAACTGTCATCGTAACCTTAAGCGTGCGGACCCTACGGGTTCAAGAACAATGTAGACATGACCGAGACATGTCTCTGGTCAATAACCAATAGCGGGACCTGGATGCCCATATTGGCTCCTACATATTCTACGAAGATCTTTATCGGTCAGACCGCATAACAACATATGTTGTTCTCTTTGTCATCGGTATGTTACTTGCCCGAGATTCGATCGTCGGTATTCCAATACCTAGTTCAATCTCGTTACCGGCAAGTCTCTTTACTTGTTCTGTAATACATCATCCCGCAACTAACTCATTAGTTGTAATGCTTGCAAGGCTTAAGTGATGTGCATTACCGAGAGGGCCCAGAGATACCTCTCCGACAATCGGAGTGACAAATCCTAATCTCGAAATACGCCAACCCAACATGTACCTTTGGAGACACCTGTAGAGCTCCTTTATAATCACCCAGTTACATTGTGACGTTTGGTAGCACACAAAGTGTTCCTCCGGCAAACGGGAGTTGCATAATCTCATAGTCATAGGAACATGTATAAGTCATGAAGAAAGCAATAGCAACATACTAAACGATCGGGTGCTAAGCTAATGGAATGGGTCATGTCAATCAGATCATTCACTTAATGATGTGATCCCGTTAATCAAATAACAACTCATTGTTCATGGTTAGGAAACATAACCATCTTTGATTAATGAGCTAGTCAAGTAGAGGCATACTAGTGACACTTTGTTTGTCTATGTATTCACACAAGTATTATGTTTCCGGTTAATACAATTCTAGCATGAATAGTAAACATTTATCATGATATAAGGAAATAAATAATAACTTTATCATTGCCTCTAGGGCATATTTCCTTCAGTCTCCCACTTGCACTAGAGTCAATAATCTAGTTCACATCGCCATGTGATTTAACAGCAATAGTTCACATCACCATGTGATTAACACCCATAGTTCACATCGATATGTGATCAACACCCAAAGGGTTTACTAGAGTCAGTGATCTAGTTCACATCGCTATGTGATTAACACCCAAAGAGTACTAAGGTGTGATCATGTTTTGCTTGTGAGATAATTTTAGTCAACGGGTCTGTCACATTCAGATCCATAAGTATTTTGCGAATTTCTATGTCAACAATGCTCTGCACGGAGCTACTCTAGCTTATTGCTCCCACTTTCAATATGTATCTAGATCGAGACTTAGAGTCATCCAGATCTGTGTCAAAACTTGCATCGACGTAACTTTTTACGACGAACCTTTTTGTCACCTCCATAATTGAGAAATATTTCCTTATTCCACTAAGGATAATTTTGACCGCTGTCCAGTGATCTACTCTTAGATCACTATTGTACTCCCTTGCTTAACACAGTGTAGGGTATACAATAGATCTGGTACACAGCATGGCATACTTTATAGAACCTATGGCTGAGGCATAGGGAATGACTTTCATTCTATTTCTATCTTCTGCCGTGGTCGGGCTTTGAGTCTTACTCAATTTCACACCTTGCAACACAGGCAAGAACTCTTTCTTTGACTATTCCATTTTGAACTACTTCAAAATCTTGTCAAGGTATGTACTCATTGAAAAACTTATCAAGCGTCTTGATCTATCTCTATAGATCTTGATGCTCAATATGTAAGCAGCCTTACCGAGGTCTTTCTTTGAAAAACTCCTTTCAAATATTCCTTTATGCTTTCCAGAAAATTATACATTATTTCCGATCAACAATATGTTGTTCACATATACTTATCAGAAATGTTGTAGTGCTCCCACTCACTTTCTTGTAAATACAGGCTTCACCGTAAGTCTATATAAAACTATATGCTTTGATCAACTTATCAAAGTGTATATTCCAACTCCGAGATGCTTGCACCAGTCCATAGATGGATCGTTGGAGCTTGCATATTTTGTTAACACCTTTAGGATTGACAAAACCTTCTGGTTGCATCATATACAACTCTTCTTTAAGAAATCCATTAAGGAATGCAGTTTTGTTTATCCATTTGCCAGATTTCATAAAATGCAGCAATTGCTAACATGATTCGGATAGACTTAAGCATATATACGAGTGAGAAAATCTCATCGTAGTCAACACCTTGAACTTGTCAAAAACCTTTTGCGACAATTCTAGCTTTGTAGATAGTAACACTACTATCAGCGTCCGTCTTCCTCTTGAAGATCCATTTATTTCTATGACTTGCCGATCATCGGACAAATCCATCAAAGTCCATACTTTGTTCTCATACATGGATCATATCTCAGATTTTATGGCCTCAAACCATTTCGCGGAATCTGGGCTCATCATCGCTTCCTCATAGTTCGCAAGTTCGTCATGGTCTAGTAACATGACTTCTAGAACAGGATTACTGTACGACTCTGATGCGGATCTCACTCTGGTTTACCTACGAGATTCGGTAGTAACTTGATCTGAAGTTACATGATCATCATCATTAGCTTCCTCACTAATTGGTGTAGTAGTTACAGGAACAGATTTCTATGATGAACTACTTTCCAATAAGGGAGCAGGTACAGTTACCTCATCAAGTTCTACTTTCCTCCCACTCACTTCTTTCGAGAGAAACTCCTTCTCTAGAAAGTTTCCGAATTTAGCAACAAAAGTCTTGCCTTCGGATCTGTGATAGAAGGTGTATCCAATAGTTTCCTTTGGATATCCTATGAAGATTTACTTCTCCGATTTGGGTTCGAGCTTATCATGTTGAAACCTTTTCACATAAGCATCGCAGTCCCAAACTTTAAGAAACGACAGCTTAGGTTTCTTGCCAAACCATAGTTCATATGGTGTCGTCTCAACGGATTTAGATGGTGCCCTATTTAACGTGAATGCAGCTGTCTCTAATGCATAACCCCAAAATGATAGTGGTAGATCGGTAAGAGACATCATAGATTGCACTATATCCAATAAAGTACGGTTATGACGTTCGGACACACCATTATGCTGTGGTGTTCCATGTGGCATGAGTTTGTGAAACTATTCCACATTGTTTTAATTGAAGACCAAACTCGTAACTCAAATATTTGTCTCCACGATCAGATCGTAGAAACTTTATTTTCTTTGTCACGATGATTTTCCACTTCACTCTTGAAATTCTTTGAACTTTTCAAATGTTTCAGACTTATGTTTCATCAAGTAGATATACCCATATCTGCTCAAATCATCTATGAAGTTCATAAAATAACGATACTTGCCATGAGCCTTAACACTCATCGGACAGCATACATCAGTATGTATTATTTCCAATAAGTCAGTTGCTCGCTCCGGAGAACGGAGTCTTAGTCATCTTGCCCATGAGGCATGGTTCGCAAGCATCAAGTGATTCATAATCAAGTGATTCCAAAATCCCATCAGCATGGAGTTTCTTCATGCGCTTTACACCAATATGACATAAACGGCAGTGCTACAAATAAGTTGCACTATCATTATTAACTTTGCATCTTTTGGTTTCAATATTATGATTATGTGTATCACTATGATCGAGATCCAACGAACTATTTTCATTGGGTGTGTAACCATATAAGGTTTTATTCATGTAAACAGAACAACAATTTATTCTCTTACTTAAATGAATAACCGTATTACAATAAACATGATCAAATCATATTCATGCTTAACGCAAACACCAAATAACACTTATTCAGGTTCAACACTAATCCTGAAAGTATAGGGAGTGTGCGATGATGATCATATCAATCTTGGAACCACTTCCAACACACATTGTCACTTCACCCTTAACTAGTCTCTGTTTATTCTGCAACTCTCGTTTCGAGTTACTAATCTTAGCAACTGAACTAGTATCAAATACTGAGGGGTTGCTATAAACACTAGTAAAGTACACATCAATAATATGTATATCAAATATACTTATGTTCACTTTGCCATCCTTCTTATCTGCCAATCACTTGGGGTAGTTCCGCTTCCAGTGACCAGTCCCTTTGCAGTAGAAACACTTAGTCTCAGGCTTAGGATCAGACTTGGGCTTCTTCACTTGAGAAGCAACTTGCTTGCTGTTCTTCTTGAAGTTCCCCTTCTTTCCTCTGCCCTTTTCTTGAAACTAGTGGTCTTGTCTACCATCAACACTTGATGTTTTTCTCGATTTCTACCTTCGTCAATTTCTGCATTACGAAGAGCTTGGGAAACGTTTCCATTATCCCTTGCATATCATAGTTCATCACGAAGTTCTACTAACTTGGTGATGGTGACTAGAGAATTCTGTCAATCACTATCTTATCTGGAAGATTAACTCCCACTTGATTCAAGCGATTGTAGTACTCAGACAATCTGGGCACATGCTCACTAGTTGAGCGATTCTCCTCCATCTTTTAGCTATAGAACTTGTTGGAGACTTCATATCTCTCAACTCGGGTATTTGCTTGAAATATTAACTTCAACTCCTGGAACATCTCATATGCTCCATGACGTTCAAAACGTCTTTGAAGTCCCGATTCTAAGCCATTAAGCATGGTGCACTAAACTATCAAGTAGTCATCATATTGAGCTAGCCAAACGTTCATAACGTCTGTATCTGCTCCTGCAATAGGTCCGTCACCTAGCGGTGCATCAAGGACATAATTCTTCTGTGCAGCAATGAGGATAAACCTCAGATCACGGATCCAATCCACATCATTGCTACTAACATCTTTCAACACAATTTTCTCTAGGAACATATCAAAATAAACACAGGGAAGCAACAACGCGAGCTATTGATCTACAACATAATTTGCAAAATACTACCAGGACTAAGTTCATGATAAATTTAAGTTCAATTAATCATATTACTTAAGAACTCCCACTTAGATAGACATCCCTCTAATCCTCTAAGTGATTACGTGATCCAAATCAACTAAACCATGTCCGATCATCACGTGAGATGGAGTAGTTTCATTGGTGAACATCACTATGTTGATCATATCTACTATATGATTCACGCTCGACCTTTCGGTCTCCGTGTTCCGAGGCCATATCTGTATATGCTTGGCTCGTCAAGTATAACCTGAGTAATCCGCGTGTGCAACTGTTTTGCACCCGTTGTATTTGAACGTAGAGCCTATCACACCCGATCATCACGTGGTGTCTCAGCACGAAGAACTTTCGCAACGGTGCATACTCAGGGAGAACACTTCTTGATAATTAGTGAGAGATCATCTTATAATGCTACCGTCAATCTAAGCAAGATAAGATGCATAAAAGATAAACATCACATGCAATCAATATAAGTGATATGATATGGCCATCATCTTGTGCTTGTGATCTCCATCTCCGAAGCACCATCGTGATCACCATCGTCACCGGCGTGACACCTTGATCTCCATCGTAGCATCGTTGTCGTCTCGCCAAGCTTGTGCTTCCACGACTATCGCTACCGTTTAGTGATAAAGTAAAGCATTACATTGCTATTGCATTGCATACAATAAAGCGACAACCATATGGCTCCTGCCAGTTGCCGATAACTCGGTTACAAAACATGATCATCTCATACAATAAAAATCAGCATCATGTCTTGACCATATCACATCACAACATGCCCTGCAAAAACAAGTTAGACGTCCTCTACTTTGTTGTTGCAAGTTTTACGTGGCTGCTACGGGCTTAAGCAAGAACCAATCTTACCTACGCATCAAAACCACAACGATAGTTTGTCAAGTTGGTGCTGTTTTAACCTTCGCAAGGACCGGGCGTAGCCACACTTGGTTCAACTAAAGTTGGAGAAACTGTCACCCGCAAGCCACCTATGTGCAGAGCACGTCGGAAGAACCGGTCTCGCGTAAGCGTACGCGTAATGTCGGTCCGGGCCGCTTCGTCCAACAATACCGCCGAACCAAAGTATGACATTGCTGGTAAGCAGTATGACTTATATCGCCCACAACTCACTTGTGTTCTACTCGTGCATATAACATCAACATATAAAACCTAGGCTCGGATGCCACTGTTGAGGAACGTAGTAATTTCAAAAAAATTCCTACGCACACGCAAGATCATGGTGATGCATAGCAACGAGGGGAGAGTGTGATCTACGTACCCTTGGTAGATCGACAACGGAAGCGTTTGGTTGATGTAGTCGTACGTCTTCACGGCCCGACCGATCAAGTACCGAAACTACGGCACCTCCGAGTTTTAGCACACATTCAGCTCGATGACGATCCCCGGACTCCGATCCAGCAAAGTGTCGGGGAAGAGTTCCGTCAGCACGACGGCGTGGTGACGATCTTGATGTACTACTGTCGCAGGGTTTCGCCTAAGCTCCGCTACAATATGACCGAGGTGGAATATGGTGGAGGGGGGCACCGCACACGGCTAAGGAACGATCACGAAGATCAACTTGTGTGTTTCCGGGGTGCCCCTGCCTCCGTATATAAAGGACTAAAGGGGGTAGGCTGGCCGACCACATACGGCGCGCCAGGAGAGTCCTACTCCCTCTGGGAGTAGGATTCCCCCCCCCCACTCCTAGTTGGATTAGGATTCGTGGAGGGGGGGGGGAAGGAGAGAGAGGGGCCGGCCCCCTTTCCTTGTCCTATTCGGACCAAGGGAGGGGAGGGGCGCGTGGCCCATGTTGGGCTGCCTCTTCTCTTTTCCACTAAGGCCCACTATGGCCCATATAGCTCCCGGGGGGTTCCGGTAACCTCCCGGTACTCCGGTAAAATCCCGATTTCACCCGGAACACTTTCGATATCCAAACATAGGCTTCCAATATATCAATCTTTATGTCTCGACCATTCCGAGACTCCTCGTCATGTTCGTGATCACATCCGGGACTCCGAACAAACTTCGGTACATCAAAATGCATAAACTCATAATATAACTGTCATCGTAACCTTAAGCGTGCAGACCCTACGGGTTCGAGAACAATGTAGACATGAACGACACATGTCTCCGGTCAATAACCAATAGTGGGACCTGGATGCCCATATTGGCTCCTACATATTCTACGAAGATCTTTATCAGTCAGACCGCATAACAACATACGTTGTTCCCTTTGTCATCGGTATGTTACTTGCCCGAGATTCGATCGTCGGTATTCCAATACCTAGTTCAATCTCGTTACCGGCAAGTCTCTTTACTCGTTCTGTAATACATCATCCCGCAACTAACTCATTAGTTGCAATGCTTGCAAGGCTTAAGTGATGTGCATTACCGAGAGGGCCCAGAGATACCTCTCCGACAATCGGAGTGACAAATCCTAATCTCGAAATACGCCAACCCAACATGTACCTTTGGAGACACCTGTAGAGCTCCTTTATAATCACCCAGTTACGTTGTGACGTTTGGTAGCACAAAAAGTGTTCCTCCGGCAAACGGGAGTTGCATAATCTCATAGTCATAGGAACATGTATAAGTCATGAAGAAAGCAATAACAACATACTAAATGATCAGGTGCTAAGCTAATGGAATGGGTCATGTCAATCAGATCATTCACTTAATGATGTGATCCCGTTAATCAAATAACAACTCATTGTCCATGGTTAGGAAACATAACCATCTTTGATTAACGAGCTAGTCAAGTAGAGGCATACTAGTGACACTTTGTTTGTCTATGTATTCACACAAGTATTATGTTTCCGGTTAATACAATTCTAGCATGAATAATAAACATTTATCATGATATAAGGAAATAAATAATAACTTTATCATTGCCTCTAGGGCATATTTCCTTCAATGAGAATATCTAGGTATGATCATGTATATAGGCATCACGTCCAAGACAAGTAGACCGACTCCTGCCTGCATCTACTACTATTAGTCCACTCATCGACCGCTATCCAGCATGCATCTAGAGTATTAAGTTAAAAACAGAGTAATGCCTTAAGCAAGATGACATGATGTAGAGGGATAGACTCATGCAATATGAAGAAAACCCCATCTTGTTATCCTCGATGGCAACAATACAATACGTGCCTTGCTGCCCTTACTGTCACCGGGAAAGGACACCGCAAGATTGAACCCAAAGCTAAGCACTTCTCCCATTGCAAGAAAGATCAATCTAGTAGGCCAAACCAAACTAATAATTCGAAGAGACTTGCAAAGATAACCAATAATATATAAAAGAATTCAGAGAAGAATCAAATATTATTCATAGATAAACTTGATCATAAACCCACAATTCATCGGTCTCAACAAACATACCGCAAAAAGAAGATTACATCAAATAGATCTCCACAAGAGAGGGGGAGAACATTGTATTGAGATCCAAAAAGAGAGAAGAAGCCATCTAGCTACTAACTATGGACCCGTAGGTCTGAGGTAAACTACTCACACTTCATCGGAGAGGCTATGGTGTTGATGTAGAAGCCCTTCGTGATCGATGCCCCCTCCGTCGGAGCTCCGGAACAGGCCCCAAGATGGGATCTCGTGGATATAGAAAGTTATGGCGGTGGAATTAGGGTTTTGGCTCTGTATCTGATCGTTTGGGGGTACGTAGGTATATATAGGAGGAAGGAGTACGTCGGTGGAGCAACAGGGGGCCCACGAGGGTGGAGGGCGCGCCTGGTGGGGTGGGCGCACCCTCCTACCTCGTGCCCTCCTGTTTTCTTTTGTGACGTACGGTCCAAGTCTCCCGGATCATAATCTTCCTAAAAATCACGTCCCCGAAGGTTTCATTCCGTTTGGACTCCTTTTGATATTCCTTTTCTTCGAAACCCTAAAACAGGCAAAAAACATCAATTCTGGGCTGGGCCTCCGGTTAATAGGTTAGTCCCAAAAATAATATAGAAGTGGATAATAAAGCCCAATAATGTCCAAAACTGTAGATAATATAGCATGGAGCAATCAAAAATTATAGATACGTTGGAAACGTATCAGCTGCCCTCCAGGCCATAAGTTTTCTGCAGCGTCTGTATGGGTTTGTGGTTCGAGACTATAATTATGACTATATGATGGCCTATAGGAGCTCCCTTCGTTCTTCCATAACGGTTGCAGTCTCTGCCATTCGGCGTGTTGGTCACTTGGAGAGAGAGCTATTGCGCTTGCGCCGTACGTTTGCGGACACGGAGATAAATCCAGATGTTGCCCCTGTTCTGGTCCAGTTTGACTGCGGTCTACTGTGCTCTCAAATGCTTTCCTCTCTTTAATCTTTTTAGGTATCTTTTCTTGGCTTCTTATTTGGGCCTCCGTGCCTGCTTTGTACTGAATTGGTTCATTCCTCTGATGCAATAAAGTCTTTGGACTTTTTATATGTCTCTTATATACCTGGCCTTTGGCCCTTACAGTGTCTTCTTTCTACGTTTTGCGAGACTAAAAATAATATCCTTCTTCTTCAGATCCAATACTCTTCCCACGTGCCTAAATAATAGATGTGTTACGTGTTTATTGATTCTTCCTCGGCTGGGTATTTGGCCTTTGGACCGCACCTTCTCTTATAGATAAAAAACTAGAACAGGCTTTAGAGGAGCCTGTTCCTTTGGGCTTGTGGTTCTTCATGGGCTTTTGGGAAATGTGTTTCTTGGGGCATGGCCTCTGGAGGATCCTGTGCCTTTGGGCTTATAGTTTTCCATGGGCTCTTGGGAAGGTGTTTCTTGGGCTTGCTCTCTCTCTCTCTCTCTCTTCTCTGTTTTTTGCACTGGTGGTTTTTCTTAGGCTTTCAAAGGCATGTACCTTTGATTTTGTTTGATGGTTTTTTTGTTTTGCCTATGTATTTTAGCATTCTTAGGAAAAAACATCATGCTTTTCTTCCTGAGTTTGCTTTTGGAATGCCTCTCTCGTTCGTTTAAAAAATGTTAGTTCCATGCCCTTTGTAGAGCCTTGTTTTTTGGGTTCTGTTTCTTGCTCTAGGTGCATGCCTTCTTGCTGTGTTATGCGCCTGATTAGATTGCCTTTCCTTGTGTTACGTTTCTGTTGCAGTGTGTTGTGGTTGTTCTGTTCTTCATGTCCCCCCTCTGAATCATGCCTCCACGCCGTTCTGTTCGTCGTAAGGCCAGTTCAAGCGCTGACCAACCGCCTCCGCGCCGTGTTGTTCGACGAAAATTGTCTTTCTGTGACTCGCTGTTAACTTACATATCGCCGGGCCTGCCTGAAAGAAAATGTACGAGATGCCCTTTTAAAATAGGTTCTTTTGCTTTGTGGGTGTGCCTCTTGCATACTCTCGATTCCTCTTTGTACTTGTGACGTGGCCTTTATTTTTTTAGATGATGGTTTCTTCCCCATTCTTAGCCCAGAAATTACGGCCCGTAATAGAAAGAGATGCAGGGTGGTTGTCGATAGACTTAGGGGAAAGGAACCTGCCATTGGATCACCCTTAAGTGCTGACTGGGTTGGATTCACGGCTGAGGAGTCTGAGATGCTGAAAGGTATGTTGAGTGCCGATGTGTCTAGAAACTATTGTATGATGCATTATTGATTTGCTATTGTTACTGAGGCAAAATGAATTTGCAGCTGGGTACCGAAAGAGATCTTTCTACGATGGCCCAGACTACAAATGTACCAAGTGCGGTGCAGTCTTCTGGTTCGAGGAGAGGGTGAGATCGGACTCTGCTATTACACTAAGGCGGGTGGTTTACAACAAATGTTGCAAGGGTGGTAAGGTGTATATTACACCTTTTAAGAAGCCACCCTTATTTCTCTCTAAGTTGCTGAGATATAATGGTCCCTCGCGTAGCAGAGAGTTTATAAAAAAATCGTCAGTACAACTGCCTCTTTGCATTTACTTACATGGGAACTACTGTTGACCATTCGGTGCTGATGGTAATGGTCCAAATATATATAAAATAAACTGCCAGGTTTGTCATAGAATGGGGTCTCTTATGCCTAAGGAAGGAAATACCCCTAAGTATGCTAAGCTCTATATATATGATGCCCAGAATGAGGTGCAAAACATGATTCAGGATTTAGAAAAGGTTGAAAAGAGTAATGGTGGTTTAGATGAGTCTATTATTGAAGGCTTGATGCACATGCTTGATACACACAATTATTATGTCAAAACATTTAGATCAGCTAGAGAAATACTAGCAGCCAATAAGCATGTCGAGATAGCCATTCGTTTAGTTGCCCCTGGAGAATCTGATGGCCCACAGTTTAGCCTTCCTACAACTGACGAGCTAGCGTCTTTAATGTTTGGTGAGTTTACGGTGGAGACCTCTTGTCGTGACATTATAATACATGGTAGAGATGACAATCTGCAACAAATATCTTCTTTGTAAACTTCATATATGCCTTTGCAGTATCCTCTTCTCTTCCCCTATGCAGAACGTGGGTTTCAGCTTGGGCTTAAATATATTGGTTCAGACCCTTTAGATACTAGCAAAAGAACTAGGCTCACCATGTAGGACTATTATTCCTATTGTCTCCACTATAGGCCAGAGCAGCATAATCCATACCTATGTTGTGGTTTGCTTTCCTCACAGGCCATTGTATATGCGCGCGCTTGCATAGACGAGTGGAGGCTGCATTTTATCATGAAGGCTAATAATTATCTTAGAGCAGAGAACTTGCAAGGAGTCACTGATGTTGTTGGAAAAGGGCAGACAGATGCAAGTTCTATTGGCAAGAAAAACATACTTCCGTCCTCTTTTACCGGTGACCGGCGTTATATGATTGAGAACTTCCAAGATGTAGTGGCCATTTCGCGTGTCTTAGGCCCACCGGACCTTTTCACCACCTTTACCTGTAATCCCAAGTGGCCTGAGATAACAGAAGCCATGTGTTCTAAGCCTGGCCAGGTGCCTTCAGACAGGGCAGATCTTCCGGTCAGGGTTTATCACATGAAGCTCAATGACTATATTCATGATATTAAGAGTGGGGAGGCCTTTGGTCCTGTCGTAGCTGGTAAAACGTCCTTTTGCGATTGCTCTCATTCATTTTCTTCTGTTCTTTTCCACCTCAGCTCGTGATCGTTTTCCCCTTTATTCACAGTACTGCACACTGTGGAGTTTCAGAAAAGAGGGCTTCCTCATGCCCATATCCTGATCTGACTTGATAGGAAAAAAGGGAGGTTAATCATGCTTTGATTGACTCTTTTATATCGACTTCCATCCCTGATCCTATTGCGGATCCTCTTGGATATGTTCTTGTTTATGAGCACATGATGCACGGCCCTTGCGGGGAGGATGGTATTAAATGTCCTTGCATGAAAGATGGATTGTGTTCAAAAAAATTTACTAAGTCATTCCAGCTTGAAACCTCTTTAGATGATAGTGGATTCCCTGTGTATAGTCGCCCACACAACGGTCATTTTATATTTAAAAAGAAGGTCAGGCTTGATAATAGGCATGTTGTTCCATATAATCTGCTCATGCTAAAAAAATACCAGGCGCATATTAACATTGAGTGGTGCAATAAAACCCATCTCATCAAGTATCTTTATAAGTATGTTACAAAGGGTCCTGATTTTTCAAAAACTTTGTTTGAAAGCATCAAAAACAAGCATGGTATTGAGATTGATGAGATCATGGAATATAGACAATGCCGTTACATATGTGATAAAGATGGTTGTTGGAGGATATATGGCTTTGATATACACAGTAAGATGCCTTCTGTTGAAAGATTACCCGGTCATTTGTTAAATAAACACATGGTGCGTTTCAATGTTAAAGCAAACCTAAAGTTAGTTGCTGACGATGCGTGGCTACAAAGAACAATGTTAACCGAGTGGTTTGCAGCTAATAGATGCCATGCAAATGATAGGTCTCTTACTTATTGTGATTTCCCAACCAAATGGACTTGGCTAGCAAGCAAAAAACAATGGATTCCTAAGACCTCGAGCTATATGATTGGTAGGATATATTCTGTGCACCCTACAGCTCGAGAGCTTTTCTATCTTAGAATGCTCCTGATGGTTGTCAAAGGTGCCATGTCTTATACAGATGTCGGAACTTATAATGGGATTGTGTATGAAACCTTTAAGGAGGCATGTGCTCCTAGGGGCTTGCTTGGAGATGATCTTGAATGGTATAGTGCGTTTGATGAGGCTTTGACCTGGGGTATGGGGGATCAGCTACGCAGGCTTTTTGTTACAATCCTTGTCCATTGTGGAGTTAACGATGAAAATACTTTTTTTGAAAAATATTGGTCACACATGGCTGAGGATATTAAGTACAATATCAAGCGCTCTTTTCGTGATGATAGTCATGTTGTGCCTCCTGATGAGCCGAGAGACATGTTGCTTGATAAACTGACCATTCTATTTAGTAAAAATGGTTCTAATATTCTATATTACAGGCTTCTATTAAAGACTGTATATGATGATAAATTTGATGACAATGACATGATAACTGATGAACTATGTGCTGATCCTAAAAGTGAACTACTAAAGGCAGAAACCATGTACAACCAATTAAATCCAGATCAACTCCTAGCTTATAAGAATATTATCGACGGAGTTGTGTCTGGAAAACCTGGCTTTTTCTTTGTTTCTGGATATGGTGGGACTGGGAAGACTTTTCTCTGGAGTTCTATAATTGCTTATCTTAGAGGTAAAGAAATGATTGTTCTCACGGTTGCGTCTTCTGGGGTTGCAACACTTCTTTTGCCTGGAGGTAGGACTGCTCATTCTAGGTTTAAAATACCAATCAGTCTAGATGACACTAGAACATGTGATATAAAAAGATCTAGCAAATTAGCAGAGATGATCGAATCAACCTCACTGATAGTATGGGATGAGGCTTTAATGATGCGTCGTAGATGTTTTGAGACGTTGGATCGTAGCTTGCGTGATATTCTGTCTATCGACGATCCTTCTATAGCTGACATGCCTTTTGGTGGTAAGGTTATGGTTTTGGGTGGTGATTTGAGACAGATTTTACCAGTCATTGAGGGTGGGACTCGCTCATAGGTTATAAATGCTGCTATAACAAATTCGCCTTTGTGGCATTTTATAGAAGTTCTGCATCTTAACATAAACATGCGTTTGGCTGTGCAAACAACAGATCATGTTTTACAGGCTGAGATAGCTTCTTTTGCTAGTTGGATCTTGAGTATTGGTGATGGCACAACACCTTGTGTTACTCGGCAAGGGGAGTGTGAGCCAAGTTGGGTAACAATTCCTGATGATATGTTGATCCATTCTGAGGATAATAGAATAGGTGCTATTGTTAATGTTGTATACACAAACTTTGCTAAAAACTGCTCTAATCCAAAGTACTTGCGCCGAAGGGCTATCTTAACAACAACAAATGATCTATCTCAAGAAGTTAATGACCATGTGCTAGCCTTAATGCCTTCTGCTGAGAGGCAGTATCTAAGCTATGATTCTATAGGAAATACAACCGACTCAATGTGTAACATGGATGTGTTTTATCCTATTGAGTACCTGAATACAATTACAATTAACAATTTCCCGCAGCAGAAGTTGGTTTTGAAAAAAGGTGTGCCGATTATGCTCCTTAGGAATTTAAGTCAAGCAACTGGTCTTTGTAATGGTACTCGTCTTGTTGTCTCCAAGCTTGGTGAGAAAGTCATTGAGGCTATTATCATGACTGGTTCTAATATCGGGGATGTTGTATACATTCCAAGGATTTGCCTCACTACCAAGGATCCTAAATGGCCATTTATTTTGCATCATCGCCAGTTTCCAGTCAGGGTTTGTTATGCCATGACCATCAATAAGAGCCAGGGACAGACTCTCTCGGCTGTTGGATTATACCTGAAAAGTCCTGTTTTCACCCATGGCCAGCTTTACGTGGCAGTCTCACGTGTGACTTCCAAGAAAAACTTGAAAATACTTATCGAGAATGAAGATGGCATGCTTGGATCTCACTAGAAACATAGTTTTCTCTGAGATCTTTCAGTCTTTGCAATAGTGCTTACGTCACGCTTTATTTTGCGAGCTGCTTTTGGTCTCACTACTACTTGCTGCCTTTTGGTCTCTATTATTTTATGGTTCCTGGTTTGGTAGTATATTTTGATTGTCTGCTCCCTTTTCACTAAGATTTGAGGTTGTAAATATTACTTTATCTATTGCTGCCCATTACCTAAGATAACATATATTGTTCTTTCCTATGCATCTATTTACGCGTTAAACATATTTTTGTGGTTCGTTTACTATGTCTTTTCACTTGACTTCGCTTAGGTATGCTATCGTATTGCAAATCCTGGTGTGGTGCTTCTCTGTGTATTTTTACCTTCCTAACCAAAAGTGTCTCTGCCTTTGTAGATGGCGCATCAGATGCTCTCTGAGATACATGAGCGCAGTAGGTAATGGGTTGTCTCTGTCCTTGTCTCACGCCTGTGGTTTTATCGTGGAGGAACTAACAATGGGCCTATCCAGCACATGGACTTGGTTGTTCTTGATAGTCAGGTTTGTCTTTACAAAGCTAGCTCAACGCCGCCTGTCCATGTTTGGCCTAGGATACCATTCTGATTGTTGCTTTTGTTGGCAGGGCAACCATATGTATGTGCAGATACCTCCTCAGCTAGTAGAACGCCTGAAGGACGAGCTGCAGGAAGGAAAGGTCTACATGATGAGCAGCTTCAACTGGATTAAATCAAAGACCACTTTTAGGCCTGTTGAGAGTCCCTTCATGATCCGGTTCACCAGGTTTAGCAATGTTGTTTTACGCCCGGGCTTGGAAGTAGATTACCCATTCTGCACCTACAATTTGGTCCCATTTCAGGACATCCCAAGGCCATGTGGGCCACCGCCTCATTTCCTTGGTAAGTTGTGTCACTGCACGCCTCAGTAAATTTAAAACTACTTCTCAAATATCCGGGGTCTGATGCTATTGTGAATTCCATGGTTTTGAAGATGTCATTGGAAGAATAACTGTTGTTTCTGATGTGGTCACTATCCAATCAATGCATCAGCCAGAACCATCAAACACAAGGACAATAATCCTCACTGACTTACAGTAAGTGTGATTTACTTGTTATTATGCATGCACCGTTCTAGGCCGCCTGCTCATTTGCTTATTTACTGATTTGTTCATGATATGAAACCTATAGGGGCAAGGAGCTAAAGCTGGTCCTCTGGGGTGATCGAGCATTGAATTTGAGGAAGATGCAGTGCGGGCAAGAAACGAAAAAGAAGTTGTGATTGCGATTTTCGTAGGAACACTGCCTAAAATAAATCAAGGTGGTTGCTCTACATCTGTGATAAAGCTCCTGCAACTTATACAGCTATGCATTCTGTATTGTGCAAGCTTTTCGTCCTATATTCTTGCATCTTACCCCTCTGTATTGTTTCATGACTATGCAGGTGTTCAAGGGCTTAGTGGTAGTTCTGCTTGTCGCTGGTGCATCGATGAGGATCTGTCAGTGATAAATGACTTCTGCAACAGGTGATTTCTATGTACCTCCTAATTGGATGCTTCTTGCTTTAACCATGAATATGAAGACATTGTTGTTTTCTTTGTAAAGGTGCTAACTATCTCCTCTGTTGCGTATTAAATTAGGTTGGGAACTAATTTCAAACCCATTGATAACGATGCTGCTTTGACTGAGAATGCGTTTACTGCCCGTATCTATGTTGGTCCGGTTGAAAAGACCGTGTCAGAGCTCCTCCACCTGAACCCTTATGAAAATGAGGTATCCTTGCTGCCTTTTCCTCCATATGTTATTCCCACTTTTCTTGATCATGTGCTCAACAGCAAGTTATGTTGCTTCGAGAGGAAAAACGGTTCATATGTACCGTTATTGTCCAAAGGCTCAATCCTGATCAACGCTGGTGGTTGTTTTCTTGCTCCGCCTGCAACAAGACCTCAACAATGGTTGCATCGAACTACCAATGCGGCAACCCTAACTGCTCATCCATAGCAGCACAGGACACGTATGTGCCTTCCTAGACCTTTGTTTGGTGTTTCTTTTTGTTTAGTATTGTTTGTTTCCTCAGGTTTCCTGCCTGATTTATTTAGACATGCCTCTTCTATGGTTTATTAGTCCTTTGCTAGAATCCTCATTATATTCGTGTCGTGTGCAGATACTGTCTTTCTGTGTTTGCAAGTGATGACGTGGGTGAGGCTGAGTTCACCATGTTTGATAAAGTTGGAAAAGCAGCTGTTGGAAAACCACTCCTCAATTTGCTGAAGTTTAGAAACCCAGGACTTCCAACCATACGTGAGATAGCTCATGTGACAATGGTTGATAGGATTGCTCCACCAGAGGTTACCCAGATTGTTGGGCAGAAGTATAAACTTCTTGTGTACATTGCAAAGAGAAGCTTTGCAACCACAGGCACATGGTTATCATTCTAGGTTGTGAAAATTATGGAAATCTACAAGCCCGAGTTAAGCTCGCCTGCCTTTGACTGTGTCCCTGGAGCATCTAGAGCATCATCCTCTACTTCCTTCACTGACAGTCCAGTGCCTTCTGAGATGTTTACACCGAGTACCCCAAGCATCCAGCAAGCCCAGCCTGGCAGCTTGTCAGGGAGCCTTGCTATAACCTTTCCATCGCCTACAGGCGCAATATGTAGTTTTCTTGCTTTATGATTTGTCGCTGTATTTATTCAATCTAGATGCCCCAAAACTAATGCAATTCTTTTCACTTCCTTTTTTACACCCAAGCACAGACACCAACTTCAAAGCTAAGTGTTAGTCTCTGAGAGAGTCCTGGATTAGGGGGTCTCCGGACAGCCGGACTATACCCTTTGGCCGGACTGTTGGACTATGAAGATACAAGATTGAAGACTTCGTCCCGTGTCCGGATGGGACTCTCCTTGGCGTGGAAGGCAAGCTTGGCAATACAGATATGTAGATCTCCTCCCTTGTAACCGACTCTGTGTAACCCTAGCCCCCTTCGGTGTCTATATAAACCGGAGGGTGTAGTCCGTAGGACAACAGACAATCATACCATAGGCTAGCTTCTAGGGTTTAGCCTCTACGATCTCGTGGTAGATCAACTCTTGTAATACTCATATCATCAAGATCAATCAAGCAGGACATAGGGTTTTACCTCCACCGAGAGGGCCCGAACCTGGGTAAACATCATGTCCCCTGCCTCCTGTTACCATCCGCCTTAGACGCACAGTTCGGGACCCCCTACCCGAGATCCGCCGGTTTTGACACCGACAGTCTCCTTTCATCTGCATCTCCAGGGTATGCCTCTTTGAAAAGGACTGTTGTAGTGTTTTCGAATGCTTGCTTTCTCTCATGCTCGTGTTTTATTTTCTAGCAAATCACCATGCCCACCCAGCAGCGCCAGGCGTGCTTTATTTACCGGCAATAACAAGAAACTCCCTCTGGCAGAGGATCCTCCAAAGAAGCTTGACGAAATAGCCACGATAAATATTTCTATGCTCCTGCTGAGATACCTGATAATACTATAAATGCACATATCTATGTTTAATAAGTAGGCAACTTAGTTATGCATTGATACATAGGTGTTACCTTTTAGGTATGGCTTGTTTATTTGTTCCGTTCTAAGATCAAATACTTATCTCATGCAAGGCAAAATCTTGCTATTGCATACCCTAATAACCATCCGATATCTATACACTATGTTTGTCTGTTATCAAGCTTATGTATATGCTGGGTGCTCCAGGAGAACGATGATGAAAAGGTTGAAGATCCTTCAGGTGCTGCTGATGAAAAAGATGATAAGAGTCCACCTCAAAAAAACAAGAGGTAATGCTTCTTACATTGCACTAATGTAGGCAGTTTTCCAGCCTGTGTATAGCATTCCACTTGTTTGTCTTTGACTGAAACACCTTGAAATAAAGGAACCCCGCTGCTGCAAAGGGAACTGGAGCAGGGAAGAAAACAAAGCAGCAGTGACTGCTTTGCCCTACCTACGCAACCTTAAAATATCTATAGGTACACCACAGTTTTCCTATACAGTAATGTTATTGGAATTATTTTGCCATTGCCATGCTTGGAACCGGTTTCTGAAGCTTTGTGTTCTGCTGTAGGCTATCTATCCTATGTACATTAGCTTCTCCTCACCAACATCGAAGGAGAAAGATGGTGGTTTATGCATCTAGCTTTGCTCTCGACAACCCTCCATCACAATGCTCTTTGACCAGCTACAAGCAGAGCCCATTGCCGTGTATGCCTCTTGCATGGACCTTGGTGTGGTTGTATGCTTCTTACCAAGCATGTCTAAAACTCCCCTATTTATATCTGTGCCTTCTAAAAAGTCTTTGGCTGCTCAAGTAGCAATGTCAGAGCAAGACAAAAACAAAACTCCCCTATATTATGAAGCGAACTTGAACTTATTATATGCGTGTTCATAGGTTCTTATTTGTTTTTCTCTCAGTGATAGGATGAATGTTTCCCATTGAATTTTTTTCTTACTCTCTGCTGCTCATCTTATTTTCACATGCCAACCAAGCCTATGGGTTGCGTTTGCTCTGTTCTCGGCTCGTTTGGCCCTTTTGTCACTGCGAGGCGTGTCTCCACGCCACATCTAAGTGGCCCAAAGACAGTGATCTGTCTGCTCCACTCTTTTCCTACCGTTGGATTCGCTATCTTGTCGTTGTCTCCCACCTGCGCTCTATAAACTTCTCGCTTACTTCATCCACACCACCAGCCACGCCGCCACAATCCTCGACCTAGCTATCTCTAGGGTTTTTTCTTTCGCCATATCTTCCCGATCTCACCTGATGACATCGTCCTCAACCGGCAAAGGTGCGGCCCACGCTACCGTTCTAACCACAAGCAAGTTCCATTCCTAGACTACTAGTCTATACACTTGTTTCTCCTCTGTTCCTGGATGGATCTGATTTCTTTTCCTCAATAGTTGAACTGAAATATCGATTAAACCTGAATTCCTTTATAATCCTGCTAGGTCTTTCGCCCTCATCTGTCTCTCTCAGAAGAGATATAACAAGAGCATTCGTTTCTTATGGAGAAACAAAATGCCCAGAGATTCGGACACATTATCATTTCCAAGTTGTTTTCTCTCCTGATAATAGATCCATACAGAACCGATTTCATGATGCACTAGCTCAGGCTTTCAACTTAGATGGCGATGTTTTCTCTTTGGACAGTCCTGACGAGGAATTTCTGATTAGCATCCCAGATAAACCATAATACAGTCAGGCAGTGCAGTTTATTCAATCTGACCAGAGGCTTAGCTTGGACATCATACATTTTACCACCCTGCCTACAGATGAAGCAATACCATATTGTAGTACTCCCAGTTATGATTCTCATGATAACTATGCGGGATCCCAGGTCTTGATTGAGATAAGAAACCTCCCACTGCACCTTTGGACATTCAAAACAGCAGATTTTATGTTGCATCCATATTGTGTTGTTTCTGATCTTTACCCTGACACATTGGCCTACAAACATCTTTCAGTGTTTTGATGCGTTTGTTTGACAGACACACCAGAAAATGTGTCGTTGCGGATGAAAATTAAGGTTAGGTGCAGGTTTCAGCATCCAGCAAGCACATCACCAGGCCTCCACCTAGACATGTTCACTGTGCTTATTAGGGTGCTTAACAATCCTTTAAATAAGAAGTTGAGGCCAGCTGAGTTATTGCCACTTGTACCAGACGTTGCTGCTACTGTGCTGCATTGTTTCCTTCAAGGCACAGAGGTCGACCCCGATAGATTCCAAGAATTATTACATTCTATGATCCTCAAGCATGGTGATGGTTTTGAACCCATTGGCACACAAGAGGTGTTCTCTGCAATAATTCAACACATACCAGCGTCTAGATATGTTCATGTAAAGCCAATCAGTTATGATGCTTTCCTTGTGCATTATGAAGGAGATGTTCAATTTGCTACATTTGCCGCATTTAGATCAACTGTTGTTACTAGAGGACACATTGAGCTTGGTGGCCGCATCTTCAGAGCTATTCCTTGGTCTCCTTCTTATGGTGGTAAACAAACTTCCCTTACCAGATTTGTTCGCATTGTTATAAGTGAAGTTCCGGCTGGGCTTCTGCAACATGAGATAGCAAGCCAGCTACTTAGCCCATTCATTTTGGTTGAGGGGACTGATATGCCTGGACAAGGCTTGGTAGATACAGATAAGTATAGCTGCTTTGGATGGGTTGACAGTGTAATTGATATCCTAGACTACATCATCATCTACATAACACCTAGAAGATGCCAATCAGACTATATGTGTACCGGACATCATTACATGCCCCTATATCCACGGCGTGCAAAGATAATGGTTGAGCCTCCAAACATGCCAAGAAACTAAGGTATAATATATGCATGGACAGTGTTGGGGATATACCCCGCGGCGTAAACCGGCTGGAAGTATAACCTAACAGAGGATTGGTGACTTACGTGTCTGGCGGTTCACTGGTATGACGATTCACGAGTCTGAAGACTCATTGGTGACCCGGCGCGTGTTTCAGATGGATGACAAGGCCCAAGGCTCGGAAGACCGGTTTATGTTAATGGTGGGCCGGTTTAAGAGGAAAGGTGTAAGGAATAATCTTCTACAAATGAAGCAAGACTAGGACTCTACTTGTAATAGAATAATCCTAATCCTAATAGGACTAGTCATGTAACCCGCCCCTTCAACATTTATAAGGAGGGACAGGGCTTCCCAAGAGGGACAAGTAACAAGCAAGAAGAAAATAATCTCTAGGGCTAGACACAACTAGGAGGAGAGCCAGTTTATGCGACGACTCCCTCATGAGCGTAATGAGACCTAGCCACACACAACATGTAGGGCTATTCCGGATGATGTTTCCCGGGGTCTGAAGCTGTCTAAATCCTTGTCTTGTGTGTTGATTCGCCTCGCGTCTCTCGATCATGACCAACCCCTTCAAGCTACCGTGTAGATGCGTTGGCCTCACGAAAGTCCTCCCACTAGGACATCTGCCGTGACAATTCTACGACAATTGGCGTCCACCGTGGGGCTTGCGAACGGTGATGTTAAGTTCTTGGAAGGATTTATTCAGGGATCGAGAAGCTCGCGATTGGGCAGATGAAGAAAAGCCAGCACGGAATAATTGTCAGGATGACCCGGCGTATAAGAGGTTGAGATCAGAAGAAATTCGGGTTTCATCCGTGCGCCGCTGCCGTCAGTATTTATTCGATCGGAGATCGATTTCTATTACAAGCTTCTGTACAAAGCCGCTACACCCGCGCATCGTTGTGTGTGTTTCTTAGCTTTCCCCAATCATAAAATCGAAGGCAGCCAGCAGTCGTCAGGGGCATCAAGGCCTGCTTCAGCGAGAGTCTTTTTTGCTTGAGTAAAATAGCACATCAGCTCAAGTACTAATACTTCAATTAGTGCTCATCACGTCAAGCGACAGAGTTAGGTACCCACTGCTACATATACGAGTAAGGAAACAAACGGCGACCAAACCTTGCAGAGGAGAGATCCATGGGTGTGCTAGTACTACGGAACAGAAGAGATAAGAGGATAAAAAAAGAGGAAACAGCCCACGACCCGGAGTGGATTTGGGCGTGAAACTCAGTCTCCGCCTTCGAGCCGGTCTCGTTTGACCGATCTCCGTCGGGCTGGCCGCGAGTCGCCTCGACAGCAAGTCGCCACCGGCCGACAGTTTTCACCCCGATCCGCCAAGCCTCGGGCTCTGTTGTGACCTGCCTCGCTGGCTGCGAGCCGCCTCTGACGCCCCGAGCCACCGTTACAGGTTCACCGGTGTGCTGCCGTTTCTCATGGCCATGGCTCCGTCTCGGGGCCACCGCGGCCTCGAGCCACGGCTGCCTCCGCGTGAGTATTGGCCTAGCAGTCATCTGAGCCACCGGAGCAACGCCAACCCGCCGCGTCCTCATCTCCGCTACTGCCATGAGCCGCAGCCTCCGCGGAAGAAAGGTTGAAGCTTAAATTGAATATGCCAGTTTCGTGGGATAGCACGTACCTGTACTGCAGGATTGAGAAGATCACCAAAAGTGGACGGCTTTGTGCCACGAGCAAGTTAAACAAGGGAAAGAATAACGAAAGGAGTGATAAGTGCAAGAGACCGAATCCTGCTACCATTTGACGCTTGATGCCATCAGTCAGAACGGTCGAAGGAACAGTTCAGGTCGCATTGAGCGGATCATGCGTCATCCGAACAAATCAGGTGATATCCATCCAAATTTGTTTTATTAGCACATATTGTTTTTGTCAAAAAACATTTTATCTTTGCCTTGATCCGCAATATTCTTTCGCGGGACAATTATTCATTATAAAAGAGACATTATACTATGGGTACGGAGCATGCGCTAGCAATGTTCCACACCGAGTTTTTTTTTCGTCCGTACCACGCTACCATAAGAGCGGATGTACACAAGTTGCCATCCCTGTGGCCTGGTCTACATCAACCCGCCCGTTCGCGCGTGTTACCGCGCCCGCGATTAACTCGCTGTCCGCACCGGCTTACAACACCGTGGCCGTCTCTCGTCCGCACCGGTTTACAACGCCGCTGTCGACTCTCCCTGTTCGCTCCAGCTTACAACGCCGCGGCCGGTTCATCTGTCTACTCTCACGGCTGACTCGATCGTGATTGGTTTTAGCGTCACCGAGGTGATCATCAATTCTGCGACGGATAATTCCCGGCTTAACATATCAGGACAATCATTCACTACAAATATGGTTTATACCATGGGTATGGAGCACGAGCTGACAATGTTCCACCCGACAATAGTCCGTAATATATTACCTGATGAATGGACGCGCACAAGCCGCCGCTCGTACGGCCCGGTCTACATCAACTAGCCGGGACTGCGCCTGTGATTGACTCGCTGTCCGCACCGGTTTATAACGCCACAAACGACTCGCCCGTCCGCTCTCATGGCCGGTTCACGCGTCCACGCCGACTTACAACGAGGAGGACAACTTGCTTGTCCGCACCGGCGTACAACGCCGCGGCCGATTCATTTATCTATGCCGCCTCTGATGTTGCGGTCGTCCTTGTCGTCCGTCTCTCGCGGCCTGGTCTACATCGACATACCGGGCCACACTTGTCTGCATGAGCTGTTTATTGAGTATGAGCAAGTCACATCTTGGGTAGCCCGGTTTTTCTTTTAACAAAATGGAGGCAAATTATCATATACTATCAACCGCCGTCTGCACTGGATGGCTCAATGGGCAGGCGTACAAGTCGCCGCTACTATAGTTTGGTTAAAGCAGCCAGTTTGGAAAGAACCATTGGCCGAGTTGCTGACACGGCTTATATGAATCATTTATAACCCGCCGCAGTCACCTCAACCTTCTGTGGATTTACATTGTGCTATCAACACCAATGACATACAACTGATGCCGGTTTATATCGCAGTCAAATACGGAGAATCTCAAGCCAACTCCTCGAGTCACCTTGAGACTCGGAGGCTATAATGATATGACTCAGCAAATGTTGCCGGTTTTCAGTGAAGTCAAGAACCCCAGGACGTTGGAGGGAAAGATAACCCGGTCCTGGAGGCTACGACCATATTGATGAAAATTTGAAGGTCGTCAGAAAATTTCCGGCTAACAATGAAGATTCCGGTTTAAAATCTGGTTCAAGGGAAAGATGTCTCCCACAAAGCTTTGAAGTTCTCAATATCCAGTTCAAAATCCCGGTTCAAGAAGAATTTATCTCTTGCACAAACTTAAAGGTTGCTGAAGAGGACCTGTTGCTATGATGCGCGGTTCAAACATGGGTATCCTGCCTTATTGGCTTATCGTATTATTGATCACATGGAGGCTTCTGTTTATAAAGCGGAGTTCTGATTACATATTGATACGATTATCAAGCCAATATTATCATAAGGGGCCAAAGAGAGTTTGTTGCACATCACAACTCAAACATAGGCACCCGGCGAGCACAACTCAGAAGTAGATCACTTGGGGGCTTGGTTGTATTTGAACCATAGCTACACCTCTTGATCGACGTAAGGCCACCAGGGAAATTACTTGGGGGCTTGGTTGACTTTGAACCATAGCTACACCTCTTGATTGGTGTAAGGCCACCAGGGAAGTTACTTGGGGGCTCTTTGCTTCAACGGAGTAAGAGTCTGCACCCTTGTAATAGGCTATCAAGCCTGGTGTTCGCACCTAAAACCCCGGATTAACCTGCCTTCTTTAAGTAAGTCACTCCGTCCAGGTAAACCTGGTACGACCCGCGAACGTTTGACAGTCAATCTCATAGACCCTGAACTTGTCAAAGTTAAAACGTGATTGGTTAAAGATTGAGGTCCATCTTAAGAGGCTTTGTGAAATGGTTAATTCAGTGGCCTGGCAGCCCATGAAAAGCCTCGATTTGGAGCCTGGCAGCTCATAAAAAGCCTCGCATGTTCTTTTTTGAGTTCTATTTGCCGAGTGTTTTTGCCTTTTTTGAGGTTCATAATATCTTCTGATAAACCGGCGTCCTTGACCCGGCTTTGCTTTCAACTAACAAGTTGTTAGCACATGATCAGTTATAATTACGTGCTCATTAACATGGTCTGGTTTTGACTAACAAGTCACCAACATTACAAGGATAATCCGGTGTTTATTACAACCCGGTATGGTTTTATCATGAACCGACAAATCAAAGGAGGAGTTCTCAATACTCAAGATTGGGGTTACCACCCTCACTACAAGAGTTGGTTAAGCCAACGAGGTAATTCAATGTCACAGGTATCATCTATGTCATATTTGATTATCTTCAATTACAGCTTTGGTTATAAACCCTGGCTATCTATCTGGGCATCATGATCCGTCCGGCGGTAAATCGCCAGGACACTCTCAGCTTCTTGTATGCAGGAATAGCTTGAATAAACCACTACGGATTATGTTTAAACCGGCCCTGGCTTTTGACGTTAAGTTGACAGGCCATATGTTGTTTAAACAATGTGCAAGATTTGCAGAACTATGACTTATATCAATGCTTAAGTCCAAGCTCATTGATGCTTCAAAATGATTATTCGTTTTTGGATTTTCTCAAAGGCTATAAGCCGCCGGGTTATAAAATCCCGGATTACAACGAATGCACATTAAGTTGCCATTGGCTAAGAGCCACTGAGTATTTAAACTCCGGTTTTACTTGTCAACCGATAAGGTAATCTTTAATAGCCAAACTTGGCTAGATTGTCATGATGATATTGGATGATTGAGGTTTTCATACCGGATTATATTCTTCAAATCTTGAATAGCCAACATGGCTGGATTTTTATCATGGTTATCAATAACCAATATTATGATTAAGGTTTTCAAAGTCGCTTTAGCGCAATGGAAATTATTTTATCGATGGATATGATTTATTCTACAATTGAAGGAATAGTCCCGAGTTGCTGCGGGCTTACGACCCGGCACTTGGGGGCTACATTATTCAAGTTGAGATTACATCAAATATACAAGTCTCATGTCGCTGCAAGCATGCACCATGACACTTGGGGGCTAATGTAAAGTCATTATTTGCTCACCTTATTGAAGACCCGACTCATCACATCGTAATGAGCCGGCCCTTGGGGGCTGCCAATTGCTCCTGTCATAAATTCAAGCTACACAAGTCTTAATCCATTATATTGAAGGACCACTGTTCAGTTGGTAAAGCACAAAGCTCTTAGCCTTGTGGACGTGGGCTCAAGCCCCATGATGGGAGTTAAATCATATGATGTTATTTTCAATGAAATCTATATATAAAAAGTCCCGCTCAGTATTATCTTACTGAGCCGGCCCTTGGAGGCTACATGTTGTTGTTCAAGTTTACATGATCATATTTACAAAGTCCATGCTCATTATGGCATAATGACCTGACCCTTGGGGGTTACACTGGTTGAAATTTTTATGGGCATCAGGTAATTACAAGTCCCAGGTTGCTGCAAGCATGACAACCCGGCACTTGGGGGCTACATATGTGGAATATTCAGTTCTGACTAGTGATTGAGATGAACAACATGGATTTCTTCAAAGTGGTAATATTTATGTTGAAGCAAGTCTTAAGTCATCACTTTGCTCTGCTCAAGACTTGGGGGCTACAGGTGATATGGATATGAGGGAGCGAAGTCTTAAAAAATTCTCAGTTTTTGACCCGGCATTGGCAACAATCATGACCCGGAGTCTATAACAGTCATGACCTGCAGGGTTGGTTAGCCCATTTGCACAACATTTTTTATGGTTCTAGCTGCATAAGGCCTGGGGTTGTGTGGTTTAGGCCCAGTTCCAACAACCCACACAAAAACCCCATGGGGTCCTCATATTACTACGACGACAAGAGCCAACTGTAGCCTTAGATCGACAGAGTGCTCCTTTTTGGAACCCTAGATCGACAACCCTCTCCTCCTCATACGGCAAGGGTCATCTTTTCCACCGATGGAATCGCCAGCGGATCCACCACCAAGTTTGCTGGTTGATCCTTCTCCTTCTGTCTCAACGCCTCGTGAGCAGCAGCACTCCTCGACTGAACCGCAGGTAGCTGCCCTTACAATATTGTAATGAAATTGCAGCTTAATGCATTCTCTTCTTAGTTCAAACCACAGCCATAAACAACGTTTGATTTCTGCCACATCTTTTACAGGAGCCACCAGCAGATGCAGAGGAGATGCATAGCAGCTTTTCTCCAGAAGAGGAATATTCAACCAATGACTAGCCTGAAGAACAACAACCAAAGGTTATTTCTCTTCCCCAAGAATATAGATATTCTTATAGACAGAGCAATTTGCCTGATCTATGATTTTCCTATGATGAATGGTTATTACAGAGTGATGCACCATGCCAGGAAGAGATCTACAACCACTTGCCCTCATATGCAGCATGGTACAGCGAGTATGAGAACTCACAAAGAGGTTCTGAGGTTAGTGATTATAGTTTTTGACTATCTATTGCAGACATCATATTCATGTTCTGCCCCTACATTTAATACACTGAGTGAATTTATAACCTAGATATGATCAACAACACAAAATAATTAATATCAATAAAAAACAACTATTTAGTTTTGGGTATTAGGCAATGCCTCTTACTGTAGTAAATAACAGCATACTTCTTTGGCTTTCTCATTTGGTAGGCTGCATGTTTAGTATTGTTCCGCGAATAACTTCTAGCTTTGGAAAACAAGCACCTCACTGCCATGTGGATAACAATAGGGCAGTATCCTAAGTTTCATGTGTTCTACTGCATGGTTGTTTTACTCTCGGTCTCCTTTAGAATAATGTAGATAGCTATAAAGCAAAGGATCCTGTTAGATATTAAATTCACAGCTTTACCCATGGTTTACCAATTAATTTATCCTATTATGGCCTGACATGTATTTCATATCATAGGCCGCACCACCCCTGGTAAAGATACCTTACAAGATGATGCTAGATGTTCTTTTACAAGCTTTGGACCTTCCAGTGGCTGAGTACAGTTCCAAGCAGTGCGATGGCGCAAGAATCTGTGCAACTGTTTTCTTCCACATGCCTAGGTCGTGGCTTGGAGATGATGACAATCGCATGGCTATCCCTGGAATATAATCTATAAATTATGCAATGTCGGAGGACACAGCTGCTATGGAATCAATTGGGTACATAAAACGCATGGTGAAAACAGAAATAAGAGACTACAATTACAGTGCTATGAACAAGCTGAAGGAAGAAAATAAATCGCTCAAGCATGAACTGGCTATGGCCAAAAAACGGAAAGAAAGGATGAAGACCAAAACCAAGTCCATGAAGAAAAATCTCAAGATGGCTAGGTACAAGAACAAGAACAACGCAATGGTATGGTTTGTTCTGACAAGATACATGCATGGGTTGTCAAATCATATATGCAATGTAACGGTGCTCAATAAATCTGTTGGTAAAGAACCCATGGATGAGCTTATCAATGGCCCTCTTATCAACATCGAGAAGGTGGCGGAAATGCTCAGGCGTAGAGTGATCAAGTCAGAGAAGAAATTCAGAAGCATCAGAAGGGGTTTTTAGAATGATGCGATGGAAAATGCCCTAGGCTAGACCTTTCAAAGTTGTCGTTTGTTTTCCACCTTTTGTATAACCTGCAAGGAGTAATCTGAGTTGTACTTTTGCTTTCTACTTAGACCACGTTCAGACCAAGAATTAACCTACCTATATATTTGAGCACTGCTGATCATTTCATTCGAAATGTATGGGTTTATGTTATCTATGCCTATTACATCCCTGGTAGACACATATCAAATACCATTGGTGGTTTCAAAGTTCTTATTGCTTATACAATTTATATTGCCCATATCCAAACGAAGCAAAAAAAATTAATGTAAATACCTACATCCATATAGTCAAGAAAATAAATTGATGATGTGGAGCCAGAAATCACAAAAGGAAAAAAAAACCTTTGGCCTGGTCTCCAAATGGCCCATGCTAAAGCCTAGCAGGCCCACGAACGACAGCATACATAGAAACATTCACAGCCTCTAGGGTTTCTATCTATCACTACCACATCCATCCCCAGTTCCTCCTACCAACCCCTTAGCCGCCTCTGGCTTACATCCCCGTAGATCTTGCCACAAACACTCGGAGCCAAGAAATGAATTCAAAATCTCCATTGGACGAGGAGCTCATGGTCAAATGTGTTCCACAGGTAAGCAGCTAAAACAATTTCATTCCGTACTTCACATCTGGGCATGTGTAAGGCTTCAAAATCAAGCATCAGATTCATCCAGGTTTAATTCGAAATCTGCAGATGTCAGCGGTTCGTGTTACCGTTAGCAAACGATACCTTCTTGAACAAGCCGTGAACACACTAGGGCTGACAATTGTAGACCATGACCAGATTGACATTGGTGAACATGGGCTAATTGCATCTATATCTATTAATTTATTGCCTCATAGAGGCTGGGAAGCCACAGAACCAAAGATGTTCTATGGAGATTTTGAAAGTACATCGCTAAAAGCTGCTGAATCAGCTAATCTATCTGCTATAAACTATCTGCAAGAGAACAACATAGTTGTCTTTGATGATGCAAACCTACAACCACTAAAGAAATGCATAAGAGAACTTCTACATGCAACATCTTGGTCATGGGGTTTCGAGCTGTGTTCTATACAGCTTAAAAAGCGTATCAAAAACATGGGAAGGGATGGGGTGCAGCCACTGGCATCAGTACTTTCATTCGACGATGACATTCCCAACACACCGCTTTCTAAGGTATACTAAACATGAATTGTTTCGGTTTGTATTGCAACTTTCCACATGCAGAAAAATGACTATGTGTCTTCTATCTAATCTCAGGAACCCAATGAAGAATTTGTTACATCACCTGAGGCAGATCCGCAAATTCACAGCGGCATGACAAACACACCAGCAAGCGAAGTGATGCATGCCTCCTTCCCAATCACCAACAAGTTAACCCTAGGAACTGGAGAGGACGAAGCTCCTATGTAAAATACTAACAACACTGAGTTTTTTATTGACTAGTTCCCTCTTTCGCTAACTAACAAAACACCATACACAGATTGGCCGTGAAGAGAGGTGCAAAGAGGGCATTGTTCGCCCACGACGATGGGCTGTGACCAGCTATTTCAACATCAACCAGGGCACTTTTGCAACCAAGCTAAAAGAGACCACCAAGGCTTGCTATCTTTTGCTACAAAGTATTATGATGGATCTAGGTTCCTATATACCTGGACACACAAATCCATGCTTTAATCAGATGTTATGAAATACTGTGTACTACCTATTCAATATGGTAACTCCAACAGCATGCTCCAGTTTTTTTCCAGTTAAAAAACGCAAAATACTTAATGCCTTAAAACAAACAAGATTGGAACCTTAGCAAAGAGCCCATAGTTCACACATATTTCATGGTTTCGATCTATAACACCCCGGATATGACTTTTCCAATTTGTATTCCAACTCTTGCCGTTTCCGGCGTTAAGTTATTTTATTTTCTCGGGTTCGGGTCTTTGTCTCCGTGTGTTGTACCGTTGTCATGCATCTCATATCATGTCATCATGTGCATTGCATTTGCATATGTGTTCATCTCATGCATTCGAGCATTTTCCCCGTTGTCCGTTTTGCATTCCGGTGCTTCGTTGTCCTCCGGTGGTCATTTCTACCTTTCTTTCATGTGTGGGGATTAAACATTTCCAGATTGGACCGAGACTTGCCAAGCGGCCTTGGTTTACTACCGGTAGACCGCCTGTCAAGTTTCGTACCATTTGGACTTCGTTTGATACTCCAACGGTTAACCGAGGGACCGAGAAGGCCTCGTGTGTGTTGCAGCCCAACACCCCTCCAATTTGGCCCAAAACCCACCAAGAACCTCTTCATCATCTAGAGCTTTCGATCACGATCGCGTGGTCGAAAACCGCACCTCATTTGGACTCTCCTAGCTCCCTCCACCTCTATTTAAAGGCCCCTTCTCGAAAATCTCGAATCCCCTCCTCGAAACCCTAAAGAAATATCTCCTCCGCCGCCGCCGGACACATCCGGACGGAGCGGACGTGTCCGCCAACCGCCGCCGACCAATCCGCGCACGCCACGTGTCCTGGGCGGAGCCCACTTCGCCGCCGACCGCGAGGGCCCGCCAGGCCCGAGGCCGGCCCCCGCGGCCCATCCGCCGCGCGCCGCCAGGCCTCCTCGCCGCGCATCCGCGCCCCGCCGCCTCTTCGCTCGCTGCTGCCCTCGACACCGACCGCCGCCATGACTCACCTCGCCGGCGCTTGCGCCAGGGAGAGGAGCTCCCGGCTCCGGTGACCGCGCCCGGCCGCGCTGACTCCGGCGATGCCCTCCGCCACCTCCGCCTCCCCAAGATCCGGCCGGCCCTTCCCCGGCGGCCTCCCCGTCTAACTCCAGCAGCCCCCCGTCCAACTCCGGCGCCAACCCCGGCGGTCCTCGGTTCCCGCGCCCCAGATCTGGATCTGGAAAACCCTAGGGGTTGTCTTTTTCCCTAAGTCCCTAAATATTTTGCTCATGTTCATATCATCGTAACTTTGCATCCGTAACTCCATTTTTGGCATATAGCATATCAAAATGTTCATCTCAGAGAGTACATCATTTCATTCCATTGCATCATTTTCATTTGAGTTCATCTTGATGCCCGAAATGCTGTTACAAGAGTGCTACTTGAGATAATTGTCAGATCTGCTGCTCCATTTAGATATTTGTCATTTTTGCCATGATTATTGTGTGTATGATATGCCCTTGAGCTCTACATATGTTTTGTTAAGGGTTTTGCCATCTTTCCAGAGGTGCAACCCATGTATTTTTGTGATGTGCGTGGTGACTAGCACAAGCTTGCAAAGTGAGGCACTTGGTAATGCTGATTTCAGGGACTTAGCATTTCCACTAAGTCCTTGACTTGTTTCCTAGTGATCCGTGCCTCTTTTGAGGATGATCAGTAAGGATGTTTTGTTAATCTTGTAGTGCTCTATCCATCCATGTCCTTGTTTGCAATTATGGAGCACCCTAGCTTGAGTCAATCGAGCTCTACTTTTGCTACTTCGTGAATCTGGGCAGATTGTCTACTTGTTAGCAATTTTGCCGATGATGTTGTAGTTGATCCGTGCATGCTATGCTATTGTTCTTGCCATGTATAGCTTGCATTTTGTGTATTCTTGATGGATGTATGCTTAGCTTGTCATGACTTGCTCCGTAGTGAGTGCATCGAGCTCGTAAACATGACTACTTGATATTTGTTTTCAGCATGCTCCAGTTTTCACTAAGTCTGAGAACTGATTATGTTTTTGCCATGTTCACATGCTTGCAATTGTATTTTCTGATCCCTTTTGGCTCAAGGTCACTAAGGGACTTTTGTTAAGCTCTTTGAGTAGCTCCATGCCATGCTTTACTTTGCCATGTTCAGATCCTGTAGCATATAGTTTTGTTGCTCCGAAGAGTGATATCTGATCTGAAATTCCAGACACGTGTTAATTTCACTAAGTCTGAGATCTGTTTGCCATATGCATTTTTGCCATACTTGTTTGAACCTGTTAATGGATGAATTGGCCGTATCTCAGTGCTAGACTTTTGTTAAGCATCATGAATGCGTCCTTGCCATGTATTTTGTTGCCATGTTTGGGTGCTGTAGCATGTTCATCTTGTTGCATTTAGATGGCTACTTGCCATTTCCAAACCGTAACTCCGATTCCGACGTTCTTTATATCGTTTTCAAGCGATTTCATCTCATCTTTCCAGTGGAACACTTGGATTTCCATGTTGAGGCCAGGTTCATTCATTCCTTGTCAAATCTTGCATATGCATCCCGCATCGCATCCCGCATGGCATATCATCTTTGCATCATATTGTTTGATACTTGCACGTGGTTGATTGTGTCCTTGTTGCTTGTTTGTCTTGCTTGGGTAGAGATGGGAGATGAGTTCGCTAATGAGGAGCCCGTTGAGTTTGTTTTCGAGGATCCAGTCAACTCTGACAACTTTGCAGGCAAGATGATCATACCCTCGAAATCACTACTATCTTTGCAATGCTAGATTGCTCGCTCTTTTGCTATGCCAATGCTACGATGCCTACCACTTGCTTTCAAGCCTCCCAAATTGCCATGTCAAAACTCTAACCCACCATGTCCTAGCAAACCGTTGTTTGGCTATGTTACCACTTTGCTCAGCCCCTCTTATAGCATTGCTAGTTGCAGGTGAAGATTGGAGGCCGTTCCTTGTTGGAACATTTATTTACTTGTTGGGATATCATTATATTTCCATGTTATCTTGATGCATCTATATACTTGGTAAAGGGTGGAAGGCTTGGCCTCTCGCCTAGTGTTTTGTTCCACTCTTGCCGCCCTAGTTTCTGTTATATCGGTGTTATGTTCCCGGATTTTTGCGTTCCTTACGCGATTGGGTTATAATGGGAACCCCTTGATAGTTCGCCTTGATTAAAGCTTTTCCAGCAATGCCCAACCTTGGTTTTACCATTTTCCACCTAGCCTCTTTTTCCCTTGGGTTTGCGGAGCCCGAGGGTCATCTTATTTAAACCCCCTCGGGCCAGCGCTCCTCTGAGTGTTGGTCCACCCTAGAGCCCCTTGCAGCGCCACCTCGGGGAAACTCGAGGGCTGGTTTTAGTTGTACGGATTGCTTATCCGATTGTGCCCTGGGAACGAGATATGTGCAGCTCCTATCGGGATTTGTCGGCACATTCGGGCGATGTTGCTGGTCTTGTTTTAACCTGTCGAAGTGTCTTGAAGAACCGAGGTACCGAGTCTGATCGGAACGTATCGGGAGGAGGTCTATTCCTTCGTTGACCGTGAGAGCTTGTCATGGGCTAAGTTGGGACTCCCCTGCAGGGATTTGAACTTTCGAAAGCCGTGCCCGTGGTTATGGGAAGATGGGAATTTGTTAATGTCCGGTTGTAGATAACTTGAACCTTAACTTAATTAAAATGAATCAACTGAGTGTGTTACCGTGATGGCCTCTTCTCGGCGGAGTCCGGGAAGTGGACACGGTGTTGGAGTAATGTTTGCGCAGGTTGCTATCTAGTTTCTCGCTCGCGCTTTGCCTCCTCTTCTCGCTCTCTTTTGCGAACAGGATAGCCACCATATTTGCTAGTCGCTTGCTGCAGCTCCACATATTTACCTTGCCTTACCTATAAGCTTAAATAGTCTTGATCGCGAGGGTGCGAGATTGCTGAGTCCCTATGGCTCACGGATTACTATTACACCAGATGCAGGGCCTGATGATTCCGCTCCAGGCGACGCGCTCGAGCTCAAGTGGGAGTTCGACGAGGACTCTCAACGATACTATGTTTCCTTTCCTGATGATTAGTAGTGGTGCCCAGTTGGGGGTGATCGGGACCGTGTCGGATGTTGGGTTATCTTTTATTTTGGCGCCGTAGTCGGGCCATGAGTGTTTGAATGATGTAATGTTATTTATGTACTTGATTGATGTGGCGAGTGTAAGCCAACTATGTTATCTCCCCTTTATTATTTACATTACATGGGATGTTGTGATGATTTCCTAACTTGCGACATATGCCTTCAATGCGATTATGCCTCTAAGTCGTGCCTCGACACGTGGGAGATATAGTCGCATCGAGGGTGTTACAAGTTGGTAATCAGAGCCTTCCCCGACCTTAGGAGCCCCATTGCTTGATCGTTATTAGCGGTCGAGTTGTGTCTAGAAAAATGTTTTGAGTCATTTAGGAATTATATATCGGAGAGTTTAGAAATTCTTTTTACTTCCGAGTCTCCTCATCGCTCTGGTAAGGTATCCTGACATAGAGTTTTGACTCTTCTCTTCTCAAATTTCACTAATTTTTTTTAGGATCACGCGGGTATCTTGGAATCGTTCCGATGGTTTTATGACGAGAACATTGTCTTGGTGCCTCCTGTCAGGGGTTTTGTGAAAGTGTCCCGGGGAGTTGAGCTCTGAGGTGTTGTCGTCATAATTTTATCGTTGAAGTTCTGGAATACCCGAGTTTAGTACGCCGACATCGAAAATCTCTTTTATGCAGTTCGTTGGTGAGATAACCTCGACGCCACCCAGTACTGGGGCGGGAGTTCGGGAGTATCGCCATAACTTGTATAACGGATGCTTTTCGAAGGTTGAGGTAGATGGTTTCCGAAGTTTTTCTCGGTTATGTGTTGAAGGATGGATACAGCTGGATGTAGGATTTGCTAGATTTGGGTGAGATATTATGCTTCCCCTGTATCCCCAACACCTGATTGCATAACCGGAAAGGTTCGGGAGTTTCATAGGTGGGAATTCTAGTAGCTCTAGTTCTTCTTCCACGGATAGTTGGTTTGAGATTGGGATTTCTTACCGATTATTCGTTCTTGATCTGTACCTTGTTGATTTATTTCTCTACCTAAATTCTAAGTGGCTTCTCAATTTATGGATATGTGACCATTTCAAGAGGAATGCATTCGTTCATTTTGTTCGGATGTGAAGACTATATGTTGCAATTTTCATTCTGTTGGATTCAGCTTCATTTTATCTGTCTATGTGCTAACGGTGGTCAACCTCTTCAGGATGGCTCCTCCAACACGCTCGACTCCGAATCCTGATCCACCACCACCTCCACCTCCTCCGGAGGCATGGCAAGCTGTGATGGCCGCAACCAATGCAAACACACAGTTGATCATGCAAATTCTTCAAGAGCGCAATCAAGGCAACCAAGGGAACCAAGGCAACAATCAGAATCACTTTGCTACACTCAACCAGTTCCTTGCTAACGGGCCAAAGACTTTCAGCAATTGTGTTGAGGCAACCGATGACGATTGGCTTGTGAATTTGTGCAAGCATTTCGAGTGCAGTAACGTCAGGCCTGAGGACTTTGTCAAGTTCGCTTCCTTCCAACTCAAAGATCAAGCTGCAGAATGGTTCTAGCAGTACAAGGACTCCAGAGGTGGACGTGTGATCACCTGGGATGAATTCCGTCGAGATTTCAGAGCTCACCATATTCCTCAGAGCGTGGTTGAAAGCAAGCGTGAGGAATTCCGCAACCTGAAGCAAGGCTCTTTGTCTGTCTATGACTACAACAAGTTGTTTCAGAAGCTCGCCCGCTTTGTCAAGCAGGACGTACCTGATGAGAAGAGCATGATATACCAGTTCAGGGGTGGTCTCAGAGAAGAAATTCAGTTAGCTCTTGTTCTCTTTGAGCCCTTGAGGTACGATGAGTTTTACAACATGGCATTGAAGCAAGAGGCCGCTCAGCTGAGGTGTGATGCTTCCAAGAAGCGAGTCAGAGATGCTACTCCTTCTTCCTCTACTCAAGTGGCCAAGCAGCAGAAGTATTGGCTTCCTCCTCCTCTGTTCCGTCAGCCGTATCAGCAGAAGAGCAAAGGTGGCAGTGGTTCTTCCCACCCACCCAACCCTGGCTTTCAGAACAAGACTTCGTCTCAACCTCCAAGATCGAGTGCTCCGTACCACCGTCCGCTTTTAGAGGTCACGTGCAACAAGTGCCAACAGAAGGGTCACTATGCCAACAAGTGTTTCAGCCAGAGGCGTCTCCCTCCTCCTCCTCCTGTGAGATCGGCAAGTACAGCTGTGGTCAAGCATAACCCCAAGTACGCCAAGGTCAATATGGTGAATGCAGCTCAGGCAGAGGAGTCATCAGATGTCATTATGGGTAACCTTCCCGTTAACGATATTCCCGCAAGAGTTCTTTTTGTGCATCGCATTGTTTCATCTCGAGACCTTTTGCATCTAAGCATGATTTTGTTACTCAAGTGTTGCCGAAACCGTTGGCTATTGTCTCTCCGGCCCGTCAAATGACATCTCGAGTATGCGTTCCAGATGTTACAATCACCTTGGGTGACTATAAGTTCTTGTCCTCTCCAAATGTTCTGGGTGACTCGGATATTGATCTTATTCTCGGAATGGATTGGCTTTCTAAGCACAAGGCTCAGCTTGATTGTGCAGCCAGGCAGATTCAATTGACTCATTCGCCTGAGGATGTAATTGTCTTTGCCGCTCGTGATGATACCATCCGTCTGTTTTCTCTCAATGAGAAGGGTGAAATGGATGCTATCTCGCAGATTCCAGTCGTTTGCGAATATCAAGACGTCTTTCCAGAAGAGCTTCCAGGAATGCCTCCGCACCGGCCTGTTGAATTCGTTATTGATCTTGAGCCCGGTACGGAACCTGTGTGCAAGCGTCCTTACAAGCTCGGACCTGAAGAGTTGAAGGAGCTGAAGAAGCAACTCGATATTCAAGAGAGAATGGGTCTCATCTGGCCTAGTTCTTCTCCGTGGGGTTGTGGTGTTCTTTTTGTGAAGAAGAAGGATGGAACGGATCGACTTTGTGTTGATTACCGTCCATTGAACAAGAAGACCATCAAGAATAAATACCCACTTCCTAACATCAACGAGCTGTTCGAACAACTCAAAGGTGCCCAAGTATTCTCCAAGCTTGATCTCCGTATGGGTTATCATCATATTCGAATCCGTGAGCAAGATATTCCCAAGACGGCCTTCAGGACAAGCTATGGTTCATATGATACACTGTCATGTCTTTTGGCCTCGTCAACGCTCCTCCGACGTTCTCTCGCATGATGAACTTCATCTTCAACGCCTACACCAATGACTTTGTTTTGGTCTATCTCGACGACATTATGGTTTTCTCGAAGAACAAGGAAGATCATGCCAAACACTTGCGTTTGGTACTCGATAAGTTGAGGGAACACCAGTTCTACGCCAAGTTCTCCAAGTGTGAATTTTGGCTCGATGAGGTTCTTTATCTTGGTCATATCATCTCTGCCAAGGGCATTGCGGTGAATCCTGAGAAGGTGTCTGCAATTGTGAATTGGGAACCTCCTCAGAATGTGAAGCAACTCCGTAGCTTCCTCGGTCTCGCAAGCTACTGTCGAAGATTCGTTGAAAACTTCTCCAAGATCACGAACCCTCTCTCAAATCTTCTCCAGAAGCACGTCAAGTACGTTTGGTCTCCGGAGTGTGACATTGCTTTCAACACTTTGAAAGAGAAATTGATCACTGCTCCAGTTCTGACTCCACCTGATGAATCCAAACCATACGAGGTCTTTTGTGATGCCTCTCTCCAAGGTCTTGGTGCAGTGTTGATGCAAGAGAAGAAAGTTGTTGCTTATACCTCTCGCCAGTTGAAGCCTAATGAGAAGAACTACCCCACTCATGATCTCGAGTTGGCGGTAGTTGTGCATGCTCTTTTGACTTGGAGACATCTCTTATTGGGAAGAAAAGTGGACATTTTCACTGATCACAAGAGTCTCAAGTACATCTTCACTCAGCCTAATCTCAACCTCGGGCAAACTCGATGGGTCAAAATGATTCAAGAGTATAATCCGAGTATCGAGTATACTCCAGGCAAGGCCAATGTGATTGCTGACGCATTGAGCAGAAACACTTATTGCAACAGTCTGATTCTCAAGCCTTATCAACCCGAGCTTTATGAAGCTTTCCGCAAACTTAATCTGCAAGTTGTTCCTCAAGGTTTCCTCGCCAACCTTCAAGTCTCTCCTACCTTGGAAGACCAGATTCGCCAAGTTCAGCTTCTTGATGCTATGGTGAAAAAGGTGAAGATTGGGATTTCCAAGAGTCAACCCAAGTACAAGTGCTACCGCCTTGATGACAAGGACACTCTCTTCTTCGAGGATCGTATTTTTGTGCCCAAAGGTGACCTTCGTAAAGTGATCATGAACGAGGCTCACAATTCTCTCCTTTCCATCCACCCTGGGAGCACGAAGATGTATCAGGACCTCAAACAGGCTTATTGGTGGACTCAAATGAAGCGCGAGATTGCTCAATTCATGAATGAATGTGATGTCTGCAGAAGAGTGAAGGCAGAACACCAAAGGCCAGCGGGTCTCCTCCAACCTCTTGCCATTCCAGAATGAAAGTTTGACCATATTGAAATGGACTTCGTGACTGGGTTTCCAAAGTCCAAGCGTGGCAATGATGCTATATTCGTTGTCATCGATAAACTCGCTAAAGTGGCTCAATTTCTGCTTATCAAAGAGTCAATCACTGCAGCTCAATTGGCGGAACTCTATACCTCTCAAATTGTCTCTATGCACGGTATTCCTCAAGTGATCTCTTCAGACCATGGCAGCATCTTTACCTCCAAGTTTTGGGATTCTTTTCAGAAGGCCATGGGCACCAACATCCGCTTCAGCACAACTTTTCATCCTCAAACTAGCGGTCAAGTCGAGCGTGTCAACCAGATTCTTGAAGATATGCTCAGGGCTTGTGTGATCTCCTTCGGCATGAAGTGGGAGGATTGTCTTCCTTATGCTGAATTCTCCTACAACAACAGTTTTCAAGCAAGTTCGGGCAAGGCCCCATTTGAAATTCTGTATGGCAGGAAGTGCCGTACCTCTCTCAACTGGTCTGAAACCGGTGAACGTCAGCTTTTGGGTAATGACTTAATCACAGAGGCAGAGGAAATGTGCAAAGTCATTCGCGATAACCTCAAAGTAGCCCAATCCCGCCAGAAGAGCTACTATGATAGTAGGCACCGTGATTTGGCTTTCGAGATCAGAGATCATGTTTACCTCCGCGTCTCTCCTATGAAAGGTACTCGTCGCTTCGGTATCAAAGGGAAGCTTGCCCCCAGATACGTGGGACCTTTCAAGATTGTCAGCAAGAGAGGCAACCTCGCCTATCAACTCGAGCTTCCTTCAAACTTTGCAAATGTTCATGATGTGTTCCATGTCTCTCAGCTCCGAAAGTGCTTCAAGACTCCTGACCGCACCATCAACTTCGAGGACATTGAGCTCCAAGAAGATCTCTCTTACCGTGAGCACCCAGTTGCTATTCTCGAAGAGACTGAACGCAAGACTCGCAACAAGTCAATCAAATTCCTCAAAGTCAAGTGGTCACACCATTCCGATCGTGAAGCTACCTGGGAACGCGAGGATCACCTCCGTTCTGAGTACCCGGCGTTCTTTCAGTCCTAGATCTCGGGACGAGATCCTTTTGTAGTGGTGGAGTGTTGTAACACCCCGGATATGACTTTCCCAATTTGTATTCCAACTCTTGCCGTTTCCGACGTTAAGTAATTTTATTTTCTCGGGTTCGGGTCTTTGTCTCCGTGTGTTGTAATGTTGTCATGCATCTCATATCATGTCATCATGTGCATTGCATTTGCATACGTGTTCATCTCATGCATTCGAGCATTTTCCCCGTTGTCCGTTTTGCATTCCGGCGCTTCGTTCTCCTCCGGTGGTCATTTCTACCATTCTTTCGTGTGTGGGGATTAAACATTTCCGGATTGGACCGAGACTTTCCAAGCGGCCTTGGTTTACTACCGGTAGACCGCCTGTCAAGTTTCGTACCATTTAGACTTCGTTTGATACTCCAACGGTTAACCGAGGGACCGAGAAGGCCTCGTGTGTGTTGCAGCCCAACACCCCTCCAATTTGGCCCAAAACTCACCAAGACCCTCTTCATCATCTAGAGCGTTCGATCACGACCGCGTGGCCGAAAACCACACCTCATTTGGACTCTCCTAGCTCCCTCCACCTCTATTTAAAGGCCCCTCCTCGAAAATCTCGGATCCCCTCCTTGAAACCCTAAAAAAACATCTCCTCCACCGCCGCCGGACACGTCCGGACGGAGCGGACGTGTCCGCCCACCGCCACGTGTCCTGGGCGGAGCCCACTTCGCCGCCGACCGCGAGGGCCTGCCAGGCCCGAGGCCGGCCCCCGCGGCCCATCCGCCGCGCGCCGCCCGCCCCGCCGCCTCTTCGCTCGCCGCCGCCCTCGACGCCGACCGCCGCCGCGGCTCACCTCGCCGCCACCCGCGCCAGGGAGAGGAGCTCCCGGCTCCGGCGACCGCGCACGGCCGCGTTGACGCCGGCGACGGCCTCCGTCGCCTCCGCCTCCCCAAGACCCGGCCGGCCCTTCCCCGGCGGCCTCCCCGTCTAACTCCGGCGTCGACCCCGGCGGTCCTTGGTTCCCGCGCCCCAGATCTGGATCTGGAAAACCCTAGGGGTTGTCTTTTCCCCCAAGTCCCTAAATATTTTGCTCATATTCATAGCATCGTAACTTTGCATCCGTAACTCCGTTTTTGGCATATAGCATATAAAAATATTCATCTCAGAGAGTACATCATTTCATTCCATTGCATTATTTTCATTTGAGTTCATCTTGATTCCCGAAATGCTGTTAGAAGAGTGCTACTTGAGATAATTGTCAGATCTGCTACTCCATTTAGATATTTGTCATTTTTGCCATGATTATTGTGTGCATGATATGCCCTTGAGCTCTACATATGTTTTGTTAAGGGTTTTGCCATATTTCCAGAGGTGCAACCCATGTATTTTTGTGATGTGTGTGGTGACTAGAACAAGCTTGCAAAGTGAGCCACCTGGTAATGCTGATTTCAGGGACTTAGCATTTCTACTAAGTCCTTGACTTGTTTATCTCATATGGCCATATGTTCATGTTGTTTCCTAGTGATCCATGCCTCTTTTGAGGATGATCAGTAATGATGTTTTGTTAATCTTGTAGTGCTCTATCCATCCATGTCCTTGTTTGCAATTATAGAGCACCCTAGCTTGAGTCAATCGAGCTCTACTTTTGCTACTTCGTGAATCTGGGCAAATTGTCTACTTGTTAGCGATTTTGCCGATGATGTTGTAGTTGATCCGTGCATGCTATGCTATTGTTCTTGCCATGTCTAGCTTGCATTTTGTGTATTCTTGATGTGTGTATGCTTAGCTTGTCATGACTTGCTCCGTAGTGAGTGCATCGAGCTCATAAACATGCCTACTTGATATCTGTTTCCAACATGCTCCAGTTTTCACTAAGTCTGAGAACTGATTATGTTTTTGCCATGTTCACATGCTTGCAATTGTATTTTCTGATCCCTTTTGGCTCAAGGTCACTAAGGGACTTTTGTTAAGCTCTTTGAGTAGCTCCATGCCATGCTTTACTTTGCCATGTTCAGATCCTGTAGCATATAGTTTTGTTGCTCCGAAGAGTGCTATCTGATCTGAAATTCTAGACAAGTGTTAATTTCACTAAGTCTGAGATCTGTTTGCCATATGCATTTTTGTCATACTTGTTTGAACCTGTTAATGGATGAATTGGCCGTATCTCAGTGCTAGACTTTTGTTAAGCATCATGAATGCGTCCCTGCCATGTATTTTGTTGCCATGTTTGGGTGCTGTAGCATGTTCATCTTGTTGCATTTAGATAGCTACTTGCTGTAAATCGCAGAACATGGTCATATTTGAATTGCTTGCCATTTCCAGACCGTAACTCCGATTCCGACGTTCTTTATATCGTTTTCAAGCGATTTCATCTCATCTTTCCAGTGGCACACTTGGATTTCCAAGTTGAGGCCAGGTTCATTCATTCCTTGACAAATCTTGCATATGCATCCCGCATCGCATCCCGCATAGCATATCATCTTTGCATCATATTGTTTGATCCTTGCACGTGGTTGATTGTGTCCTTGTTGCTTGTTTGTCTTGCTTGGATAGAGATGGGAGACGAGTTCACTAATGAGGAGCCCGTTGAGTTTGTTTTCGAGGATCCAGTCAACTCTGACAACTTTGCAGGCAAGATGATCATACCCTCGAAATCACTACTATCTTTGCTATGCTAGATTGCTCGCTCTTTTGCTATGCCAATGCTATGATGCCTACCACTTGCTTTCAAGCCTCCCAAATTGCCATGTCAAAACTCTAACCCACCATGTCCTAGCAAACCGTTGTTTGGCTATGTTACCGCTTTGCTCAGCCCCTCTTATAGCATTGCTAGTTGCAGGTGAAGATTGGAGGCCGTTCCTTGTTGGAACATTTATTTACTTGTTGGGATATCATTATATTGCCATGTTATCTTAATGCATCTATATACTTGGTAAAGGGTGGAAGACTCGGCCTCTCGCCTAGTGTTTTGTTCCACTCTTGCCGCCCTAGTTTCTGTTATATCGGTGTTATGTTCTCGGATTTTTGTGTTCCTTACGCGGTTGGGTTATAATGGGAACCCCTTGATAGTTCGCCTTGATTAAAGCTTTTCCAGCAATGCCCAACCTTGGTTTTACCATTTGCCACCTAGCCTCTTTTTCCCTTGGGTTTCCGGAGCCCGAGGGTCATCTTATTTAAACCCCCCCGGGCCAGCGCTCCTCTGAGTGTTGGTCCACCCTAGAGCCCCTTGCGGCGCCACCTCGGGGAAACTCGAGGGCTGGTTTTAGTTGTACGGATTGCTTATCCGATTGTGCCCTGAGAACGAGATATGTGCAGCTCCTATCGGGATTTGTCGGCACATTCGGGCGGTGTTGCTGGTGTTGTTTTAACCTGTCGAAGTGTCTTGAAGAACCGAGGTACCGAGTCTGATCGGAACGTATCGGGAGGAGGTCTATTCCTTCGTTGACCATGAGAGCTTGTCATGGGCTAAATTGGGACTCCCCTGCAGGGATTTGAACTTTCGAAAGCCGTGCCCGCGGTTATGGACAGATGGGAATTTGTTAATGTCCGATTGTAGATAACTTGAACCTTAACTTAATTAAAATGAATCAACTGAGTGTGTTACCGTGATGGCCTCTTCTCGGCGGAGTCCGGGAAGTGGACACGGTGTTGGAGTAATGTTTGCGCAGGTTGCTATCTAGTTTCTCGCTCGCGCTTTGCCTCCTCTTCTCGCTCTCTTTTGCGAACAGGATAGCCACCATATTTGCTAGTCGCTTGCTCCAGCTCCACATATTTACCTTGCCTTACCTATAAGCTTAAATAGTCTTGATCGCGAGGGTGCGAGATTGCTGAGTCCCTGTGGCTCACGGATTACTATTACACCAGATGCAGGGCCTGATGATTCCGCTCCAGGCGACGCGCTCGAGCTCAAGTGGGAGTTCGACGAGGACTCTCAACGATACTATGTTTCCTTTCCTGATGATTAGTAGTGGTGCCCAGTTGGGGGTGATCGGGACCGTGTCGCATGTTGGGTTATCTTTTATTTTGGCGCCGTAGTCGGGCCATGAGTGTTTGAATGATGTAATGTTATTTATGTACTTGATTGACGTGGCGAGTGTAAGCCAACTATGTTATCTCCTCTTTATTATTTACATTACATGGGATGTTGTGAAGATTGCCTAACTTGCGACATATGCCTTCAATGCGATTATGCCACTAAGTCGTGCCTCGGCACATGGGAGATATAGTCGCATCGAGGGTGTTACACGATCATCATTGCATTACATAACCATCATGATGAAGAGATTGCTAGCAAAAGAAACGCATACTGCATGCGCAAGCCAACACACCTAGCTAGAGTCCATGCAACAACTAAACATAAATAAACTTGAAACTATAACTAGACATGGATATATATACATGCCCTTATAGAACAGCTTACATACTCCTCCTTAAACGCTGTGTTGTAGGCACCTGCAAATGCACCTTGACATACTCCTCCTTAAACGCTGCGTTGTAGGCACCTGCAAATGCACATGCTTGCTTAGACCAGCCAATAAAACAACAATCCTTTTACAGACTAAAACACAATGCATATACAAACCTTTTTAGATCTTGTGAACGGTGAATTCTGGTTTCCCTTTGCGAACTCGAAGGGAGAAAACACAGATATCCTCTTTTGTCAGCTTTGCTTTCTTTGCAAAGTCACCCCAGTTCTGTGTTATGGTAGCCCTATTGTCCACACCATTAATAAGGCGAACACGGCTTACACAACGTCCAGATGATACCTTGATCTTCACCCCATCAACCGGAGTAGTGATGAAATCCGCCAGATACTCCTTAGTAAACGAAGCAGAAAAGTACTACAAAAAACACCAGGCCTATAGTCATGTGCTATGATAAACTAATATGCTAATGCAAATATAAATGTTTTGGCGATTTCAAACCATTCTCTGCCCGAGCTTGGCAAAAGTCTTATTCATCTCGCAAACATAGTGGCTGATAGCAGGCTTAACTGACTCAACATAATGCTTGAGACGCTTCCGAGCACACATTGACATCTTAAATTTCTTTGAATACATCCATTTAGCATTAAAGTTTGGATTATAGCCTAGAAACAAAACTAAACAAGTTAATTTGATGCAGCCATCCAACAACAGAAACAATAGATCATACAGAAATAACACTTACCAACTATGTAGTGTTTAGGGCAATCACAGATGTCCATGCATAGCATCCGAGGCTTCTTTTCCTTCATGCGCCTATGCACACCTACATCGTTGAACAGGCCAGGAAAGTATAAGTGCAAAAGATTACAGTAGTTGACATGCTTATATCTCACAATTTTAACTTAGGCTTCTATTGCTAACAATGGCATTCCCCTTCATCAGAGATGCATGCTGACTTTCGGCATAATGAATCCAAATGAACTTGATTTTATACTACCATACATATCAATAACCCACAAACTAGAAAATATCTCACTAAAACACAGATCAATACCTTTCGCAGGAGTGGTGTGAGCGCCTTCATCACAGCTGTTGTTCATGTCTTCATCAGAGCTGGTGTAGACACCCTCATCTGAGCTGCTGTACTCGCCTTCATCAGAGCTCGTGTACTTCCCTTCATCAGAGCTGATGTCCACCACTCCATCGGAGCTCATGTACGCTCCTTCATAAGAGGAACTATCACTAGATCCATCTGAGCTGCTGTCCGAGTTCTCGTCAGAGCCACTGTCCGCGCTTCCATCAGAACTGATATCCACAGGGTCAGTTCGAGATCCCCTCATGCTCAATCGTCGCACTGACCTACGACACCATCGATTCTCAATCAAAACAATGGCAGCTTATAAATAACCATTGGAATAACTGCAAAAATTTACTTCCATATGAATGGATCCCTAAATAGAAAGGATCGCAGCACAGGATCTATAATGCCTAGAAAACGAGACAAAAGGGGTGGGAATCGCCACAAAAAAGAGGGGAGATGCAAGATCAAGATAGATAGAAAGCAAATCCATGCATGCAGCCAAATCCGAAATCAAAAGAGGCAAGAAATCCCACCAGTCGGCGACTGAGGAAACGCCCCTGTCACGCAGCTGAGGAACCGAGAAAGAAAGGCAAGGGATAGATAGTCTCCGCTGGATCCGCCCCCTGCCGCTTCATATTCTGCTCCCCACGGGCCACAGGCATCGCTCTACGTGGGTTGGGCTAAATAACGTATGGGCTATCCTAATACCTCCATATATGCACAGGAAAGAGATGTTTTTTTCTTAGGTTTCTGATCTTTTTTCCTCTCTTTTTTCATGAAAAAGATGCACACCCAGGTTTCTCAGCATGATAATCATGTTTTCAAACTAAACCTATTCATGTCACACAAATATATTTTTTTCCAAACCCAATGCCAAAAAAATACAGCCATGCCAACTTTACTCTCTCATCATAGTGACCATATTTTCAAACTGAACATGTTCATATTATGCAATTCCCCTTTTCCCAGGCTATTATTTCACAACGCGATAAACATACTTAAAAAAATAGCATGATTTAGCGGAAGGTCCTTGCAGCATGGAACAATTTTCATCAATAGCATGTCTTCAGCGGGTCTCTGCGCCAGTTGGCGCAACGGGTCAACTAGTAGTATTAATAATTGAGTAAAGAGAAAATGCTACTATAATGCAAAACAATAAATGAGCACATCCAAAACCATCCTTTAATTTACAAGTAGGAAAACAAATGGCACATATACAGAAGAGTGCGAAAAGACTGACCACACTTATTAGCAAATATTCCCTCCATCCCGAATAAGTGTCGTGGTTTTAGTTCAAATTTAAACTAAAACCATGGCACTTATTTTTTAACTAAAACCATGACCCTTATTTTGGGACAATGGAATTTGACTAAAATCACGACATTTATTTTGGGATGGAGGGAGTAAGATGAACTAAAACTCACTACACTTATTTTGGGATGAAGAAATTTAAACTAACATGACGACACTTTTTTTGGAACAGAATTAGTAAGAGATAAGAGATGTAACATGTGGCAAAAGATAGATGAGTTGTGCCCTTTAACGTTTACAAAGAACCACTTCTCTACAAATTAACTAGCCATCACCTGCATTTTCTAGAAAGAGAAGTTACGATCCTATGAGTTTGGTGAAATTGATTTGCAACTAGATACCGGATTGGGCCGTTTTGCAGATAAAGAAATCAGAGGGGAAAATGCTGATGCTGGGGCAAAGCTAATAGAATAGGTGGCAAGTGAAGTTTACCGTGCGGCGCAGGGCTGGAGGTTGCGTTCCAAGACCAAGTGGCTGAGAGCTACTTATCGAAGACTGCTCTTCTTCCTTCTTGATGTTGTCTCTTTTGCATAGTGTCGTGGTTGTTTGTCGCTCCTGATTCCTGAACTTTGGTTAGGTGTTGTGGTGGCCTTTGTAGCTAAGTCTGTAATATATATCTGCAGTAGAACTATCTTGGGTCTTGGCTGTTTGATGCTTGTCGTTGCAACTGGATGTTATTTTGGACGACTTGATTTCTCTAAATGAAATAGGAGGGGAAACCAAAAGTGATGTTCTAATCCCAAGCTCACATGAGATCGTGTGAATAGTAAAATAAAAAGTTCCAAAAATAAAAAAAAAATATGTGTGAAAAATTGACAAATGTTCTCATAGCTTGCAAAATTTAATCGCCAAATAACATTTGTGTAAAATGTGGCAAAAAAATAGAATTGATGCTTCAAAATGCGTTCAAAAATAACGTTGTGGTGCATCGATTTTTTTTGCCACATTTTTCACGAATGTCATATGGCGATGAAAATTTTCAAGCTATTTTGTCAAAGTTTCACACATTTTTTTTATTTTACTAGGTAATTGCCCCTGCGTTGCTACGGAGCATGTAATCTAGTTGTTCTACCATGTATACTTAATTTGAGGGGATACCAAAACTGAGTTACAGACATAAAAAAATGAAAAACAAAGCATACTTTCTTCCGCTGATATGAAATACATCAAGGCCCTTTCCAGAGGACATATTACAGTTGTCATGGATCAGTGGAAATTATTCACAGGAACACACAAAGATTATGGAACACCAGAATCAAGCCATGCATGAATAAACACGTGAAAAAAATCCTGAAATTTTGACTTCGGGTTCACTTCATGCTTTCATGTATTTTTAACCTTGATTCATGCTTTCATGGTTGCCGTAGGGCAATGGCATATGCAATTGCGATGTCACGCAAAAATCATTAAAGGAACAAGCTAACAAAAGCTAATGGACGGAGGCCAGCCACGATCCATACTGGAAGGAGGGTCCAATAGTGAAGTGATATTGTCATATAATAAATTTGGCAGTGAAATTTTAATATTTACATGAAATATCATATCAAAGGAATTTTTACATACATCATATATTCATATATAGGATAAAAGGCGACCAATGTTCACAATTCTTACATCGTGAGGCATCAGAAATTGTTGTGCGGCGGTAGCAAAAGTAGTCACCTATGCATCGAGCCGTGCCTCACATCGGCTCCACCACAAGGCATGCCACTGTCGTGTCTGTATCAGCAACAACTGAACTAAAATTAACTTTGTTCTTCATCGGTGCGCCTGTCACAACAAGCAAACAAACACTCCAACAGCTACAACAACAACAGCAAGGGTACCTAAACAATCGCATATCATCTCTCTCACTCCTTGATCAATATCAACTCTAGGCACAAATAAAAGGAGCAGCATAGCAGCATCAGCGTAGCGGTAAAATTGCATCTCTCACGCATGTCTCCCCTGCTCGACACCAGCGGCGCATCGCTCCGTCGGCGCTGCATCTATCCGTCACCTTCCCAGATCAAGCGATGTACCCTATGTCAGTGCCCGTGCATTGCAACCGGAGTATGCATAATCTAGTAACTACTTTTCTGCATGTAAAAAAAAATATGTTCCCCTCTCTCTCACTTTCTTAGATTGGTTATGTAAGTGTGTGCGTGCAACACATGTGTAACCACTTCTGTGTTGTCTCACCCTTCCCAAATCCTTGCCAAGGAGATCACGGTGTCGTACACACACAATAGGGCCGCTGCTAGGCGTCAACCGGATGATTTCTCAACCGTCTGATGCAAAGGACCCCAACCGTCGAATCGTTGCTCACAGAACGCACGCTCCAGCACAACCCATGACCCTGCAGTACTGCGTTATCCACTTATTATCCTTCGTGCTCGCAACAGTCCCACCAGCCATCGGCGACTGCCCCTGGCCGGCACTGCATGCTGTGCTGCCATGTTCGCCAGAGCGCCGGGTGTCACTCGGAGCTGCCAGCCATTTGCAGCACCGGAGTCCCGGCGATGCTCCATCGCAGCATCAGCGGCCTCGGCGACGCTCTATTGCAGCTTCGACGCCCTATGATGTTCCATTGCGACTCCATCACTGTACCGCACGGCCCTGATGCTCCATTGCAACTCCAGTGGCTCCGGCGATGCTCCATTGCACCTCCGACTGTCCCGGTGATGCTCCATTACAGCTTCATCGGTGCACCGCGCGGCCCCGGCGATGCTCCGTTGCAGCTCCGGCGGCTACGATGATGCTCCATTGCAGCTTCATCGGTGCACCGCACAGCCCCGGCGATGCTCCATTGCAGCTCCGGCGGCGACGACGATGCTCCATTGCAGCTCCGGCGGCTACGGCGATGCTCCATTGCACCTCCGGCTCCCCTAGTGATGCTCCATTGCAGCTCCGGCGCCCCGGCGATGCTCCATTACAGCTCCATCAGTGCACCACACGGCCCCGACGATGCTCCATCCTAGCTCTGGCGGCCCCGATTTCAGCACTTTCATTTGACCTCAATGCAGCGGCGTGGTCTCTTGTTACACCGGGCAGTAGCGTCCACGGCCGGCCTGCAGCATGCGCCGATGCCCCGTCATGGGAACAGAAAACCATCATGCAGTGCCGCCGCGCAAGCGGGTGACGCGGGCTTGCAGCACCTCCCCTCGTCTCCCTCTGCAGTCGCGAATTTTTATAGATGGGAGAGGAGGTGAGCGTGGTGCTGGTTGGTGGTGGCGGCATGGCCGCCTGCTGGGGTGGTGGAGGATCCGATGAGAGAGAGAGAGAGAGGAGCGTCCTCAGCGATTTTTTTGAAACTATGATGATTTTTATAGCAAATTCGGAAACTATACACCCTTATGGAGAAAAATCAAAAGTATCACCCCGTCGGCCTCCTGTTGGCCGAAAAGGGACTTTTCGGCCTTCTGTCGGCCGAAGAGGGACTTTTCGGCCAACCGTTGGCCAAAAAGGACTTTTCAGCCAATAGTTGGCCAAAGAGTCCCTCTTCGGCCAACATCTGCTCTACTGTTTAAAAAAATTCATATCAAATATGATTTTTAGTATTTTAATTTGATTCTTTTTGCATTAGATTAGAAATTTTATGAAGTTTTTGTAGATATCATGTTTGACTAGATTTGAAAGTTTGAATTTAATTTTTTCATGAATTTGCTCAAATAAATAGATTGCCTATAATTTGAGTTAGGAGTATTTTTTAAGATGATTCTTTTTGCTACTGGTTCTTTGTGAATTTGTTTATCAGTAGTAATTAATTAGCGAATTTTATAATTATTTAAAATTAGGTTTTTATGAAGACAGTTCTGTTTTAGTGTTTGTTAGGTTTTATGCTATTTCTTTTAATTTTAATTGCTTTAAATTTTTTTCTTTAGTTTTTTAACTTATTCTTTTTGTTTCTGTTTAGTTATCAGTAGCTATTTTATTTGTAGTATTTTTTTGTATTTTATTTCTTTTATCCTACTAGAAAACTTGTTTTGAGCTTCATAGGAGTTTATATTTAAAAGTGCCTTGTAAATCATGTACAACCATTGCCGTTTTATACATGACAAAAAAATACTTTCCCGCAATCTTTTTCTCTCCATTTTCTTTGCTGCCATTTTATTTTCCGCCATTCTCTCCCGCCACACTAAGGAGTGCTGCATCAACGGAGGATGACGATGATGCCTTCATGTGGAGTGTGAAACACTGTGTGAGAGAAGTCATAAGTGTGAAACACTCTCTGATGATGATGACGAAGCTGCAAACACTTATGACTTCTCTCAGACAGTGTTTCACACTCCACCAGCAGCACCGACGCAGGAGACACAGACTGTGTCAGACGATGTTATCTACGATCGTGGACACCATGAGGCTCGTTTTATAAGTTGAGAAGTGAAGATGGCGAGAAAGAAGATGGCGGGAAAGAAGATGGCGGGAGAGAATGGCGGGAAAGAAAATGGAGGGAGGGAATGATGTAAAAACCTAATTTTAAATAATCCTAAAATTCACCAATTAATTACTACTGATAAACAAAGTCACAAAGAACCAGTAGCAAAAAGAATCATCTAAAAAGAATACTCTTAGCTCAAATTATAGGCAATCTAGTGTTTTGAGAAAATTTATGAAAATTCAAATTCAAACTTCCAAATCTAGTCAAACTTGATATCTACAGAAACTTCGTAAAATTGCTAATCTAATGCAAAAAGAATTAAATTAGAACACTAAAAGTCCTATTTGATATTAATTTTCTAAACATTAAATTAAAACACTGTTGGCCGAAAAGTACTTTTTGGCCAACCGTTGGCCGAAAAGTCTTTTTTAGTCAACTGTTGGCTGAAAAGTCACTCCCTTTTCGGCCAACAAAAGGCCGATGGGGTGATACTTTTGATTTTTCTTCATTAGGGTGTATAGTTTCCGAATTTGCTATAAAAATCATTATAGTTTCAAAAAAAATCGTTCTCAGCAGGCCTCCGTCGTAGATTTAGGCGGCGACGCTGTGGAAGGGGCTTCAAGGGAGTCGCCGGAGTGGAGGATAGAAGAGTACGAAGTGGTCAAACACAGGGAGGGAGAATATGTGGGTGTGATTCGCGGCGGAGCTTTGCTATACCTACGGGAGAATTACTACAAAAAGGAGGTTAAAATCATGAGGAGGAGAATCTACATTGGAGAGAAGGACAAATCCGTTTGTAGAACCAGCCTGTAGTAGTTTTCCGTAAGTGTAGGATTTTTGTTCGCGGCGTGAGATAAGGCACGAGAGGAAGCGGTGCCTGGGTCCGTACCGAGACGCGCGGCGATCGTGGGGAGCGGCTTATTTGTTCCGAGAAATCAGTCGGGCAATTTAAAGAGATTTTCTTTTGGAAATAGTCCGAGTTTGCCTGTCAAGGAGAATCATTACGGGTGGTTTCCATTTTCAAGATAGGGAAGTTTTAGAAAGAATCCAAGCTTACCTATATCAAGGATATGTGTTAGTGATGACCATGGAAATAACCCCAACTTGCCATGTACGTCAGTACGTGTCTATTGTGTTGTCCTCACCATGAAAATAATCAAAACGTGCCCTGTACATATGTTTTTTTTTTTAGGATCACCCTGTACATATGTGTTGCTTTGTCTCCGTAGGCTATTTATTGTCGGAAATTAGTCCAGCGAAACTGTATATAATTTCGAAATTAGTCAGTCACGCACTTCCTCTGACCGTACCATATCAAGCTCTTTTATCATGCTCTCAAACAAAAGCAAGCTTTAGTGAACAATAAAACTCCCTATTATGCACAGAAGAAAATATTTAGTTTAGGGGTAAAGGTCACATGAGTATTACTATGACTGGTGTACAATTGCTTTGGCAGGGTCAACCAAAAAAATCCAGCTCTACATTACTACTCTCAACGAACACAAAGTATTAGTATATCAATCGCTGAATACAGGATCAATTACTATAGACAAAAAAAAAAACCAAGTCAAGTCAACTCTCTTCAGGTAAATTTTGTGTAACAACCACATGATTAATATTTTTGGCAGTCAGTCCGTCATTAAGTCAATCATATCTGGTAATTAGCAGATAACTGACTCTCTTTTCGCGAGAAGAGAACTGACATTTGAAAGTATACATTTTGATACAACCGAATGCATGGACATAGCAAGAAATAGGACATAATTCTACCATGCATGGACATAGCAAGAAAGCATGGACGTCCCGGTCGGGGGGCTGGCTGACAAGAGTGCACAGTTGGGCCTATCGGCTGAGGTGCAGGCTGACAAAAGCAAGGAGGGGCAGGAAGGAGTAGCAGAAGGGACAAGGGCCTTGGATCCGGCGTTTCGGCCAGTGATTGGCTCGGCGCTTGCTGTCGCTGAAGAGGGCGAGCTGACTTTGGTGGGTCAGGACAGACCGATGGACACAGCCGGCCACTCGACGCTGGGATGCGTGGTGGACCAGGTAATGGGGCCGTTGGAAGGAGGCCCGAGTGGACAGACGGTGCAACCGCGGGATTCTCCACACCCCTCTTCGGCCGCACAGTTGGTGGAGATGGGTGATACTGTGGATTCGACCACACAGGGATCGGCGCAGCTGATCCGATCGTCTCTGGGGCCGGTGGAGATTCTGTCTACTGCACACGCTGCTGGCTGGGCCCCCATTTCGGAGCTGGGTGGGTCCACGGAGAGAGGACAGAGCCCATTGGACGCACCACCCCAGGTTGATACGGTGGAACCATGCATGGAGATGACCACGTACGTTGCAGCGCCATGCAACGTAGCACAGGCCCTGGTGGGTGGGGTGCATGCAAATCGGGAGGAAACACCGACGGATGTTACTGCTAAAGAACTGGTAGCCCTGGGAAACATCAAGTCATTCTGCGCTGGCTTACTCAAGAAACTGGCCCCACCTTTGCTCAAGGAAATTGAAGGGGCACGTGGTGTACGGCCAGGGCAGGACCCTTTCACGCCAAGGCGCACGACCAGATCGGTGCTGAACTCGGTGGGGGCTAGAAAGACCAAAGCGACAGTGGCAGAAACGGTCCTGTTGAAAGTGCTGGGAGTGGCTTCAGAGGATTTGGCTGTTTCGGAGGACACTCTGGGCGTACTTCGGTCCGTGTTCGATTCACCGCTCCAAGAGCAGCAGTTAAAAGCCATTGCGGCGATCTTTGGAAAATCCGTACCCACCAATCTTGCGGCACAAATGGAGTCCGCGGTGATGACAGTTGCGTAGGTTGGTCGTTGTACTGTTTTGGAGATATTTCGTTTCCAGTGTCGTACAACCCGTTGGATGTGGTGTGTTGGAATGTGAGGGGCTTAAATAGCCAGGTTAGGAAGAAGGCGTTGAGGGAGTTTGTTGGCTCCTTGCGTGTGGCTATCGTTTGTATTGTGGAATCTAAACTAGAGTATGTTGACCAGTACATCATCGTGCAATGCCTAGGGCCATCCTACGATGGTTTTGCTTACCTCCCGGCTACCGAGACTAGAGGAGGGATCGTGATGGGTTGGGACTCCTCACGTGTCCAAATTAGCAATATTGCCCTGGATTCCTTCTCTCTGTCCGGTTACGTGGCACCGAAGGAGGGTAACCCATGGTGGCTAACGGTTGTGTATGGGCCTCAAGAGGACGCCCAGAAGATTCAATTCCTTCAGGAGTTGACCGAGAGGAGATCGCTCTGCCCGGGCCCGTGGCTAGTGATTGGAGACTTTAACTTGATCTTACATGCGGTGGACAGAAATAACTCACTACTAGACCGTAGGATGATGGGAAGGTTTAAGAGATTTGTTGATGACAATGCCCTCAAGGAGCTGTTTCTACATGGGCGTTTGTATACCTGGAGCAATGAGAGGGAAAGACCGACACTAACGAAGATTGATAGGGCTCTTGTTTCCATTGATTGGGAGCTTGACCATCCCGACAGCTTATTGCAAGCACTGTCGACGGCCTCGTCTGATCATTGCCCCCTTTATCTATCCCTGGAGGAGCGCATGGACCTGAAGAGGAGGTTTCGGTTCGAACTTTTCTGGACGAAGATGGATGGATTCCTGGAGGTGGTTCAACATACATGGACGTGCGATGAGATAATTGTGGATCCGTTCCATAGGCTAGATGTCCTATTGAGGAACACGGCCCGCGCGCTAACTTCGTGGAGCCAAAGGAAAGTCGGCAACATAAAGCTGCAGCCGGGGGTGGCTAAGCTGGTCATTCTCAGACTGGACGGCGCGCAGGATGTGCGGCTGCTCACGCCTGGTGAGAGGTGGTTGCGTGGCGCGCTCAAGCAGATGGTACTCGGACTCGCCTCTCTTGATAGGACGATTGCACGCCAGAGATCGAGGATACATTGGCTCTCAGAGGGGGACGCCAACACTAAGTTGTTCCACCTAGTAGCTAATGGCAGGAAGACAAAGAATTTCATCCCAGCGCTTGTCATTGATGGAAGGGTCATCACGGACCAAAGGGGGAAGGAGGAGGCCTTCCTCCAAACCTTCAGAGCGATGTTGGGGCAAAGCAAAGCTAGAGATCACACGCTGGATTGGGAAGCGCTCAACATCCGGCAAGTTGACCTATCTGAGTTGGATCGCCCCTTCACGGAGGAGGAAGTTTGGGCGGTTATCAAGGAATTGCCTAAGGATCGTGCCCCGGGACCGGACGGTTTCATTGGAGTTTTCTTCCATATGGCCTGGGATATCATCAAAGTTGATGTCATGGCGGCGCTCCACAAGCTGTTTCTCAACAATGGCCATGGATTTGGCAGGCTTAATCAAGCGCTCATCACTCTCATACCAAAAAACGCTGAAGCATGTCATGTCAACGACTTCAGACCTATTAGCTTGGTACACTGCTTACCTAAGCTGGCATCGAAATTAATGGCCAGCAGAGTGTGCCCACGAATGGGAGAGCTGGTGAGCATCAATCAGTCCGCATTCATTTGGGGCAGGACCCTCCATGACAACTTTTTACTAGTCAGGCAAATGGCGAGACGACTGCATCAAAGGAGAGCCAAGGGCGTGTTGCTTAAGTTGGACATAGCTCGTGCGTTCGATTCCCTATCCTGGCCCTTTCTCTTTGAGGTACTTCGGGCCAAGGGTTTTCCGGAGAGATGGCTTGCCTGGTTGGCAACCATGCTCAGTACAGCCAGCTCGAGAATCGTTGTGAATGGATGTCTGACGGACAAATTTATGCATGCGTGTGGTCTTAGACAGGGAGACTCGATCTCTCCGCTGCTCTTCGTTATTGCTATGGATACGCTCACGGAGATTATATGCAAGGCACATGAGCTCAGAGTTTTGGAGAATCTGAACGGATGCAAGGCCCTCCAGAGGTTATCTTTATACGCTGATGACGTGGTGCTATTCATCAGACCGTCCCGGACAGATATTGAGTTTGTCAAGAATGTGATACTGCTCTTTGGAGAGGCTTCGGGACTGCATGTGAACTTTGCCAAATCATCAGCGATTCTAATCAGAGGTGAGGAGAATGATGTGGAGGTGGTTAGGAGTGCACTACCTTGGAGGATTGATCATTTCCCATGCAAATACTTGGGTTTACAACTGGGGATCAAACAATTGACGCGCTCGGAATGGCAGTGCATGGTGGATGGAGCGCTCAAAATCCTACCAGGGTGGCAAAGAGGCCTAGTTACGCGCCCGGGTAGGTTGATCCTAGTGCAACAAGTGATGAGGGCGCGACCGATGCATCACCTAATAGTGGCAGAGGCGCCGAAATGGGCGATCGAAAAAGTGGATCAAGGCTGCCGCGCGTTCTTCTGGGCTGGATCGGATGCTGTCAGTGGAGGAAAGTGCGCGATATCTTGGCAGAGAGTATGCCGCCCTAAACAACTTGGTGGCCTGGGCATTCTGGATCTCCACAAACATGGTCTTGCCCTACGGCTCCGATGGGAATGGCTACGAAGGCTGGATGACAGCAGACCATGGCAAGGGCTGAATCTCACATCTGACAAGCAAGTTCAGCACACATTCAATAGCCTGGTGAAGTGGGAGCTCGGAGATGGTGCAAGGGTCCTGTTTTGGAAAGACAGATGGGTGCACGGCTACACGATCGCAGAGATTGCCCCTGATCTGGTAGCCAAGATAAAGACGAGGATCATCAATGCGAGGCTGGCCTGCGCGGGTCTGATACAGCATGCATGGCTCAAGGACTTGCCGGAGAACTTATCAACAGAGGAGCTGTTGCAACTGATAAAGCTCTGGGATGCACTTGTGAACGTCCATATTGACCCGGCCAATAGGGACAAGGTGATCTGGGCATGGCATGAATCTGGAAACTACTCTGCTGCGACGGCTTACCGGATGCTATGCGTCGGTGGAATTAGTTTTGAGCCTGCGGCAGCCATATGGAAAAATGGGGCCCCCCTGGGCTACAAAATCTTCATGTGGCTGGCTATCCAAAAACGTATATGGACGTCGGACCGGAGGCTGAGACATGGACTGCAAGACACGGCATCAACGTGCTTTCTTTGTGACCAGGAGGAGGACAATGTGGATCATCTCATGACCCAATGTGTCTTCGCGCGACAAGTCTGGTGCCGATGCTTTGCCAAAGCGGGTGTGGATCCCAACCTGAACCCTCTACACCATGATTTTCTACAACCATGGTGGATGAATGCGCGCAAGCATGTTAGTTCTACGGACAAGAAGGGTTTCGACGCGTTGGTCATGTTGATCTGCCGGACATTATGGAAGCAAAGGAATGCCAGAGTCTTCCATTCTGGTGCTATTTGTAATGAGCTCGAGACGGTGACCTTAGTCTTTCAAGAGTTACAGCTCTGGAAACTAGCGGGAGTGGTAGGAGTCCAACGTTTTTGTGAGTAGTCCGCCTAGGATCATGGAGTGGTTGGGTGGGATCGTCAAATTGTGATGATCTTCCATACAATCTCTTGTAAATATTTCCTCTCTCTTCTATAAAGCTAAGGTACGCCTTTGGCGTACTCTCGAAAAAATATTATTCGCTCCGGCACACCTATGAAAGAATTGGTTACCGTGCACCATGAATGAAGCGTCCAAAGCTAATTACCGTCTTTCTCTGCCGCCTGTCGCTTAAGCGCTGCAAATCGAGCCAGTACCAACAAGCAAGCACGCGAGTAGACTACAACCACAACAATCAAGCAAGTGGTTGTTGAGAAATTAAGCAATTGTTCGATTAATTTAATCTAATAATAAATCATGAACATGATATAGGCAGTGCTAATGACATACTGAATTTTGATGATGTACGCACGTACTAGGCAGATAATAGAAACATGTATGCAAACTACTAATACTGCACACATGAAAGTAAACAGGAGCGGTGTAAATGTGTTATGTACTACTGTTTGGCTTCAGAGAGGCCCTCCATATATCGAGGATCTCTTGCCAGTAGATTGTAATCCTATAATTTTGGAATAAAACTTTTCTTTGCCGAAAAAAAAGTGTTATACCCTCCAGTCGGCCAGTCGGCCATAGCAGCAGCGGAGGCGTCGACCTCGTCAGAAATCCTCTTGTTCGCAGCAGCCTTCTCGGCAGTCGCATGATCGGAGTCAGTGCTCATGGTGAAGACGAAGGTGACACTGAAGTAGTCGACATAGATGAAGTAGTTGAACCAAGGTGAGCAGTCGCGTAGGAGACGCTCCTCAAAAACCTAATCGCCTCTCTCCCGTATAGGATCTAGAGAAGCGGGGTTTCGAAGGCCTGCTCTCCCGTCAGCCGTGTACGCGGTAGACGAGATGGGATCACCGAGGGCAGCAGTAGTGAAAGGAACGACCAGGGAGTAGTGGAGGTGTGTAGCGCATGGAGCTAAGCTGCGATGCCTCATATATATAGCCAGTCGGATAGGAGAACGGTCCAGCAATAAAACGCGTTTAATTACAGACGTTTCACCTCCATAAAAACGCATTTAATTACAGACGTTTCCGACGTTAATTTCTGCAATGAATATGACGTCTCACATTCATTTTGTGTCTGTAATGGACTCTCCAATTTTGACCGGCAAAACATTGCATCGGCTCGGCTCATTCCCGCAACCCGAGGCGAGGCGAGGCGAGGCGAGGCGAGGCGGGCGGCGGAGGAGGAGCGCGCGTGTGGAACACCTCTTCTTCCTTCACACCAACTCATACTAGTGGGAGAAGAGCTCACCTTATAAGTTGGTGTACACCTCTCTCAACTAGCCACGTGGGACTAAACCTCCCACCACTCAATTTACAGCATGGGCCCTTAGGAATTTTCTGAAATTGTTAAATGGGCCTGTAGCCCAACTAATATTCAGCAATCCCCCACCAGATCCCAAAGGCCTATGGTGTTGTCCTCTGTTCCAAACTCTGTTTTGATATACCAGTGTTTTCAGTGGAGACCCGTTAAGATTGGACATCCACCTAGAACAAATAGCTACACTCCTCCACAACTGAACAATGGACTAGGCCTTGAATTGTCAATTTGGCGTGAAGAAGTTTCACCAAGTGTCTTACCAGTACTAGCCTGCCGAAGGCTGACCCCTCGGGTGGAGCATATTGGTCACTCCTGGCCTGTTCATGAACTTACTAGAGATCATCTTAATATCATAGACTATGACCAATAGTCAGGCTCATATAGGCGTGTTCCTCCAAAGATTGCTCTTAGGATAGCATCTTGCTTTTACAAGCCTTAGAACACATTAAGACAAAAGTCAACCTGCCATACAGTTACCGAGAGTTGTGCATCTCCAACGGAGTGGGTTAGCTAAAATACTCTCCTCGGTTAACCACTAGCTTGTTTTCCCAGGTCCTACTTCACGGGATCTCCGATCACATAGGTTGGGTTACTACCATGGCAACTCATGTGGGTCTCATACCCATATCCCTCGATGCATTATCTATCACCACACGGGATAGCCCTTTTGTAAAGGGATCTGCCAGATTCTTAGCTGTTTGGACATATTCCAACGCTATCACTCCGGAGTTTCTTAATTTTCTGACAGCTTTTAATCTCATTCTTATGTGTTTGTTGGACTTCATGTTGTCCTTTGAACTCTTCACCTTAGTGATGACATTCTGATTTTCACAGTTCATAAGGATAGTCGGAACCGGTTTATCAACCACTAGCAAGTCCATCAAAAGATTTCGAAGCCATCCTGCTTCGACACCAGATGTGTCTAATGCTGTTAATTCTGCTTCCATTGTCGATCTCGTTAATATCGTTTGCTTGCAAGACTTCTAGGAAATAGTGCCACCTCCAAGAGTAAACATATACCCAGTTGTGGCCTTCATCTCATCAGCATCAGAGATCCGTCACTATGCCCTTGAAGTACAGACGGGTATCCGATATAGTGAAGTCCATAGTTCATAGTACCCTTCAGATAGCGCATAACTCTTTCAACAGCATGCCAATGTACATCACCTGGTTTGGAAACAAACCGGCTCAGTTTGCTCACAGCAAACGTGATGTCAAGCCTCATTGCGTTCGCTAAGTACATCAGTGAACCAATGATTTGAGAGTATCTCAATTGATCTATAGCCGTGTCTTTGGACTTTCGAATCAACACGCGAGGATCATATGGTGTTTGAGATGGTGTGCAGTCCGAATATCCAAAACGACTCAACACCTTCTCAACATAGTGGGATTGCAGAAGTGTAATCCCATCCTCATTATCTCTCAGTAGCTTGATGTTCAAGATAACATCATCCACACCAAGATCTTTCATCTCAAAGTTTTGAGACAGAAACGACTTGACCTCCTCAATGACTTTGAGGTTGGTTCCGAATATCAGTATTTCATCAACATACAAGCACAATATAACTCCTTCGCCCCCACCATGGCGACAGTGAAGGAAATATGCCCTAGAGGCAATAATAAAGTTATTATTTATTTCCTTATATCATGATAAATGTTTATTATTCATGCTAGAATTGTATTAACCGGAAACATAATACATGTGTGAATACATAGACAAACAGAGTGTCACTAGTATGCCTCTACTTGACTAGCTCGTTGATCAAAGATGGTTATGTTTCCTAACCATAGACATGAGTTGTCATTTGATTAACGGGATCACATCATTAGGAGAATGATGTGATTGACTTGACCCATTCCGTTAGCTTAGCACTTGATCGTTGTTTGTTGCTATTGCTTTCTTCATGACTTATACATGTTCCTATGACTATGAGATTATGCAACTCCCGTTTACCAGAGGAACACTTTGTGTGCCACCAAACGTCACAACGTAACTGGGTGATTATAAAGGTGCTCTACAGGTGTCTCCAAAGGTACTTGTTGGGTTGGCATATTTCGAGATTAGGATTTGTCACTCCGATTGTTGGAGAGGTATCTCTGGGCCCACTCGGTAATGCACATCACTATAAGCCTTGCAAGCATTGCAACTAATGAGTTAGTTACGGGATGATGTACTACGGAACGAGTAAAGAGACTTGCCGGTAACGAGATTGAACTAGGTATTGAGATACCGACGATCGAATCTCGGGCAAGTAACATACCGATGACAAAGGGAACAACGTATGTTGCTATGCGGTCTGACCGATAAAGATCTTCGTAGAATATGTAGGAGCCAATATGGGCATCCAGGTCCCGCTATTGGTTATTGACAAGAGAGGTGTCTCGGTCATGTCTACATAGTTCTCGAACCCATAGGGTCCGCACGCTTAACGTTCATTGGCGATATAGTACTATGAATTATGTATGTTGGTGACCGAATGTTGTTCGGAGTTTTGGATGAGATCACAGATATGACGAGGAACTCTGGAATGGTCCAGAAGTAAAGATTGTTATGTGGATAGTAGTGTTTGATCTCCGGAAGGGTTCCGGAATTCACCAGAAGGGGTTCCGGATGTTTCCCGAAATGTTTGGGCACGAGAACACTTTATCTGGGCCAAAGGGGAAAGCCCACGAGGCTTTTGGAAAGTGCAAAAGGAAGTTTTGCGGAGACCAGAGGCTAGACGCCAGGAACCCTGGCATCTAGGGGGTAGACGCCGGGACCCTGGCGCCTAGCCCTGGAGTCCGAGAAGGACTCTTTCCTTTCGGATGAAACCGACTTTGAGGAGGCTTTTACTCCAAGTTTCGACCCCAGGGCTCAACATATAAATAGAGAGGTAGGGCTAGCACCAAAGACAGATGAAGAAACACCAAGCCGTGTGCCGGCAACCCCGTCCCCTCTAGTTTATCCTCTGTCATAGTTTTCGTAGTGCTTAGGCGAAGCCCTGCGGAGATTGTTCTTCACCAACACCGTCACCACGCCGTCGTGCTGCCGGAACTCATCTACTACTTCGCCCCTCCTGCTGGATCAAGAAGGCGAGGACGTCACCGAGCCGAATGTGTGCAGAACTCGGAGGTGTCGTGCTTTCGGTACTTGGATCGGTCGGACGTGAAGACGTACGACTACATCAACCGCGTTGATATAACACTTCCGTGAACGGTCTACGAGGATACGTAGACAACACTCTCCCCTCCCGTTGCTATGCATCACCATAATCTTGCGTGTGCGTAGGAATTTTTTTGAAATTACTACGTTCCCCAACAAATAGTATACACATTTGTCAGCCTCATTAACAATGAAACCAACAGATGTCAGAGTTGTATTGAACTTATCATGCCATTGCTTAGGTGCTTGCTTCAGGCCATATAAAGATTTCAGCAATCTACACACCTTTCTTTCCTGACCATCTATCACAAAGCCATCTGGCTATTGCATGTGGATTTTCTCGTTTAGCTCTTCATTTAGAAAAGTTGTCTTAACATTCATCTGTTGGACGAGAAGACCATGTGAGGCCGCTAACGAGAGTAATACTCGAATGGTGGTCAGTCTAGCCACAAGTGAATAAGTGTCAAAAAAATCTTCCTCTTCTTTCTGGTCATAGCCCTTGGGCACAAGCCTAGCCTTGTATTTTTCAATCGTACCATCGGGCCTAAGCTTCTTTTTGAACACCCACTTACATCCTAATGGTTTGCAACCATAGGAACGATCAGTGATCTCCCATGTCCCGTTAGCCATGATGGAATCCATCTCGCTATGGACCGCATTCTTCCAGTAGTCAGCTTCTGGAGAGGCATACGCTTCTGAAATAGAAGTGGGAGTATTATCCACGAGGTACACGATGAAATCATCACCAAAGGTCTTTGCAGTCCTTTGTCTCTTGCCCCTACCAAGGATTTCCTCATCATCCTCCTCAGGATTTTCATCATGTGTTTGTTCATAATAATCCATAGGAATGGCAGGCTCAGGAGTCTCCTCAGATTCCTGTCTAGAAGTGCTTTGCATATCTCTCATAGGAAAAATATCCTCAAAGAATGTAGCATCCTTAGACTCCATAATTGTACCAACCTTCTGGTCAGGTACCTCAGGCTTCACTACTAGAAATCTATAGCCAACGCTGTTCTTAGCGTAGCCCAAATTAACGCAGTCCACAGTCTTGGGTCCAAGCTTACGCTTTTTGGGATCGGCATATTGACTTTAGCCAAACAGCCCCCAAGTACGCAAGTACGAAAGTGTTGTCCTTCTCTTTGCCCATTTCTCATAGGGAGTGATCTCATTATCCTTTGTCGGAACTTTATTCAGGACATGACATGCCGTCAATATAGCATCCCCCACCATGCCTTGGATAAACCCGATGTATCTAACATGGCATTAGCCAAATCAGTTAGAGTACGGTTTTTCCGCTCGGCAACCCCATTTGTCCGAGGTGAATAGAGAGGCGTCCTTCATGAATAATTCCGTATTCCGCACAGAAAGAATCAAACTCATTAGAGAAATACTCTCCACCACGATCTGACCGAACTCGTTTTATTTTCTTTTCAAGTTGATTCTCAACTTCTGCCTTATAGATTTTAAAGTAGTGTAGAGCCTTATGGGGCTTGCGAGGTTGCTTTGCTTGCACACACGAATGTCACTTAGAACCTTTGGCTAAAGTGAAACTTGGTATTAAATTTAATTTTGCTAACCGTGTCATACTACCAAAATCAATGTGACAAAGACGTGAATGCCAAACTTCTGTTTCATTAACACTCGAATGAATATTGTTCACGACTTTATTACAAAAATCAGCGAGGGAAAAGCGGAACAGACCTCCGCATTCATAACCTTTTCCAACAAACAGTCCATATTTCGTAACAACTACTTTATTAAACTCGGATACCAATTTAAACCCTTCTCTACATAGAAGGGAACCACTAACGAGATTCTTCTTGATGGCAGGGACATGCTGCACGTTCTTCAGTTGCACGATCCTTTCCGAAGTAAACTTCAGATCGACCGTGCCAACACCATGAACAGAAGCACTCGCGTTGTTCCCCATTAGTACAGACCCGTTCCCTGTGGCCTGATAATAAGAAACAATAAAATGTCAGCACACACATGAATATTTGCACCTGTGTCAATCCACCAATCGGTAGACTGACAAACTGAAAATACAATAAACAAATTACCATACCCAGATGGCCCACTATCATTGTTGCTCACAATCATGTTGACAGTCTTGGAGTTCTGTCCTGGCTTCTTAAACTTGTTTGGGCACAACTTGTTTGGGCACTTGGTAGCCCAATGTTCATCTGAACCACAAGTGAAACAGCCACCATTCTTCTTATCTTTCTTGAAGGTCTTCTTGCCCTTCTTCTTAAACTCGGTATTCTGTTGGACACTAGTCTTCCCCTTGGGCTTGGAAGTTCTTCTGCACCACATTGGCGACAGAGGTCCCTTCGGTCCCTTTTTCATGCGAGTCCTTTGCCTTCGAATTCTGCTCCACACTCAGATGGCCAATGACATCCTCAACTGAGAATTCACGCCTCTAATGTTTTAGAGTAGTGGCAAAGTTCCTCTAGGAATTGGGTAACTTAGCGATAATGCAACCCGCGACAAATTTGCCTGGCAGCACACACTTGAGAAGCTCAAGCTTCATAGCAATGCACTGTATCTCATGAGCCTGTTCCAATACAGAACGGTTTTCGACCATTTTGTAATCGTGGAACTGCTCCATAATATACATCTCACTTCCAGCATCCGTTGCGCCGAATTTAGATTCGAGCGCCTCGCACAAGTCCTTGGCAACCTGCATATGTAAGTATGCATCAACCAGCTTATCTCCGATCACGCTCAGAACGCATCCAACAAACACTATGGTGGCCTCCCCGAACGCCTTCTCCTGTTAGGAGCGATCGTTCCCGTGGGAGTAACACCGGCGACTTAGAACACGTCCATGGCCGTGAGCCATAAGACGGTTTTAGTCTGCCAACGCTAAAGTAAGTCCCCGTAAATGGGGCTGGTTTCAGTGCAGCAGCAAAACCATGGATCGAAAATTGCCTACACATATTAGGTTTTTGGATTGTTGAGAAATTAAGCAATTGTTCGATTAATTTAATCCAATAATAAATCATGAACATGGCATAGGCAGTGCTAATGACATACTGAATTTTGATAATGTACGCAGTAGAAACATGTATGCAAACTACTAGTATTGCACACATGAAAGTAATAGGAGCGGTGTAAATGTGTTATACCCTCCAGTAGGCTAGTCGGCCGTAGCAGCAGCGGAGGCGTCGGCCTCGTCAGCAATCCTCTTGTCCGCAACAGCCTTCTCGGCAGCCGCATGATCGGAGTCAGTGCTCATGGTGAACACGAATGTGACACAGAAGTAGTCGACGTAGATGAAGTAGTTGAACCAAGGCGAGCAGTCGCGTAGGAGACGCTCCCCAAAAACTTAATCACCTCTCTCCCGTACAGGATCTGAAGAAGCGGGGTTTCGGAGGCCTGCTTTCCCGTCAGTCGTGTACGCGGTAGACGGGATGAGATCACTGAGGGCAGCAACAGTGAAAGGAAAGACCAGGGAGTAGTGGAGGTGTGTAGCGCATGGAGCTGCCTCATATATATAGCCAGTCGGGTAGGAGAACGGTCCAGCAATAAAACGTGTTTCATTACAGACGTTTCATCTCCATAAATACACGTTTAATTACAGACATTTCATCTCCATAAAAACACGTTTAATTACAGATGTTTCCATCTGCACAATAAAACGTATTTATTATGGACGTTGATTTCCGCAATGAATATGACGTCTCACATTTATTTTGTGTCTGTAATGGACTCTCCAATTTTGACCGGCAAAACATTGCATCGGCTCGGCTCATTCCCACAACCCGCGGGGTTTCGGAGGCCTGCTCTCCCGTCAGCCGTGTACGCGGTAGACGGGATGGGATCACCAAGGGCAGCAGCAGTGAAAGGAATGACCAAGGAGTAGTGGAGGTGTGTAGCTCATTGAGCTGAGCTGCGACGCCTCATATATATAGCCAGTCGGGTAGGAGAACGGTCCAGCAATAAAACGCGTTTAATTACAGACGTTTCATCTCCATAAATATGTGTTTAATTACAGACGTTTCATCTCCATAAAAACGTGTTTAATTACAGATGTTTCCATCTCCACAATAAAACGTATTTATTATGGACGTTAATTTCCGCAATGAATATGACGTCTCACATTCATTTTGTGTCTGTAATGGACTCTCCAATTTTAACCAGCAAAACATTGCATCGGCTCATTCCCGCGACCCGCGGCGCGCGCGCGCGTCGTGGCGAGGCGTGGCGTGGGATGGCGAGGCGTGCGGCAGAGGAGGAGCACGCGTGTGGAACACCTCTCCTTCCTTCACACCAACTCATACTAGTGGGAGAAGAGCTCATCTTATAAGTTGGTGTACACCTCTTTCAACTAGCCATGTGGAACTAAACTTCCCACCACTTAATTTACAGCATGGGCCCTTAGGTATTTTCTGAAATTGTTAAATGGGTCTGTAGTCCAACTAATATTCAGCAGTGGTTACATTAGATCGCGGGTTACAGCACGGGAATTGAAACACATAAAGGCAAAAAAAATATAAGAAAAACGGGAAATAGTTTCCTGACATGACCTTAGCATGATCAGTCATCGTGGTTGTCAGGAAGAAGGCTGTGCCGGCCAGCCGCTCACGGAAAGCGGCAATAGTGCCCTCCTCCTAAGCAATAGCAGATTCTTCGATAGAGATCACCGGTGGGAAGCGGGAGTCCGCGCGACGCCTGCCACGCTACATGATCGTATGGATGGCCACGACCCCATCTTCTTGTGCCGCCACTCTCCCTCTGAGTTCGAACGACATGTATCATGGATGACCATGACCCCATCGAGCATTGTACCCGGTGGCGGCTAGCAGAAGCGAATGAAGTACAGGATCGAGAAGATGCGAAGTAGAGGGAATGGTTAAAGGAATGAATATGAGAGATTACCGTTCATGATTGACCTGAATTAATTGTGGTATAAGTGTTAACGAAATAAAGATATTAATTGTCGTCCGTTAATTGACTGACCTACCAAATATTGATCGGGAGGAGATGGAAATCGCTGAAGGGGGTGGGAGCATGTAGGACGGGAGAGGAAACAGGCTATGGAAAGGATTGATTACCGGTGAAAGAAATTGATATGGAATCAAACATACCTAAATTGATGAGGAGGGTCATGCTGAAAACCTGGAAGGGGAGGCGGACCAAAGAGGACCAATATAAGACGGGAAACGGAACCTTATGATTCTTTTAGGTAGTAGAGACTCTCCACCCAAGCTCATGTAAGCTCGGGATCGTAACAACTGCGTGGAAACCCTCTTTTGCTAAAAGAAAAAACTAGCCGTCACCTCGTCGATACAACTAACTTGCAACAATCTTTTTTCCAAAAATAAAATAAAATAGACTTTCACCAATCCTAGAGCTCGCCGCATTCCGCTGGCTCGAACGACAGCACGCCCCCCTCAAGATCGTACAGAAAGTGCATGCTCTGCTGCTGCAGGCTGCCGAGCACCGACATCCCCCGCATGCTCACCATCCCGAGGCAGGCCACGCCGGCGTTCCGGTCCTCCACAACGTAGCTCTCCCTGGGAAGCGCCATGTCCGCGCTGTCGAAGTGAAACACCAGGCGCGGCACGTCCACCGCCTCGGTCTTCCCCTCCGGTGCAGCGAAGCAGAGGCTGAGCCCGAGGTGCGCGCCGCTGGCCAGCGGGAGCCCCACGCGCGCCGCGACCGCGCGGACCAGCACCACGAACGCGCACTCCTCCAGCGCGGTGAACGTCGTGCCGGAATCGATGATGAACCCGCCGCCGCCCATGGGCGACAGCTGGAACACGGCGGGGTCGATCGGCAGCAGGGTCTCGCCGACGGTGATCCCTTCCAGCGTGAGGTAGTAATATGAGCTCCTGCGCCCGCCGGCTGGGTTCGGCGCGAACGGCGTGGACTGGGCGGTGGCCGAGAGAGTCGCCGACGGGCCTAGGAAGAGAGGGCTCGCCGCCTTGTCGCTGAAGGGCGTGAAGCAGTAGGAGAACCTGGTGATGCCCAGCTGAGACGCCAGCGAGAGTGGCCCCCTTCCCATCCCGACCACACCGGACCAGTTGTCCGTGCTGCCGAGGCTCTCCGTGCCGCAGCCGAACGCGATGCCGTGCACGGTGGTGCCTGAGCCGAGCGTCAACGTCTCGGTGGCGAGGGCGCCGTCTGTGGAAGTGCCGTCGCCATAGGAGAAGTAGTACGCACAGCCGGGATCGGGGGCCGAGCAATGGTGCCTCGGGTCTCGGAGCGCCTCGCACAGCGACGAGCTGCACGACACGTTGGCGTATGTCGCCGACCTGGCCGGCGCGTACAGCGGCGTGGGCTGCGGGAAGCACTTCCGGCAGGGCGCGTCGCACTGCGTCCAGATGAGGTCGCTGCCCGTGTCGAGGACGGCGGTGATCGGTAGCGGCGGCGTGCCGATGGCGAGGTCGACGAGGTACGTTGCCGCGCTCGCGTGAACGGCCGCCGATTCATCAGCACCGTCGCTCTGCGTTGCAGGGGATGGCGGGGCCGCGGCGAGGAGGCCGTTGACGCGGCGGTGGCTCCATTCGGCAGCGCGACGGATGCGCTCGATCCCCGTGAAGTCGCCGCGGGTGTCTGCGTGCGTTAGCTCAAGACGGATGCCACGGCTCGATGCCGAGGAAATGGCAAACGACGGCAGCAAGAGATCTCCCCGATGCCATTCAGTATAGCTTATTGGTGATTTTAGGTGTTCATGTTTTAGATCGTGTTGGATACATTTATACTTGACGAATGAGAACTGTTCTCGGTGTTATTATTATTATTATTTTCATCATGGATGATGGCTGCGAAGTGCACCCGCACGTCGCTACAACCTTTAGCGTCTGCCCGCCAGCTCTGCTAGAGCATCTACAACCCTACTTGGCACTTGGCAAATCCGTTTCCCTAAACGTCCGCGGTCATGGGCATGCGACATTTAAAGTGCACAATTCAAATATTAAACTCCTGAATTTTCATTGTAGGTGCATATATGCTCCACAAGACCATCTCGGTGATTCTCTTTCATGTGCAGAAAATTTATAATCTTATGTGCGTCTTGATTCAGGATGTGGACTTGTTTTCCGGGTTTCTCAAAAGCATGGGTTCGGGCTGCCCCTTTGACGGTGTCATGCACACGGGTGGTTTGAGAGTCTGGCTTAATAGGAATGATAGACTACTCATATCAATAAGGAATTCTTTTTTTTTCAGAAGCCCATTTAAAAAGAACTTTAAGGTGTAGGGCGTGTTCGGCAACGCTCCAGCAGCCAGCTTCTCCAACTCCAAGATGGAAGCTGAGTCGAACGCTCTGACTCCGCGGAGTACGGAATTGAGAAGCCAGCTGCCCGCGTAGTGTAAATACGGAGGAGTTGCGAAGCTGGCTTTTTCCAGCTCTGAAAACGGAAGAAGCGGGAGTTGAAACATATTACAACCAGCTGCCACCGCTATGTGAGTCTGTAGCGTACCGATTCGCTCGTTCTGTTTCTCTCCCCGATATTTTTCTCTCCTGCCCGACCGGATGCACGGGGAGATGATGCTGGGAATGGATGGGCCGAATGATTTCCCAGACAGACATCGACCAAATCGAGAAGCTGCCGTGCCGAACGATTTCCCAGTCACCACATGAAGTAAGAAACCACACGAGAAGCCAGATTTGAGAAGTTTTAGAGAAGCTGGGAGGTTTCAGAACACGCCCTAAGTGTGCTTGGCTTGGAGCGATTTTAGTATGGGTGGCCGACCGGGAAGTTGGTCTTGGGTGCGTACGAGTAAGGACAAAGTGTACATGAAAGACTGATGTTCGTCTGTGGGGCCAATCTAGATTTCTCCAGACGCAACGGTCGGGAACCGGTGGCTATGGCCGGGGCGTTATAATTGGTATCAGAGCCGGCCCTCGCGGTTATATAGACATGTGTGGGGTCAAATGTGCGGGCATGTGGCGCATAACGCATGTGGACCGTTGTGCCACACGACATAGTACATGTGCCGGACTAGACACACATACGTGTGCCAAGAGGGAACATTCCTGATAGGCCGACGAGAACATCGGTTCCTTTGAGTGGGGGTCTATATGAGAGCCTGACTTAATAGAAATGATAGACTACTCTCATCAAAAGGAATTCCTTCTTTTCCGGAAGACCATTCAAAAAGAACTTCAAAAGTTAAGTGTGCTTGGCTTGGAGCGATTCTAGGATGGGTGATCGACCAGAAAGTTGGTCCCGGTGCGCACAAGTGATGATAAAGTGCGTAGAAAAGACTAGTGTTGGTCTGTAGAGTGCTACCTCTTGAGCACTGCGTTGGTTTTCCCTTGAAGAGAAAAGGATGATGCAGTAAAGCAGCGTAAGTATTTCCCTCAGTTTTTAAGAACCAAGGTATCAATCCAGTAGGAGACTAAGTGCGAGTCACCTTGTACCTACACAAACAAATAAGAACCTCGCAACCAACGCGATAAAGGGGTTGTCAATCCCTTCACGACCACTTGCAAGAGTGAGATCTGATAGAGATGATAATAATAAGATAAATATTTTTGGTATTTTTATGATATAGATTGAAAGTAAAGATTGCAAAATAAAATAGATTGGAAACTTGTATGATGAAGAATAGACCCGACGGCCATAGGTTTCACTGGTGGCTTCTCTCAAGATAGCACAAGTATTACGGTGGGTGAACAAATTACTGTCGAGCAATTGATAGAAAAGCGAATAATTATGAGAATATCTAGGCATGATCATATATATAGGCATCACGTCCGAGACAAGTAGACCAAAACGATTCTGCATCTACTACTATTACTCCACACATCGACTGCTATCCAGCATGCATCTAGAGTATTATGTTCATAAGAACAGAGTAATGCCTTAAGCAAGATGACATGATGTAGATGAATAAACTCATGCAATATGATGTAAACACCATCTTTTTATCCTCGATGGCAACAATACAATACGTGTCATTTCCCTTTCCGTCACTGGAATCGAGCACCGCAAGATTGAACCCAAAGCTAAGCACTTCTCCCATTCCAAGAAAGATCAATCTAGTAGGCCAAACCAAACTGATAATTCAAAGAGACTTGCAAAGATAAACCAATCATACATAAAAGAATTCAGAGAAGATTCAAATATTGATCATAGATAAACTTGATCATAAACCCACAATTCATCGGATCTCGACAAACACACCGCAAAAGAAGATTACATCGAATAGATCTCCAAGAGAATCGAGGAGAACTTTGTATTGAGATCCAAAGAGAGAGAAGAAGCCATCTAACTACTAGCTATGGACCCGAAGGTCTGAAGTAAACTACTCACACATCATCGGAGGGGCCATGGAGTTGATGTAGAGGCCCTCTGTGATCAATGCCCCCTCCGGCGGAGCTCCGGAAAAGGCCACAAGATGGGATCTCTTGGGTACAGAAGGTTGCGGCGGTGGAAATAGGGTTCCGTGGTGCTCCTGGATGTTTGCGGGGTATATGGATATATATAGGAGGAAGAAGTAGGTTGGTGGAGCAATGAGGGGCCCACGAGGGTGGAGGGCGCGCACCCCTGCCTCGTGGCCTCCTCGACTATTTCTTCACGTCCACTCCAAGTCTCCTGAATCACGTTTGTTCCAAAAATAACGCTCCCGGAGGTTTCATTCCATTTGGACTCCGTTTGATATTCTTTTTCGGCGAAACACTAAAATAGGCAAAAAAAACAACAATTTGGACTGGGTCTCCGGTTAATAGGTTAGTCCCAAAAATAATATAAAAGTATAAAAATAAGCCCATTAACATACAAAACAGATAATATAATAGCATGGAGCAATCAAAAATTATAGATACGTTGGAGACGTATCATAGAGCTAGTCTAGATCCCTTCAGGTGTACCGCCCGGGAATCAGTGGTTGTGGCTCACCGAGGGAAGCCCAGCGAGAGGGCCACCAAGGGGCCCACAAGGCCCAACAATGGGAGGGAGTTCCAACAAAGAGATAGTTGCATGATGACTGTCTTGCCTCCCAAGCAAAGGGTGGCGAAGACCTAGATCGTATCTCTCCCCCTGTAAAAATCTAGCATTTGATACGTCCATTTTGCATCATGTTTTTATATCGATATTTATTGCATTATGGGCTGTTATTAAACATTATGTCATAATACTTATGCCTATTCTCTCTTATTTTACAAGAGTTACATAAAGAGGGAGAATGCCGGCAGCTGGGATTCTGGGCTGGAAAAGGAGCAAATATTAGAGACCTATTCTGCACAGCTCCAAAAGTCCTGAAACTTCACGGAAGACATTTTCAGAATATATAAAAAATACTCAACGGAAGAGATTCACCAGGGGGGCCACACCCTGCCCGCGAGGGTGGGGGCGCGCCCCCTACCTCGTGGGCCCCCTGGTGGCCCTCCGGTGGCCATCTTCTGCTATATGAAGTCTTTCGATGTGAAAAAAATAACAAGCCATCTTCTCGGACGAAACTCCGCCGCCATGAGGCGGAACCTTGGCAGAACCAATCTAGGGATCTGGCGGAGCTGTTCTGCCGGGAAAACTTCCCTCCCAGAGGGGGAAATCATCGCCATCGTCATTACCAACGCTCCTCTCATCGGGAGAGGGCAATCTCCATCAACATCTTCATCAGCACCATCTCCTCTCAAAACCCTAGTTCATCTCTCGTATCCAATTCTTGTCTCCAAGTCCGGGATTGGTGCTAGTAGGTTGCTAGTAGTGTTAATTACTCCTTGTAGTTGATGCTAGTTGGTTTAATTGGTGGAAGATCATATGTTCAGATCCTATATGCATATTAATACCCCTCTGATTATGAACATGTTTATGCTTTGTGAGTAGTTACGTTTGTTCCGGAGGACATGGGAGAAGTCTTGCTATTAGTAGTCATGTGAATTTGGTATTCGTTCGATATTTTGATGAGATGTATGTTGTCTCTCCTCTAGTGGTGTTATGTGAACGTCGACTACGTGACACTTCACCATTATTTGGGCCTAGAGGAAGGCATTGGGAAGTAATAAGTAGATGATGGGTTGCTAGAGTGACAGAATCTTAAACCCTAATTTATGCATTGCTTCGTAAGGGGCTGATTTGGATCCATATGTTTCATGCTATGGTTAGGTTTACCTTAATACTTTTGTTGTAGTTGCGGATGCTTGCAATAGAGGTTAATCATAAGTGGGATGCTTGTCCAAGTAAGGGCAGTACCCAAGCACCGGTCCACCCACATACCAAATTATCAAAGTACCGAACGCGAATCATATGAACATGATGAAAACTAGCTAGACGATATTCCCATGTGTCCTCGAGAGCGCTTTTCTCTATATAAGAGTTTGTCCAGGTTTGTCCTTCGCTACAAAAAAGGGCTGGGCCACCTTGCTGCACTTTATTTACTTTTGTTACTTGTTGCTTGTTACAAATTATCCTATCACAAAACTATCTGTTACCACTTATTTCAGTACTTGCAGAGAATACCTTGCTGGAAACCGCTTATCATTTCCTTCTGCTCCTTGTTGGGTTCGACACTCTTACTTATCGAAAGGACTACGATAGATCCCCTATACTTGTGGGTCATCAAGACTCTTTTCGGGCGCCATTGCCGGGGATTGAAGCGCCTTTGGTAGGTGGAATTTGGTAAGGAAAAATTTATATAGTGTGCTGAAATTTACCGTCACTTGTTACTATGGAAAGTAATCCTTTGAGGGGCTTGTTCGGGGTATCTTCACCACGACCAGTAGAGCAAAGAGTTGCTCCTCAACCTACTGAACCTACTGAAAATGAAAATGTCTGCTTTGAAATTCCTTCGGGCATGATAGAGAAAATGCTAGCTAATCCTTTTTAGGAGATGGAACAAAACATCCTGATGAGCATCTAATATATGTGGATGAAGTTTGTGGATTATTTAAGCTTGCAGGTGTACCCGAAGTGTTGTTAAGAAGAAGGTCTTCCCTTTATCTTTGAAGGGAGATGCATCGACATGGTATAGGCTATGTGATGATATGGGGTCATGGAACTACAAACGATTGAAATTGGAATTTCATCAGAAGTTTTATCCTATGCATCTTGTTCATCGTGATCGCAATTATATATATAATTTTTGGCCTCGCGAAGGAGAGAGCATCGCTCAAGCTTGGGGAAGGCTTAAATCAATGTTATATTCATGCCCTAATCATGAGCTCTCAAGAAAAATGATTATTCAAAATTTTTATGCTCGGTTTTTTGATAACAATCGCACCATGCTTGATACTTCTTGTGCTGGCTCTTTTATGATGAATACTATTGAATTCAAATGTGATTTATTGGAAAGAGTTAAACGCAACTCTGAAGATTGGGACCTCGACAAAGGTAAGGAGTTAGGTATGACACCTAGTTTTGATTGTGTTAAATCTTTTATGGATACCGATGCTTTCTGTAAATTTAACACTAAATATGGACTTGACTCTGAGATAGTAGCTTCTTTCCGTGAATCTTTTGCTACTTATGTTGATCTCCCCAAGGAGAAATGGTTTAAATATCATCCTCCCATAGAAGTAAAAGTAGATGCACCTATTAAAGTTGAAGAAAAGAGTGTCACTTATAATGATCCTATTGTTCCTACTGCATATGTTGAGAAACCACCTTTCCCTGTTAGGATAAAGGATCATGCTAAAGCTTCAACTATGGTTCATAAAAGCAATATTAAAACTTATACACCTCATGAGAAAATTAAAGTTGAACCTGATATTGCTATTGTTAATGATCTCTTGTCTGATAATATTTATGGGCATGTTATTTATTTCTATGATGAAACTGCTAGAATTGCTAAACCTTGTTCTAAAGATAAACCTAGACCTGTGGTAGGCATGCCTGTTATTTTTGTTAAAATAGGAGATCATTGTTATCATGGCTTATGTGATATGGGTGCTAGTGCTAGTGCAATACCTATTAGCCTATATAGAGAAATCATGCATGATATTGCACCTGTTGAGTTAGAGGATATTGATGTCACAATTAAACTTGCCAATAGAGATACTATTTCACCAATGGGAATTGTTAGAGATGTTGAAGTCTTGTGTGGGAAAACTAAATACCCTGCTGATTTTCTTGTTCTTGGTTCCCCACAAGATAGCTTTTGTCCCATTATATTTGGTAGACCCTTCCTGAACACTGTTAATGCTACCATAGATTGCAAAAGAGATGTTGTTACTATCGGTTTAGATGATATGACTCATGAATTTAATTTCTCTAAATTTAGTAGACAACACCATGAAGAAGAATTACCTAGTAAGGATGAAATTATTGGTCTTGCTTCTATTGCCGTACCTCCTAGTGATCCTTTAGAACAATATTTGCTAGACCATGAAAATGATATGTTTATGAATGAAAGAAGGGAAATAGACGAAGTATTCTTTAAACAGGAACCTATTCTGAAAAACAATTTGCCTGTTGAAATCCTTGGGGATCCTCCTCCACCCAAGGGTGATCCCGTGTTTGAGCTTAAACTGTTACCTGATACTCTTAAATATGCTTATCTTGATAAGAAAAAGATATATCCTGTTATTATTAATGCTAACCTTTTAGAGCATGAAGAAGAGAGATTATTGAAAACTCTGAAGAAGCACCGTGCTGCTATTGGGTATACTCTTGATGATCTTAAGGGCATTAGTCCCACTCTATGTCAACATAAAATTAATTTGAAAGAAGATGCTAAACCAGTTCGTGACCATCAACGATGGCTGAATCCTAAAATGAAAGAAGTGGTAAGAAAGGAACTACTAAAGCTCCTTGAGGCAGGTATAATTTATCTCGTTACTGATAGTCAGTGGGTAAGTCATGTCCATTGTGTCCCTAAGAAGGGAGGTATTACTGTTGTTCCTAATGATAAAGATGAATTGATTCCTCAAAGAATTATTATAGGTTATAGGATGGTAATTGATTTCCGCAAATTAAATAAGGCAACTAAAAAGGATCATTACCCTTACCTTTTATCAACCAAATGCTAGAAATATTATCCAAACATACACATTTTTGCTTTCTAGATTGTTATTCTGGTTTCTCTCAAATACCTATGTCAGCCAAAGATCAATCCAAGACTACTTTTACTTGCCCTTTTGGTACTTTTGCTTATAGATGTATGCCTTTTGGTTTATGTAATGCACCTACTACCTTTCAAAGATGCATGATGGCTATATTCTCTGACTTTTGTGAAAAGATTTGTGAGGTTTTCATGGACGATTTCTCTGTCTATGGATCTTCTTTTGATGATTGCTTGAGCAACCTTGATCGAGTTTTGTAGAGATGTAAGAAACTAATCTTGTCTTGAATTGGGAAAAGTGCCACTTTATGGTTAATGAAGGTATTGTCTTGGGGCATAAAATTTCTGAAAGAGGTATTGAGGTTGATAAAGCTAAGGTTGATGCTATTGAAAAGATGCCATGTCCCAAGGACATCAGAGGTATAAGAAGTTTCCTTGGTCACGCCGGATTTTATAGGAGGTTCATTAAGGACTTCTCAAAAATTTCTCGGCCTCTGACTAATTTATTACAAAAATATATACTATTTGTTTTTGATGATGATTGTGTAGAAGCATTTGAAATACTTAAGAAAGCATTGATCTCTACACCCATTGTTCAGCCACCTGATTGGAATTTACCCTTTGAAATTATGTGTGATGCTAGTGATTATGTTGTGGGTGCTATTCTAGGACAAAGAGTTGATAAGAAATTAAATGTTATTCAATATGCTAGTAAAACCCTAGACAATGCTCAAAGAAATTATGCTACTACTGAAAAAGAATTGTTAGCGGTTGTATTTGCTTGTGATAAGTTCAGACCTTATATTGTTGATTCTAAAGTAACTATTCACATTGATCATGCTGCTATTAAATATCTTATGAAAAAGAAAGATGTTAAACCTAGACTTATTATATGGGTTCTCTTGCTACAAGAATTTGATTTGCATATTGTTGATAGAAAGGGAGCTGAGAACCCCGTTGCAGACAACTTATCTAGATTAGAAAATGTGCTTGATGACCCACTTCCTATTGATGATATCTTTCCTGATGAGCAATTAAATGTCATAAATGCTTCTCATACTGCTCCATGGTATGCTGATTATGCTAATTACATTGTTGCTAAGTTTATACCACCTAGTTTCACATACTAGCAAAAGAAAAAGTTCTTCTATGATTTGAGGCATTACTTTTGGGATGACCCACATCTTTATAAAGGAGTAGATGGTGTTATTAGACGTTGTGTACCTGAGCATGAACAGGAATAGATCCTATGCAAGTGTCACTCCGAAGCTTATGGAGGACACCATGCTGGAGATAGAACTGCACATAAGGTATTGCAATCTGATTTTTATTGGCCTACTCTCTTCAAGGACGCCCATAAGTTTGTCCTATCTTGTGATGAATGTCAAAGAATTGGTAATATTAGTAGACGTCAGGAAATGCCTATGAATTATTCACTCGTTATTGAACCAGTTGATGTTTGGGGATTTGACTATATGGGACCCTTTCCTTCCTCTAATGGTTATACACATATTCTAGTTGCTGTTGATTACGTTACTAAGTGGGTAGAAGCTATTCCAACTAGTAGTACTGATCATAACACTTCTATTAAAATGCTTAAAGAAGTTATTTTTCCGAGGTTTGGAGTCCCTAGATATTTAATGACTGATGGTGGATCACATTTCATTCATGGTGCTTTCTGTAAAATGCTTGCTAAATATGATGTTAATCATAGAATTGCATCCCCTTATCACCCTCAGTCTAGTGGTCAAGTAGAATTGAGTAATAAAGAACTCAAATTAATTTTGCAAAAGACTGTTAATAGATCTAGAAAGAATTGGTCCAAGAAACTTGATGATGCATTATGGGCCTATAGAACTGCATATAAAAATCCTATGGGTATGTCTCCATATAAAATGGTTTATGGAAAAGCATATCACTTACCTCTCGAACTAGAACTCAAGGCTTATTGGGCTATTAAAGAGATCAATTATGATTTCAAACTTGCCGGAGAGAAGAGGTTATTTGATATTAGCTCACTTGATGAATGGAGAACCCAAGCCTATGAGAATGCCAAATTATTTAAGAAAAAGTTAAAAGATGGCATGACAAAAGGATGCAAAAGCCTGAGTTTAATGTAGGTGATTATGTATTGCTATACAACTCTCGTTTAAGATTTTTTGCAGGAAAACTCCTCTCTAAATGGAAGGTCCTTACGTTATCGAGGAGGTCTATCGTTCCGGTGCCATAAAAATCAACAACTTCGAAGGCACAAATCCGAAGGTGGTGAACGGTCAAAGAATCAAACATTGTATCTCAGGTAATCCCATAAATGTTGAAACCAATGTTATTGAAACCGTAACCCCGGAGGAATACATAAGGGACACTTTCCGGAATATTTCAGACTCCAAAAAGGAATAGGTATGTGGTACGGTAAGTAAACCGACTCCAAAACAGTTTTTAAGGCAATATTTCTCCGTTTTGGAATATTTAGAAAAATAGAAAAATAAGAAGCAGTCCGGGGAGGACACGAGGGCTCCATGAGGGTGGAGGGCGTGTCCTACCCCCTGGGCGCGCCCCCTACCTCGTGGGCACCTCGTGCGCTCTCCGGACTCCGTTTTCTTACACAACACATATTTTGGTTGGTAAAAATTCATTATATAATCTCCCGGAGGTTTTGACTCCCGTATCACGCAAAAATCTCTTGTCTTTGTTTCGAGCTGTTTTCTGCCAGGGTTGTCAAGGCCAAGCACTATGTCGTCTCCCTCCTCCTCCAACCATGAGGGCAATGATGCTTGGCTAATGAAGATAGAGCTGAAGAGAGAAGAACCCATGGAGATCAAAAAGGATGAAGGGATCAAGAAAGCCATGGGGGATCAAGTTCCGGCAACAGAAGACACCCTTCAACTTGATCACAATCTTCTTACCCCAACAGAGATCGAAGCTTTCAATATGATTGAGTTAGCTCGTATGCAAAATAAGTATCTCACACGTGAAAATATTTTGTTGAAGGAGCATATCATCGCACTCAAGGGCATTATCCGCAAGTTAGAAGACCTCTTACGCTCGATGTGCGACTATCCATCATCAACGACTCCGCCTTCTTCACCAACAAAGGAGACATAATCACATGGGTATGGGCACTCCCCTTGGCAACTGCCAAGCTTGGGGGAGTTCCCCGGTATCGTATCACCATCACTTTTATCTTTACCGTTTTTCTTAGTTCGATCCTTTTGGTAATATCTTGATCTAGTAGAATAAAAGTTCTTAGTATGATCTAGTTGTGAGTTTCGCTTTATAATCCTTCTATGTAATCGAGTCCGTGAGCTATATAGTAAAGATTAGTGTTGAGTCAAGGGCTTGATTACTTTGCCATGATCCTAAGGGAATAAAAGAAAAGAGAAAGAAATAAAAAGAAACAAAGAGATCATGTGAGTCTTATGGAGAGTAATGAGCTCACATAGAAAAAGTATGATGAATAAAAGTTGTTGAGGGTTGACAAACATAGTTTTGGTCATCGTTGCAATTAATAGGAAGTAATAAAGAAAGAGAGGTCTTCACATATAGATATACTATCTTGGACATCTTTTATGATTGTGAGCACTCATTAAAATATGACATGCTAAAAGAGTTGACGTTGGACAAGGAAGACAACGTAATGGGTTATGTTTTCTTACATCTGAGATAAATTATATTGTCATGGATCATCCAACATGGTTGAGCTTGCCTTTCCCCCTCATGCTAGCCAAATTCATCGCACCAAGTAGAGATACTACTTGTGCTTCCAAATACCCTTAAACCAGTTTTGCCGTCAGAGTCCACCATACCTACCTATGGATTGAGTAAGATCCTCTAAGTAAGTTGTCATCGGTGCAAGCAATAAAAATTGTTCCCTAAATATGTATGACTTATTAGTGTGGGAGAAAATAAACTTTATACGATCGTGTGATATGGAAGAAATAAAAGCGGCAAACTACATAATAAAGGTCCATATCACAAGTGGCAATATAAAGTGACGTTCTGTCGCACTAAGATTTTGTACATCCAACCATAAAAGCGCATGACAACCTCTGCTTCCCTCTGCGAAGGGCCTACCTTTTACTTTCACTTCCTACCTTCCATAAGAGTCATGGTGATCTTCACCCTTCCCTTTTACATTTTATCCTTTGGCAAGCACGGTATGTTGGAAAGATCCTGGTATATATGGCTAATTGGATGTGGGTTTTCATGAACTATTATTGTTGACATTACCCTTGAGGTAAAACATTGGGAGGCAAAACTATAAGCCCCTATCTTTCTCTGTGTCCGATTAAAACTCCATACCCATAAGTATTGCGTGAGTGTCAGCAATTGTGAAAGATTATATGATAGTTGAGTATGTGGACTTGTTGAAAAGCTCTTATACATTGAATCTTTCCTATGTTATGATAAATTGCAATTGCTCCAATGACTGAGATTATAGTTTGTTAGTTTTCAATGAAGTTTACGATTCATACTTGAAACTGTGATTGAATTATTACTCTAGCATAAGAGATTATATGACAAGAATTATATAAGTTGTTGTTCTAAGAATGATCATGATGCCCTCATGTCCGTATTTTATTTTTGTCGACACCTCTATCTCTAAACATGTGCACATATTTTTCGATTTCGGCTTTCACTTGAGGACAAGCGAGGTCTAAACTTGGGGGAGTTGATACGTCCATTTTGCATCATGTTTTTATATCGATATTTATTGCATTATGGGCTGTTATTAAACATTATGTCACAATACTTATGCCTATTCTCTCTTATTTTACAAGGTTTACATAAAGAGGGAGAATGCCGTCAGCTGGGATTCTGGGCTGGAAAAGGAGCAAATATTAGAGACATATTCTGCACAGCTCCAAAAGTCCCGAAACTTCACGGAAGACGTTTTCAGAATATATAAAAAATACTCAGCGGGAGAGATTCACCAGGGGGCCACACCCTGCCCACGAGGGTGGGGGCGTGCCCTACCCCCTGGGCGCGCCCCCTACCTCGTGGGCCCCCTGGTGGCCCTCCGGTGGCCATCTGATGCTATATGAAGTCTTTCGATGGGAAAAAATTACAAGCCATCTTCTCGGACGACACTCCGCCGTCATGAGGCGGAACCTTGGCGGAACCAATCTAGGGCTCTGGCGGAGCTGTTCTGCCGGGGAAACTTCCCTCCCGGAGGGGGAAATCATCACCATCGTTATTACCAATGCTCCTCTCATCGGGAGAGGGCAATCTCCATCAACATCTTCATCAGCACCATCTCCTCTCAAAATCCTAGTTCATCTCTTGTATCCAATTCTTGTCTCCAAGTCCGGGATTGGTGCTAGTAGGTTGCTAGTAGTGTTAATTACTCCTTGTAGTTGATGCTAGTTGGTTTAATTGGTGGAAGATCATATGTTCAGATCCTATATGCATATTAATACCCCTCTGATTATGAACATGTTTATGCTTTGTGAGTAGTTATGTTTGTTCCTGAGGACATGGGAGAAGTCTTGCTATTAGTAGTCATATGAATTTGGTATTCGTTCGATATTTTGATGAGATGTATGTTGTCTCTCCTCTAGTGGTGTTATGTGAACGTCGACTACATGACACTTCACCATTATTTGGGACTAGAGGAAGGCATTGGGAAGTAATAAGTAGATGATGGGTTGCTAGAGTGACAGAAGCTTAAACCCTAGTTTATGCGTTGCTTCGTAAGGGGCTGATTTGGATCCATATGTTCCATGCTATGGTTAGGTTTACCTTAATACTTTTGTTGTAGTTGCGGATGCTTGCAATAGAGGTTAATCATAAGTGGGATGCTTGTCCAAGTAAGGGCAGTACCCAAGCACCGGTCCACCCACATACCAAATTATCAAAGTACCGAACGCGAATCATATGAACGTGATGAAAACTAGCTTGAAGATATTCCCATGTGTCCTCGGGAGCGCTTTTCTCTATATAAGAGTTTGTCCAGGCTTGTCCTTTGCTACAAAAAGGATTGGGCCACCTTGCTGCACTTTATTTACTTTCGTTACTTGTTGCTTGTTACAAATTATCCTATCACAAAACTATCTGTAACCACTTATTTCAGTACTTGCAGAGAATACCTTGCTGGAAACCGCTTATCATTTCCTTCTGCTCCTCGTTGGGTTTGACACTCTTACTTATCGAAAGGACTATGATAGATCCCCTATACTTGTGGGTCATCAGCCTTCATCGTGTATATAAGGGGAGGCTAGAGAGCTCTCTTCCCCATCTATTCTCAGCTAGACAAACTCTTGGTAGCAATCTCATGCACCATTGTAACCCTTCGCACTAGTTATCCCTCCATCATGAGTAATAAAAGCAAGCAAGATGTAGGATATTACTCTACGAAGGCCGGAACTTGGGTAAAATGCCCATGCGACCTTCGATCCGATATTTCCAGCTACGCTTGGACCCCTACCGAGGTATCTGACCTTTTTTGCAGCTTCAGTTGGCACGCCGGGCACGGGCCGCGTCGGATGGAGATCAACCTCAGACCGGATCTTCCCCAACCTTCGGCAGGCTCCCACCGGGGCAGAGCCTCACCTTTGGCTCCCTCACCTTCACTATCGATGGGGTGGGCCAAGTCAACATCAACCCACCAACCAACCATGTACGCACGATCTACATGGGTCCTGTGGCCTACATCGTCAACAACTACAACAACCTCCGTATGTGTCTACCGCCGATCCAGCAGATCGCACAAGCATCTCCATCGGCTACTATGTCACCTTCGCCACCAACCGCGGGTCCAACATACCCGTTCGGGCTTCGAAACCGTGGAGCCATGTACCAGCAGGCTATTCTCGAACACCTGCATGACCAGATAGGCCAGGAGGCCGACGTCTGGTCAGATAGGTCGGGATACTCAATGCCCTCACCGACACCCTCTGACCCCTAAGACGAAGGTGCCCCAATGACACTGGCACCCACCTCATGGGTGTCGGGGGCTAGTGGATGCGCCTGAAAGAACATGCGGTGCCCCCATGTTTGGTTTTGGTAATTGATGACAATCTCTATGGACTAATGGTTGCCTTGAGTTATATTTGAAGGTTTTGTCCATAGGCTTTTCTTGGAGTACATGTGTTGGTTTCAAGGAGAGTTTGTGTCGACCAGGGTGCTATTCAAGGAATTACCTAAAGATTGGTCTTGTGAGAGGTTGATCAAGACTAAGTCAAAGAGTGAATCAAGTTGATCAACCCACAAAGCGTAGAAGATGTACCGAGAGGGATCAAGTGATCCCATGGTATGGTAAGTATTGTCAATTACGCTTTGTGTACTAACCCATGGTCTTCGTGAGAGTTCTTTGTGGGGTTAGGTTGCGGTATGCAAGTTCAAGTGGAGCATCATGAAGAGATCAAATGCTTGAAGCTTGCCGTCCATTGTGGTAACAACGGATTCATGAAGATGTGCGGAAGAGTGGCTCACCCATAATGGAGTATGGGGAGCAATCAACTAGTCTTCATCGAGCCAACGCAATCAACAAAGGTGGTCCAACTTGAGGGAGTCAAGATCGTCATCATCTAGCTCAAGTGGAACATGTGCAAGCAAAAGTTTTGCCCTTGATAGGTTTTCTATTTTGCCGGTCTCATGGTGGTAGTTGGGAGACCGGGTTATAGGATCGATTATCGTACTATCAAGGGGGGCTCTCGATGAGTAGCTTGATCGTATCGTTCGTAGAGAGCTCAAACCATTGCATCCTTGCATCATCTTTCTTGGTTCTTGTTTGATTCTGTTTGTGAGTTTTGGAGCTTATGGTCATCTTGATGACAAGCTCGAGTTCATCGAAAACGGAGTTCTCTTGCATCTTCTATGATGTTTTCGATGTTGGAGGTTATGTCTGTTCTTTTGTGTTGGAGGTTTCACCCCTCCATTTGTTAGTCATACCTCCCCTGCCTCTTCTTACTATAAGTCGTTTTGTATCCAACAAGCTTGAGTTTGCTCAATTCGGAGCTCTTTTGCAGAAGTTTTGGCAGTTCTGGTTTTCCTTGGAGTATACTTGTTTTCGTGGAAGTGGCATAAGGATGGCGCCAATGGTAGTACCGCTGGGCCGGAGCGGCAATACCACCTATGGCCATAATCGGTAGTACGGCTCCGGTTCCGCGCTAGTACCGCCTCGACTCAAGACGTGGTTTTCTCGTGTCGGGTTTAGCGGCAGTAGGAGCGGTAGTACCGCTTGTGTGCGGTAGTACCGCAGCTACCACCGCCCCTAGTGCCGCTCAATGGCCCTCCTCCCTGTTCCTTCTCCATGTGCTCGTGGTAGGCGTTGTGCGTGGTCCCAGCGATAGTACTGCTGTGCCAAGCGGCAGTACCGCTGCGGCCTACAGTAGTACCGCTGGCTCCAGCGGTAGAGCCACTCATACGGCTCTGCCTCGCCCTCTATTTTGCTCCGCTCTCCATGTTCTACCACCTGGGCGGTAGTACCGCTCCCTGGGCGGTAGTACCGCTCCCTGGGCGGTAGTACCGCTCGTGCGCGGTCTGAGCACATAACGGTTGGATTCGGGAGCTCCTATAAAAGGGGTCTTTTTCCCCATTCAACCTTATCCTTTGAGCTCGTGTTCTTCCCCCATTGTTGACCTTCTTCAAGCTTGCTAACTCAAAATCCCTCCATGGATTCTTGCTAGTTTTTGAGGGAAAGGAGAGAGGAGATCTTGATCCACATTTCCACCAATCACTTTCTCCTCTATGTGAGGGGAACCCCTTGGATCTAGATCTTGGAGTTCTTGGTGTTCTCCTTCTTGTTCTTCCTCTCATTTTCCTCCCTAGCATTAGTTGCTTTGGTGGGATTTTGGGGAGAAGGACTTGGGCACTCCGTGTGCCCTTGTCATTGCATTTGGTGCATCGGTTTGAGTTCTCCATGATGATACATGGAAGTTACTAGTTGAGAAGCTTATTACTCTTGGGTGCTTGGTACCCTTGAGCTTATTCCTCTTGGGTGCTTGGGCGCCCTAGACGGTTGGCGGTGTTCGAAGCTCAATCATTGTGGTGTAAAGCTCCGAGCAAGCGTCAGGGTCTCCAATTAGGTTGTGGAGATCGCCCCGGGCAATTTGACGGGTTCCGGTGACCGCCCCCAAGGGTTGCCAAAGTGTACGGGTTCGGTGACCGCCCCTAAGGGGTGCCATTTGTACGGGTTCGGTGACCGCCCTCAAGGGTCCCTGTGACGCCCCAAGACCGGAGCTTCAGATGCCTTCCAGGGTTTCCGGGTTTCATCGTGTGATTTGTTTGGTTCTTTGCATTCATCATTGTATCATGTGCATTGCATCATGTCATCATGTCATCATGTCATTTCTTTTCTTAAATCAACTGAATAAATCGTATGGATCTTTGGTCCATTTAAACCGAGGGAATTCACGTGGTGATTCTCTTTATAACATACCCTCCCAATATTAGGGAGCTATGATAAATATTCCATTTATTTGGAATTCACCTTAACACACTTGCATATTAAATCGCTTGGCCTTTTCTTCTTCAAGTGTTGACTCTCTAACCTTGCCATTTGTTCTTTCATCATTTTCCAGCGCTGCACCAAAAATCCGAACATTTTTGGGCACTGCTAAATCCAAGTTCTAGTTCAAACCCATTTGAATTAAATTCAAATGAGTTCGAATTTACATCCTTCAATCTTGGCCTTTTCTATTTTTCTCGGAACAACTCATTTTTATGAGTCCAGGAAAAATTATCTGCTTGCTCAAATTTTTCCCTAATCCTCTCTTTATTTTTCTTCTTTCTAATTGTTTTTTATGTTAAAAGAGTATTAGAGGGACAGAGAAGAGAGCCAGCCCAGCCGACCTCTAAGGCCCATCCTGCGGCCCATCTAACCTACCTAACCCTAAACCTCTCCATGGCCCGACCCCCATCTCCTCGGGATCTCCTCTCCCCTCGCGCCGCCAGAGAGAACCGCAGCCCGATCCCATCTCCCCTCCTCACCTCTTGTTCCTCCCTGCAGCGCACCCTGTCCCGCTCGGTTCCCTCGTTGTCCTCCTCCCGCAGCAGTCCTCTCCCCAAGCCCGATCCCGCGCGCCCTTCATCCTCCCTCCTCCTTCGATCCAGGAACTAAGCCAGAGCCCGTCGGCCTCCTCGCCGCCGTCGCGCCCACAGGGTCACCAGCAAGGCCTTGCGCCCGCAGACGTCCTCCGGCGCCCCAAGTCCCGCGCGACGCGCCAAGTCCCCTTGGCCGCGCCTCCTTCGCCACCCGGACCCGTCGTCCTCAACCCCGCCGAGCTCCGTCGCGCCCCCCGCGCCCTCAAGTGTCTCGCGCCCTGCCGCCATCCATCTTCTCAGCTGCGCCGCCGCCGTTTTGCAGAAGCTCTGCCTCCCTGCTTCGCCTCCGCCTCTCCTCTTGCTGCTGCTCGCTTGGACCGCTGCCCTGCCAAGACGAAGACGGCCCTGTACCACGTCGCCTCGCTGGATCGTCGAGATCGTCTCAGTTTGCGCCAAGTACAGGGGAGGCCTGTGCGTTTCCGTTGCTTCATACCCGTTAAATCATCAAGGCCCTCTATTCGACTCCATGTACAACTACATGGTGAGACTCTATTCGACTCCATGTACAACTACATGGTGAGACGCCAAGTACCAGGACTATAGTCGTTGCCCCGAGGACGCCGAGTATTACTACACACGACGATGCGCCAAGTACCTCTACCCATGACCCCAGAACGTCTACGACCCGTGTACAACTACCGTCGCCAAGACCGGACCGACAAGTACCCCAACAACATGTGTACCACTACCGTCGACTCTCGAAGACTCCGTGGATATCAAGTTTCGCATCGTGCCCCTGAACATCTACGGAAACTTGTGAGACTAAGAACGTGAACGACTACCATCGCCACGAGAACGACTACTTCCCACAACGAACTGTGAACAACTACTTCCTCTACCATCACCGAGTACCACTACTTCCCACGACGATTGTGAGCGACTACACCGCTTGACCCGAATCGTCCCTTTTGCATGCTTCGATGGTATAACCCCGAGACAACCGTCCGAGAACGTTTGCATGTGTTGTATGAGATGCACCCGTTGTCTGCACCGTGTCCGAGTTGTCACTTGCTCGGCCCTCCTCTTTTGCCGCTAACTCGTGGGACACCCGGTATTCGGGAGCGCCCCACCATCTTTTGCACACATCCGCACACTTCCCCTTTGCATCGGTATCTCAATCGAGTTACCGGAATCGGAACATTGCCGTGGCACCGTTTTCATTATCGTTGCCGTGACACCCCTTTTCTTTCCACCACGGTGACAAATGCTTCTTTATGCTTTTGTCAACTTTTAATTAAAATTGCATAAAACTTGCACATGTCATCCGCATCATGTTAACAACATCAAGAATGTTTAAAATTGTTGTATGCATTAAATTGCTAAATGCACATGAGGATTTACCGGAATTGTTGTTTGATGTTTCCGGCCTCATTTAAAATGCCTAACTATGTTTTTCTACTCATGTTTCAACTCTTGTATGTTAATCAACATTTAATATTGTTGGGTACCTAAACGGGAGAGAACTAAATAATTGACATGGTGTTTCATCAATATGCAACTCGTTGCATATTGAGCTCCACTTAACTTGTAGAGTGTGTTTGTGCACTTTGCCATGCCATGCATATTTAGACCGGACATGCATCATACTTGGTTGTGCATCATGCCATGTTTATGTGATGGTTGTTTACTATGTTGTTTGCTTCTTTTCCGTGTTGCTTCTTCGGGTTAGTTCTGATAACGTCGCGTTTGTGAGGATCTATTTGACTACGTCCATGCATATTTAGACCGGACATGCATCATACTTGGTTGTGCATCATGCCATGTTTATGTGATGGTTGTTTACTATGTTGTTTGCTTCTTTCCGGTGTTGCTTCTTCGAGTTAGTTCTGATAACGTCGCGCTTGTGAGGATCTATTCGACTACGTCTGTTTGTCTTCTTCATGGACTCGTTCTTCTTCCTTGCGGGATCTCAGGCAAGATGACCATACCCTCGAAATCACTTCTATCTTTGCTTGCTAGTTGCTCGCTCTATTACTATGCATATGCTGCGATACCTACCACTTGCTATATCATGCCTCCCATATTGCCATGTCAAGCCTCTAACCCACCTTGTCCTAGCAAACCGTTGTTTTAGCTATGTTACCGCTTTGCTCAGCCCCTCTTATAGCGTTGTTAGTTGCAGGTGAAGATTGGAGTTTGTTCCATGTTGGAACATGGATTTTTGTTGGGATATCACAACATCTCTTATTTAATTAATGCATCTATATACTTGGTAAAGGGTGGAAGGCTCGGCCTTACGCCTGGTGTTTTGTTCCACTCTTGCCGCCCTAGTTTCCGTCATACCAGTGTTATGTTCCTTGATTTTGCGTTCCTTACGCAGTTGGGTTATAATGGGAACCCCATGACAGTTCGCCTTGAATAAAACTCCTCCGGCAAGGCCCAACCTTGGTTTTACCATTTGCCACCTAAGCCTTTTTCCCTTGGGTTCTGCAGACTCAAGGGTCATCTTTATTTTAAACCCCCGGGCCAATGCTCCTCTGAGTGTTGGTCCAAACTAGAGCACCGTGCAGGTCCATCCCTTGGCAACTTGGGTTACGTTGGCTCCTGTACGCTTAGCTCATCCGATGTGCCCTAAGAACGAGATATGTGCAGCTTCTATCGGGATTTGTCGGCATAGCGGGTGGTCTTGCTGGTCTTGTTTTACCATTGTCGAGATGTCTTGTAACCGGGATTCTGAGTCTGATCGGGTCTTCCTGGGAGTAGGAATATCCTTCGTTGACCGTGAGAGCTTGTGATGGGCTAAGTTGGGACACCCCTGCAGGGTTTTGAACTTTCGAAAGCCGTGCCCACGGTTATGGGCAGATGGGAATTTGTTAATGTCCGGTTGTAGAGAACTTGACACTTAACTTAATTAAAATGCATCAACCGCGTGTGTAGCCGTGATGGTCTCTTTCTGGCGGAGTCCGGGAAGTGAACACGGTTTTGGAGTTATGTTTGTGCGTAAGTAGTTTCAGGATCACTTCTAGTTCATGACCGTGCTTTGCTTCTATTCTCGCTCTCATTTGCGTAAGTTAGCCACCATATATGCTAGTGCTTGCTGCAACCCCACCTCACTACCTTTTTCCTATCCATAAGCTTAAATAGTCTTGATCTCGCGGGTGTGAGATTGTTGAGTCCCCGTTACTCACAGATTACTTCAAACAGTTGCAGGTGCCGATGATAATTGTGCAGGTGACGCAACCGAGCTCAAGGAGGAGCTCGATGAAGACCGTGTTCATTGTGTTGTTTCGTTTCCAGTTGATTAGTAGTGGAGCCTAGTCGGGGCGATTGGGGACCTAGCAATAGGGGTTGTCTTTCTTTATTTGGTTCCGTAGTCGGACCTTGATTGTATCTGGATGATGTAATGCTATATTTATGTATTGTGTGAAGTGACGATTGTAAGCCAACTCTTTATCCCTTTCTTATTTAGTACATGGGATGTGTAAAGATTACCCCTCTTGCGACATGCCTACTATGTGGTTATGCCTCTAAGTCATGCTCCGACACGTGGGAGATATAGCCGCATCGTGGGTGTGACAAGTTGGTAATCAGAGCCTTCCCCGACTTAGGAGCCCCCTGCTTAATCGAATCACTGGCGTTGTTGAGTCTAGAAAAATGTTTTTGAGTCATATAGGATTATATATATCGGAGAGTAGGATTCTTTTTACTCCTCAGTCCCTTCGTCGCTCTGGCGAGGCCTCCTGACGTAGAGTTTTGACTCTTCTCTCCCCAAATTTCACGAATTTTTTTTCAGGATCACACGCGTATCTTGGAATCGTTCTGATGGTTTTGTGACGAGAACATTGTTCTTGGTGCCTCCTGACATTTAGGGGTTGTGGCAGTGTCCCGGGGAGTTGAGCTCCGAGGTGTTGGCATCACAATTTTATCGTTGCAGTTCTGGAATACCTGAGTTTCGCCGACATCGAAAATCTCTTTTATGCAGTTGTTGGTGAGATAACCTCAACGCCACCCAGTACTGGGGCGGGAGTTCGGGAGTATTGCCATAACTCATATAACGGATGTTTTTCGAAGGTTGAGGTAAATGATTTCCGAAGGTTTCTTGGTTATGTGTTGAAGGATGGATACAGTTGGATGTAGGATTTGCTAGTTTTGGGTGAGATATTGATACGTCTCCAACGTATCTATAATTTTTGATTGCTCCATGCTATATTATCTACTGTTTTGGGCAATATTGGGCTTTATTTTCCACTTTTATATTATTTTTGGGACTAACCTATTAACCGGAGGCCCAGCCCAGATTTGTTGTTTTATGCCTATTTCAGTGTTCGAAGAAAAGGAATATCAAACGGAGTCGAAACGGAACGAAATCAACTGGAGAAGTTACTTTTGGAAGGAAACCTACCGTATAGACTTGGACCCTACGTTAGAAGATGAAGGAGGAGCTCACGAGGGTAGGGGGCGCGCCCCTTGCCTCGTGGCCCCCCTTTCGGTCCACCGACGTACTCCTTTCACCCATATATACCTACGTATCTTAAAACTTCCAGAACGGATATTAGATAGGGAGTTCCGCTGCCAGAAGCCTCCGTAGCCAACGAAAACCAATCTAGACCCGTTCCGGCACCCTGTCGGAGGGGGCAATCCTTCTCCGATGGCCATCTTCATCATCCCGGTGCTCTCCATGACGAGGAGGGAGTATTTCTCCCTCGGGGTGAGGGTATGTACCAGTAGCTATGTGTTTGATCTCTCTCTCGTGTTCTTAAGATGATACGATCTTGATGTATCGCAAGCTTTGCTATTATAGTTGGATCTTATGTTTCTCCTCCCCCTCTTCTCTCTTGTAATAAATTGAGTTTCCCCTTTGGATTTATCTCATCGGATTGAGTCTTTAAAGATTTGAGAACACTTGATGTATGTCTTGCCATGGATATCTGTGGTGACAATGGGATATCACGTGATTCACTTGATGTATGTTTTGGTGACCAACTTGCGGGTTCCGCCCATGAACCTATGCATAGGGGTTGGCACACGTTTTCGTCATGATTCTCCGGTAGGAACTTTGGGGCACTCTTTGAGGTCCTTTGTGTTGGTTGAATAGATGAATCTGAGATTGTGTGATGCATATCGTATAATCATGCCCACGGATACTTGAGGTGACATTGGAGTATCTAGGTGACATTAGGGTTTTGGTTGATTTGTGTCTTAAGGTGTTATTCTAGTACGAACTCTAGGGCTGTTTGTGACAATTATAGAAATAGCCCAACGGATTGATTGGAAAGAATAACTTTGAGGTGGTTTCGTACCCTACCATAATCTCTTCGTTTGTTCTCCGCTATTAGTGACTTTGGAGTGACTCTTTGTTGCATGTTGAGGGATAGTTATGTGATCCAATTATGATATTATTGTTGAGAGGACTTGCACTAGCGAAAGTATGAACCCTAGGCCTTGTTTCAACGCATTGCAATACCGTTTACGCTCACTTTTATCATTAGTTATCTTGCTGTTTTTATATTTTCAGATTACAAATACCTTTATCTACCATCCATATACCACTTGTATCACCATCTCTTCGCCGAACTAGTGCACCTATACAATTTACCATTGCATTGGGTGTGTTGGGGACACAAGATACTCTTTGTTATTTGGTTGTAGGGTTTCTTGAGAGAGACCATCTTCATACTACGCCTCCTACGGATTGATAAACCTTAGGTCATCCACTTGAGGGAAATTTGCTACTGTCCTACAAACCTCTGCACTTGGAGGCCCAACAACGTGTACAAGAAGAAGGTTGTGTAGTAGACATCAAGCTCTTTTCTGGCACTGTTGCCGGGGAGGTGAGTGCTTGAAGGTATATCTTTAAATCTTGCAATCGAGTCTTTTAGTTTCTTGTTTTGTCACTAGTTTAGTTTATAAAAGAAAACTAAAAAAATATGGAATTGAGTTTGTCTCATACGCTTCACCTTTTTAATATCTTTCGTGAGTATGATGGAAAGGATAATTGTGCTCAAGTGCTAGAAGAACAAATCTATAAAATGTTTGGCACTAAATATTTGAATGATGAGCATGATTGCAATGTTGTTAGTACGGATTCTTTGAATATCCATGATGCTAATGATGATTGCACTAGTTATGATGAAAATGCCTCCTATAAACATGTCAATTTTTGTGGAGTAGACTGGGTTTGCAAGTACACACCAAATAGGGAAGATAGATATTGCAAGAGGCATAAGTAGTTAGAAACCAAATTGTTGTAAGAAGAGCTAGATGAATGTGCTGAAAATTTATCTTTTCCTAGCCCTACTTATGAACTTTGCAATGAACGTGATCATTTTAGTACCCAATGCAAATTGTTTCTTGAGCGTATCGTGTCCAAAAATTGTGATGACTTGATTTCCCTTGCACATCATAATGAACTTAGTTTGCTCTTGGGTTATGAAGAAATCAAACGTAGAACTAAGGATATTCCAAAATTTGCCCTTGATAAAGTTCTTCATTTGATCTAGAGGAAATTTATATGTATTGCGCGGTGAATTGCATTGAAAATCCTTATATTGCCAATTACATAAAGAAAAGAAAACAAATAGAAGATGAAGAGACTGCTAATGAAAGGGAAGAGACTTCCCAATATTCTCCTATTATTTCTTATGATGAATCAGGTAACGAAGAGGATCCCTCTATTCAAGCAATCTCATTAATAAGGAGCTCCAAAAAGAGGATTGAACCCACACATGATGTGGTGAAGAAGAAGAAAAGAAAAAGGAAGAGAGGTAAAAAGGTATCTCTCCCAAATAAAGTTGCTCCTATTATTGCCGTGCCTCATGAAAATGATACACTTGATGATGATCTTGTTATGCCTATTGCTTGTTGTGATGATTATGATTGGGAAGATAATGACACTTCTTATGATCTTGAAAATCTTTTTGGCACTTGCTTGGAAGAATATTATAATTGCTATACTATTGGTGCTATCTATACTATTAATGATGAGAGTGATTATGCTTATGATATGAAAAGGCCCAAGCTTGGGGAAGCTATGTTTGATGAGGATGACATATTTGAGAATATATTTTCTGCAATTAATGTTTGTCCCAAGATTGGGGATGCTATGTTTAATAATGATGATATTTTTAGCCTCTCAAGTTTTGATATGCAAAGTTGTTATGATGATAGCATGCCTTCTACTTACGATGATTATACTGATGAAAGTGGGTTTGGAAGAATGTCAACTTTAGGAAGTAATGATCCCACTATTTTGGAGTATGTTGAATCTTATAATATTTATGAAAGTGGATTTGGAGAGGTCATGACTTTATTTAGTGATGTATCCACTATCTTGGAAGAGGTTTCAATCGATTATGATGAGAACAAAGTTGCTACTTATGATGATTATTGTGATAAAACTTATGCTATAAAGAGTAGTGATGATTATATTTATAAAACTTGTCATGATTATGAGTACCCTTTCTCTGAACATTACTCCTTTAACGTGGAAACAATTTATAGTATTCAAGTCTCTTATGATACTCCCACTATTCCGAATGAGAAGAATTTTGCTTATGTGGAGAGTAGTAAATTTTCTATGCAAGTAGATCATGAAAAGAATTATTTAGGTGCTGGTTATATTTTTGAATTCATTCATGATGCTACTGGAAATTATTATGAGGGAGGAATATATGCTTGTAGGAATTGCAATAATATCAAATTTCTTCTCTATGTGCTTAAAATCTTGAAGTTATGCTTGTTTTGCCTTCCTATGCTAGGTGATTATTGTTCCCATAAGTTGTTTTCTCACAAAATCCCTATGCATAGGAAGTGGGTTAGACATAAATGTGCTAGTAATATTCTTCATGATACTCTCTTTATGTTTCAATTCTTATCTTTATGTGAGCATCATTGAAATCATCATGCCTAGCTAGGGGCGTTAAACGATAGCGCTTGTTGGGAGGCAACCCAATTTTATTTTTGTTCCTGGCTTTTTGTTCCTGTTTAGTAATAAATAATTCATCTTGCCTCTGTTTAGATGTGGTTTTATGTGTTTAATTAGTGTTTGTGCCAAGTAGAACCTTTGGGAAGACTTGGGGAAAGTCTTGTTGATCATGCTGTCAAAAATAGAAACTTTAGCGCTCACGAGAATTGCTGCCATTTTTATTTGGAGAGTGCTATTTAGTTAATTCTTTTTTCAGATGATTAATAGATAAATTCCTCAGGTTCAGAAATTTATTTGAGAATTTTATGAGTTCCAGAAGTATACGATTGATCCAGATTACTACAGACTATTCTGTTTTTGACAGATTCTGTTTTCGATGTGTTGTTTGCTTATTTTGATGAATCTATGGCTAGTAAAATAGTTTATAAACCATAGAAAACTTGGAATACAGTAGGTTTAACACCAATATAAATAAAGAATGAGTTCATTACAGTACCTTGAAGTGGTCTTTTGTTTTCTTATACTAACGGAGCTTACGAGTTTTCTGTTAAGTTTTGTGTTGTGAAGTTTTTAAGTTTTGGGTAAGGATTCGATGGACTATGGAATAAGGAGTGGCAATAGCCTAATCTTGGGGATTCCCAAGGCACCCAAGGTAATATTCAAGGACAACCAAGAGCCTAAGCTTGGGGATGCCCCGGAAGGCATCCCCTCCTTCGTCTTCGTTCATCGGTAACTTTACTTGGAGCTATAGTTTTATTCGCCACATGATATGTGTTTTGCTTGGAGCGTCAATTTATTTTGTTATAATTTGCTTGCTGTTATTTAGAACAATGTTTTGCATCTTTTATTTCAATAAAATTGGCATTGATAGCCTTTACTATGCCTATGTTACAAGTATACATGTTGCTGTTTGAAAACAGAAAGTTTACCGCTGTTGCAATAATTCCCTAGAAAATTAAGAATGTGATAAAATGTTGAAATCTTTTGCATATTAAGCTCTGATAAATTTACTACACTGGGAATTTTATTTCATAATTTTTGGATCTGGGGAAGTATGGATGTTGCTGCATTCTTTACAGACTATCCTGTTTAGGAAGATTGCTGTTATGTTTGCATTGTTTGCATATGTTTGCTTTTTTAATGATTCTATTTGAGGATAGGACTATTAAATATGCAGAGGCATTTAGTATGCAATGTTGAATAATAATTTTATTGATTTGCTACAGTAGAGTATGATAAGGTTTTTGCAATGGTTTATACTAACTTATCGCACGAGTCCTTGTTAAGTTTTGTGTGGATGAAGCTTTTGAGATTTAGGGAGACCATGATATGAGAGGAATTAAGGAGACACAAAAGCTCAAGCTTGGGGATGCCCAAGGCACCCCAAGATAATATTTCAAGAAGTCTCAAGCATCTAAGTTTGGGGATGCCCTGGTTGGCATCCCACCTTTCTTCTTCAACAACTATCGGTTAGTACCGATTGATCCTAAGTTTTTGCTTCTTCACATGATGTTTGCTATTCTTAGATGTCATTTTATTTTGCTTTGCTTGCTGTTTGAATAAATTACCAAGATCTGAAATTATTAAATGTTAGAGAGTCTTCACATAGTTTCATAATTATTCGACTACTCATTGATCTTCACTTATATCTTTCGGAGTAGTTTATCATTTGCTCTAGTGCTTCACTTATATCCTTTTAGAGCATGGTGGTGGTTTTATTTTATAGAAATAGATGAACTCTCATGTTTCACTTAGATTATTTTGGGAGTCTTAAATAGCATGGTAATTTGCTTAAAATCCTAATATGCTAGGTATTCAAGAATAATAAAATTCTCTTATGAGTGTGTTGAATACTATGAGAAGTTTGATACTTGATAATTGTTTTGAGATATGGAGATGGTGATATTAGAGTCATGCTAGTTGAGTGGTTATGAATTTGAGAAATACTTGTGTTGAAGTTTGTGATTCCCGTAGCATGCATGTATGGTGAACCGTTATGTGATGAAGTCGAAGCATGATTTATTTACTGATTGTCTTCCTTATGAGTGGCGGTCGGGGATGAGCGATGGTCTTTTCCTACCAATCTATCCCCCTAGGAGCATGCACATAGTACTTTGTTTCGATAACTAATAGATTTTTGCAATAAGTATGTGAGTTCTTTATGACTAATGTTGAGTCCATGGATTATACGCACTCTCACCCTTCAACCATTGCTAGCCTCTCTAGTACCGCGCCACTTTCGCCGGTACCATAAACTCACCATATACCTTCCTCAAAACAGCCACCATACCTACCTATTATGGCATTTCCATAGCCATTCCGAGATATATTGCCATGCAACTTTCCACCGTTCCGTTTATTATGACACACTCCATCATTGTCATATTGCTTAGCATGATCATGTAGTTGACATCGTATTTGTGGCAAAGCCACCATTCATAATTCTTTCATACATGTCACTCATGAGTCATTGCACATCCCGGTACACCGCCGGAGGCATTCATATAGAGTCATATCTTGTACCAAGTATCGAGTTGTAATCATTGAGTTGTAAATAAATAGAAGTATGATGATCATCATTATTAGAGCATTGTCCCAAGTGAGGAATAAAAAAAGAAAGGCTATAAAAAAAGGAGAAGGCCCAAAAAAAGAGAAAGGCCATAAAAAAGAGAAGGCCCAAAAAGAAAAGAAAAGAGAAAGGCCATAAAAAAGAAAGGCCAAATAAAAAATGAGAGAAAAAGAGAGAAGGGACAATGCTACTATATTTTACCACACTTGTGCTTCAAAGTAGCACCATGATCTTCATGATAGAGAGTCTCCTATGTTGTCACTTTCATATACTAGTGGGAATCTTTCATTACAGAACTTGGCTTGTATATTCCAATGATGGGCTTCCTCAAAATGCCCTAGGTCTTCATGAGCAAGCGAGTTGGATGCACACCCACTAGTTTCTTTTGTTGAGCTTTCATACATTTATAGCTCTAGTGCATCTGTTGCATGGCAATCCTTACTCACTCACATTGATATCTATTGATGGGCATCTTCATAGCCCGTTGATACGCCTAGTTGATGTGAGACTATCCTCCCCCTTTTTGGCTTCTCCACAACCACCACTCTATTCCACCTATAGTGCTATATCCATGGCTCACGCTCATGTATTGCGTGAAGATTGAAAAAGTTTGAGAACATCAAAAGTATAAAACAATTGCTTGGCTTGTCATCGGGGTTGTGCATGATTTAAATATTTTGTGTGGTGAAGATGGAGCATAGCCAGACTATATGATTTTGTAGGGATAGCTTTCTTTGGCCATGTTATTTCGAGAAGACATAATTGCTTAGTTAGTATGCTTGAAGTATTATTATTTTTATGTCAATATGAACTTTTGTCTTGAATCTTACGGATCTGAATATTCATATCACAAGTAAGAAGAATTACATTAAAATTATGCCAACTAGCATTCCACATCAAAAATTATCTTTTTTTATCATTTACCTACTCAAGGACGAGCAGGAATTAAGCTTGGGGATGCTTGCTACGTCTCCAACGTATCTATAATTTTTGATTGCTCCATGCTATATTATCTACTGTTTTGGGCAATATTGGGCTTTATTTCCCACTTTTATATTATTTTTGGGACTAACCTATTAACCGGAGGCCCAACCCAGATTTGTTGTTTTATGCCTATTTAAGTGTTTCGAAGAAAAGGAATATCAAACGGAGTCGAAACGGAACGGAATCAACTGGAGAAGTTATTTTTGGAAGGAAACCTACCGGATAGACTTGGACCCTACGTCAGAATATGAAGGAGGATCTCACGAGGGTAGGGGGCGCGCCCACCCCCCTGGGGCGCGCCCCCCTGCCTCGTGCCCCCCCTTCGGTCCACTGACGTACTCCTTTCACCCATATATACCTACGTATCGTAAAACTTCCAGAATGGATATTAGATCGGGAGTTCCGCCGCCAGAAGCCTCCGTAGCCACCGAAGACCAATCTAGACCCGTTCCGGCACCCTGCCGGAGGGGGCAATCCTTCTCCGGTGGCCACCTTCATCATCCCGGTGCTCTCCATGACGAGGAGGGAGTAGTTCTCCCTCGGGGCTGAGGGTATGTACCAGTAGCTATGTGTTTGATCTCTCTCTCGTGTTCTTGAGATGATACGATCTTGATGCATCGGGTTCTTTGCTATTATAGTTGGATCTTATGTTTCTCCTCCCCCTCTTCTCTCTTGTAACAAATTGAGTTTCCCCTTTGGAGTTATCTCATCGGATTGAGTCTTCAAAGATTTGAGAACACTTGATGTATGTCTTGCCGTGGATATCTGTGGTGACAATGGGATATCACGTGATTCACTTGATGTATGTTTTGGTGACCAACTTGCGGGTTCCACCCATGAACCTATGCATAGGGGGTGGCACACGTTTTCGTCGTGATTCTCCGGTAGGAACTTTGGGGTACTCTTTGAGGTCCTTTGTGTTGGTTGAATAGATGAATCTGAGATTGTGTGATGCATATCGTATAATCATGCCCAAAAATACTTGAGGTGACATTGGAGTATCTAGGTGACATTAGGGTTTTGGTTGATTTGTGTCTTAAGGTGTCATTCTAGTACGAACTCTAGGGATGTTTGTGACAATTATAGGAATAGCCCAACGGATTGATTGGAAAGAATAACTTTGAGGTGGTTTCGTACCCTACCATAATCTCTTCGTTTGTTCTCCGCTATTAGTGACTTTGGAGTGACTCTTTGTTGCATGTTGAGGGATAGTTATGTGATCCAATTATGATATTATTGTTGAGAGGACTTGCACTAGCGAAAGTATGAACCCTAGGCCTTGTTTCAACGCATTGCAATACCGTTTATGCTCACTTTTATCATTAGTTACCTTGCTGTTTTTATATTTTCAGATTACAAATACCTTTATCTACCATCCGTATACCACTTGTATCACCATCTCTTCGCCGAACTAGTGCACCTATACAATTTACCATTGTATTTGGTGTGTTGGGGACACAAGAGACTCTTTGTTATTTGGTTGCAGGGCTGCTTGAGAGAGACCATCTTCATCCTACGCCTCCTACGGATTGATAAACCTTAGGTCATCCACTTGAGGGAAATTTGCTACTGTCCTACAAACCTCTGCACTTGGAGGCCCAACAACGTCTACAAGAAGAAGGTTGTGTAGTAGACATTAGATATTATGCTTCCCCTGTATCCCCAACACTTGATTGCACAACCGGAGAATTTCAGGAGTTTATAAGTGGGAATTCAAGTAGCTCTTAGGATATCTTTCCTACAGACGCATGATATGAGATTGGGGTTCGACGTCTAGTGGTCCACCTATCCACGGTTGGTTTTACAGTGGTCTCGTTGTGTCTTAAAGAGTCCTTGGCTATGCTGACTCGGGGACGCTTCGTATGTCATGTGCACTACCTTGTACATGATGGTGCTGTACGATCGAGCCCGTGTGGGCCCCACCATTAAAACTTCGGACGAAATCTCTATCATATGTTTGTTCCGGCTTATTCTGCAAGCCAATCCTTGTTTTTGTTTTGAGTTGTGGTATTCGAGTTGCTTCGAAGTCAAGTGTTGATTCCATACCTTGCCTAAGCGGTATTCTCATATTTCTATGGGAATACTAATCCTTCCTGATCATCGAGGTTGTCATGTCAATTCTTTCCAACCGGTGTGATTCTCTTCAAGATGATCCTATCATTTTTCCCATTCGCAACATCCAATCTCAGTTTTCTCAACGGTGTTTGTTTCATCCATCCCAAGTTGTCTTTGTTTTCCCACCCTCCCACCCTTGTTTCTTCTAGGACTCAGATCTCTTAATCGAGTATTCATCTTATGGATGTGAAGTCCATCCATTCTTTTCTATCAATATTCTTACCCAGTGGTTCTCATGAAGATGTTCTACAAGTTCATCATTCTCCATTCTTTTCTTCTCTGGTGGTTTCAATTCAAGCTTTGTCGAGCATATCCTCTCCTTGTTTCAAATGCTTTCCTATGTTGTTTCACCAAATAATCATTCACTTCTCGCTATTCAATTGTTCCGGAGTGCTGAAGATATCTTAGAAGATTCAAGTTTCCATTCTCAATTCGTTCAAGCTTTTGCAAGGATGTTACCTCATTCAAAGCCATTTAATTCAACCGGTGCAATCTCTCTTTTCAAGTAATCATTTCAACGGTGTATCTTTTGAGTGGGCCCTAACCCACGGGTATTTTCTAGGATCTTACCTGACTCTTCTTATTTTCCCGGAGTTATTCTCAATTCTTTTTCGAAGTTTGACATAAGAATGAATTATCATCAGTTAAATGCCTTTCTCAAAGATCTTTCAAATTCTTTTCATCGTTGGCTCAACCTTTCCATTCCTTATTCCAGAGTGTCATCAAACTCTCAGTTTCCATTGTTTCATCATTTCTTTTCCCGGAGTTCCAAGTTTTCTCGGTTATATCATCGTGAAAATCCATCTATTCATTACAAGTCTTCGCCGTGTGTTTTCAACTTCTCTTTCATTTCGATTGATCATTCTTTTGTTACCAGAGTTCTTCATGGAGGGTCTACATGATGGTTCATCGAAGATTTAATTCCTTTTCGAAGTGTTCATTGAGATTCTTTTCAGAGGAGCTCAAGCATTCTTCATCTTGCAATCCAGAGTGCAATTCTTTCTACCGTATCATTGGAGGTGGTATTGTGTCATTCTTGATAATTTGAGTTCATGTTTCATGATTCACATGTTGTCAAGAATGAGATATTTTAAATCCATCAACCTCTTCATTGGAGTTATCTTGGGTTATGTTTCACCTAAAGCTTTCCCTAAGGATTTTGCTATGGTGAGGCGTATAATTAACCCAAGTTCTTCATTTATCCTCCCAGCGAAATAAGTTTCTCGTCTTCTTGTTCATTTCAATCCAATCTATTGTTTCCGTTAGTGGCAGAATTTCACCGCATAATTTTGAGATGTTTTCCATAAGCCTACTACAAGTTTATTCGTTTCGTTGCTGATTTTTTTCAAACAACTCCGTTATAACCTTCTTGGAAGGGTGCTCTCCAAGCTCTTTGGTGGTAGAAGTTGTCATTTTCTTCTCCATCCTTTCATTCCAATGATCGATCCTGGATTCTTTCTCTCAGAGGCTTTGTGATGTTGATCTCTTCGACCCATAATCTTGTTTTTGTCAAGATCATGTTCAATTCCTTTCATTTACAGTCGGAGTGCTGTCCAATTTATATCATTTTTATTCCTTCTCTATCTTGTTTAACCGGAGTGTCGTCGTAATTGATCCTTATCGTTCCTTGTACATCTCGTTTCTACCGGAGTGCTTGCATGTACTTCTTGTCCATTGCAACCCTTTTCTTATGTCTTTCAACCTACAAGGTTCTAGTAATGTTCCTTGTTCCTCTTTCCTAATGGAGTGTTTTCAACTTCGCTCATCTCCGTTGTATTCTTTTCTCGAAATGGTTTAACCTTTCAAGGTTCTTTGGTTTCACTCGTTTGTCAAAGAAGCTACTTAGTTTTACCTCTTCTCTTTCTCTTCCATTTTCCCTCCGGTGCCATCCTAGATCTCAGGACGAGATCCTCTCGTAGTGGTGGAGTGTTGTGACGCCCCAAGACCGGAGCTTCAGATGCCTTCCAGGGTTTCCGGGTTTCGTCGTGTGATTTGTTTGGTTCTTTGCATTCATCATTGCATCATGTGCATTGCATTGTGTCATCATGCCATCATGTCATTTCTTTTCTTAAATCAACTGAATAAATCGTATGGATCTTCGGTCCACTTAAACCGAGGGAATTCACGTGGTGATTCTCTTTATAACATACTCTCCCAATATTAGGGAGCTATGATAAATATTCCATTTATTTGGAATTCACCTTAACACACTTGCATATTAAATCCCTTGGCCTTTTCTTCTTCAAGTGTTGACTCTCTAACCTTGCCATTTGTTCTTTCATCATTTTCCGGAGCTCCACCAAAAATCCGAACATTTTTGGGCACTGCTAAATCCAAGTTCTAGTTCAAACCCATTTGAATTAAATTCAAATGAGTTCGAATTTACATCCTTCAATCTTGGCCTTTTCTATTTTTCTCGGAACAACTCATTTTTATGAGTCCAGGAAAAATTATCTGCTTGCTCAAAATTTTCCCTAATCCTCTCTTTCTTTTTCTTCTTTCTAATTGTTTTTTCTGTTAAAAGAGTATTAGAGGGAGAGAGAAGAGAGCCAGCCTAGCCGACCTCTAAGGCCCATCCTGCGGCCCATCTAACCTACCTAACCCTAAACCTCTCCCTGGCCCGACCCCCATCTCCTCAGGATCTCCTCTCCCCTCGCGCCGCCAGAGAGACCCGCAGCCCGATCCCATCTCCCCTCCTCACCTCTCGTTCCTCCCTGCAGCGCACCCTGTCCCGCTCGGTTCCCTCGTCCTCCTCCTGCAGCAGTCCTCGCCCCACGCCCGATCCCGCGCGCCCTTCATCCTCCCTCCTCCTTTGGTCCAGGAGCCAGGCCAGAGCCCGTCGGCCTCCTTGCCGCGCCCACGGGGTCACCAGCAAGGCCCTGCGCCCGCAGACGTCCTCCGGCGCCCCAAGTCCCGCGCGACGCACCAAGTCTCCATGGCCGCGCCTCCTTCGCCGCCCGGACCCGTCGTCCTCAACCCCGCCGAGCTCCGTCGCGCCCCCCGCGCCCTCAAGTGTCTCGCGCCCTGCCACCATCCATCTTCTCAGCTGCGCCGCCGCCGTTTTGCAGAAGCTCCGCCTCCCTGCTTCGCCTCCGCCTCTCCTCTTGCTGCTGCTCGCTTGGACCGCTGCCCTGCCAAGACGAAGACGGCCATGTACCACGTCGCCTCGCTGGATCGTCGAGATCGTCTCAGTTTGCGCCAAGTACAGGGGAGGCCTGTGTGTTTCCGTTGCTTCATACCCGCTGAATCATCAAGGCCCTCTATTCGACTCCATGTACAACTACATGGTGAGACTCTATTCGACTCCATGTACAACTACACGGTGAGACGCCAAGTACCACGACTATAGTCGTTGCCCCGAGGACGCCGAGTATGACTACACACGACGATGCGCCAAGTACCTCTACCATGACCCCAGAACGTCTACGACCCGTGTACAACTACCGTCGCCAAGACCGGACCGACAAGTACCCCAACAACATGTGTACCACTACCGTCGACTCTCGAAGACTCCGTGGACGTCAAGTTTCACACCGTGCCCCTGAACATCTACGGAAACTTGTGAGACTAAGAACGTGAACGACTACCATCGTCACGAGAACGACTACTTCCCACAACGAACCGTGAACAACTACTTCCTCTACCATCGCCGAGTACCACTACTTCCCACGACGATTGTGAGCGACTACACCGCTTGACCCGAATCGTCCCTTTTGCACGCTTCGATGGTATAACCCCGAGACAACCGTCCGAGAACGTTTGCATGTGTTGTATGAGATGCACCCGTTGTCTGCATCGTGTCCGAGTTGTCACTTGCTCGGCCCTCCTCTTTTGCCGCTAACTCGTGGGACACCCGGTATTCGGGAGCGCCCCACCATCTTTTGCACACATCCGCACACTTCCCCTTTGCATCGGTATCTCAATCGAGTTACCGGAACCGGAACGTTGCCGTGGCACCGTTTTCGTTATCGTTGCCGTGGCACCCCTTTTCTTTCCACCACGGTGACAAATGCTTCTTTATGCTTTTGTCAACTTTTAATTAAAATTGCATAAAACTTGCACATGTCATCCGCATCATGTTAACAACATCAAGAATGTTTAAAATTGTTGTATGCATTAAATTGCTAAATGCACATGAGGATTTACCGGAATTGTTGTTTGATGTTTCCGGCCTCATTTAAAATGCCTAACTATGTTTTTCTACTCATGTTTCAACTCTTGTATGTTAATCAACATTTAATATTGTTGGGTACCTAAACGGGAGAGAACTAAATAATTGACATGGTGTTTCATCAATATGCAACTCGTTGCATATTGAGCTCCACTTAACTTGTAGAGTGTGTTTGTGCACTTTGCCATGCCATGCATATTTAGACCGGACATGCATCATACTTGGTTGTGCATCATGCCATGTTTATGTGATGGTTGTTTACTATGTTGTTTGCTTCTTTTCCGTGTTGCTTCTTCGGGTTAGTTCTGATAACGTCGCGTTTGTGAGGATCTATTTGACTACGTCCATGCATATTTAGACCGGACATGCATCATACTTGGTTGTGCATCATGCCATGTTTATGTGATGGTTGTTTACTATGTTGTTTGCTTCTTTCCGGTGTTGCTTCTTCGAGTTAGTTCTGATAACGTCGCGCTTGTGAGGATCTATTCGACTACGTCCGTTTGTCTTCTTCATGGACTCATTCTTCTTCCTTGCGGGATCTCAGGCAAGATGACCATACCCTCGAAATCACTTCTATCTTTGCTTGCTAGTTGCTCACTCTATTACTATGCATATGCTGCGATACCTACCACTTGCTATATCATGCCTCCCATATTGCCATGTCAAGCCTCTAACCCACCTTGTCCTAGCAAACCGTTGTTTTAGCTATGTTACCGCTTTGCTCAGCCCCTCTTATAGCGTTGTTAGTTGCAGGTGAAGATTGGAGTTTGTTCCATGTTGGAACATGGATTTTTGTTGGGATATCACAACATCTCTTATTTAATTAATGCATCTATATACTTGGTAAAGGGTGGAAGGCTCGGCCTTACGCCTGGTGTTTTGTTCCACTCTTGCCGCCCTAGTTTCCGTCATACCAGTGTTATGTTCCTTGATTTTGCGTTCCTTACGCAGTTGGGTTATAATGGGAACCCCATGACAGTTCGCCTTGAATAAAACTCCTCCGGCAAGGCCCAACCTTGGTTTTACCATTTGCCACCTAAGCCTTTTTCCCTTGGGTTCTGCAGACTCAAGGGTCATCTTTATTTTAAACCCCCGGGCCAATGCTCCTCTGAGTGTTGGTCCAAACTAGAGCACCGTGCAGGTCCATCCCTTGGCAACTTGGGTTACGTCGGCTCCTGTACGCTTAGCTCATCCGATGTGCCCTAAGAACGAGATATGTGCAGCTTCTATCGGGATTTGTCGGCATAGCGGGTGGTCTTGCTGGTCTTGTTTTACCATTGTCGAGATGTCTTGTAACCGGGATTCCGAGTCTGATCGGGTCTTCCTGGGAGTAGGAATATCCTTCGTTGACCGTGAGAGCTTGTGATGGGCTAAGTTGGGACACCCCTGCAGGGTTTTGAACTTTCGAAAGTCGTGCCTGCGGTTATGGGCATATGGGAATTTGTTAATGTCCGGTTGTAGAGAACTTGACACTTAATTAATTAAAATGCATCAACCGCGTGTGTAGTCGTGATGGTCTCTTTCTGGCGGAGTCCGGGAAGTGAACACGGTTTTGGAGTTATGTTTGTGCGTAAGTAGTTTCAGGATCACTTCTAGTTCATGACCGTGCTTTGCTTCTATTCTCGCTCTCATTTGCGTAAGTTAGCCACCATATATGCTAGTGCTTGCTGCAACCCCACCTCACTACCTTTTTCCTATCCATAAGCTTAAATAGTCTTGATCTCGCGGGTGTGAGATTGTTGAGTCCCCGTTACTCATAGATTACTTCAAACAGTTGCAGGTGCTGATGATAATTGTGCAGGTGACGCAACCGAGCTCAAGGAGGAGCTCGATGAAGACCGTGTTCGTTGTGTTGTTTCGTTTCCAGTTGATTAGTAGTGGAGCCTAGTCGGGGCGATTGGGGACCTAGCAATAGGGGTTGTCTTTCTTTATTTGGTTCCGTAGTCGGACCTTGATTGTATCTGGATGATGTAATGCTATATTTATGTATTGTGTGAAGTGACGATTGTAAGCCAACTCTTTATCCCTTTCTTATTTAGTACATGGGATGTGTAAAGATTACCCCTCTTGCGACATGCCTACTATGTGGTTATGCCTCTAAGTCATGCTCCGACACGTGGGAGATATAGCCGCATCATGGGTGTGACAAGTTGGTAATCAGAGCCTTCCCCGACTTAGGAGCCCCCTGCTTAATCGAATCACTGGCGTTGTTGAGTCTAGAAAAATGTTTTTGAGTCATATAGGATTATATATATCGGAGAGTAGGATTCTTTTTACTCCTCAGTCCCTTCGTCGCTCTGGCGAGGCCTCCTGACGTAGAGTTTTGACTCTTCTCTCCCCAAATTTCACGAATTTTTTTTCAGGATCACACGCGTATCTTGGAATCGTTCTGATGGTTTTGTGACGAGAACATTGTTCTTGGTGCCTCCTGACATTTAGGGGTTGTGGCAGTGTCCCGGGGAGTTGAGCTCCGAGGTGTTGGCATCACAATTTTATCGTTGCAGTTCTGGAATACCTGAGTTTCGCCGACATCGAAAATCTCTTTTATGCAGTTGTTGGTGAGATAACCTCAACGCCACCCAGTACTGGGGCGGGAGTTCGGGAGTATTGCCATAACTCATATAACGGATGTTTTTCGAAGGTTGAGGTAAATGATTTCCGAAGGTTTCTTGGTTATGTGTTGAAGGATGGATACAGTTGGATGTAGGATTTGCTAGTTTTGGGTGAGATATTGATACGTCTCCAACGTATCTATAATTTTTGATTGCTCCATGCTATATTATCTACTGTTTTGGGCAATATTGGGCTTTATTTTCCACTTTTATATTATTTTTGGGACTAACCTATTAACCGGAGGCCCAGCCAGATTTGTTGTTTTATGCCTATTTCAGTGTTCGAAGAAAAGGAATATCAAACGGAGTCGAAACGGAACGAAATCAACTGGAGAAGTTACTTTTGGAAGGAAACCTACCGTATAGACTTGGACCCTACGTTAGAAGATGAAGGAGGAGCTCACGAGGGTAGGGGGCGCGCCCCCTGCCTCGTGGCCCCCCTTTCGGTCCACCGACGTACTCCTTTCACCCATATATACCTACGTATCTTAAAACTTCCAGAACGGATATTAGATAGGGAGTTCCGCTGCCAGAAGCCTCCGTAGCCAACGAAAACCAATCTAGACCCGTTCCGGCACCCTGTCGGAGGGGGCAATCCTTCTCCGATGGCCATCTTCATCATCCCGGTGCTCTCCATGACGAGGAGGGAGTATTTCTCCCTCGGGGTGAGGGTATGTACCAGTAGCTATGTGTTTGATCTCTCTCTCGTGTTCTTGAGATGATACGATCTTGATGTATCGCAAGCTTTGCTATTATAGTTGGATCTTATGTTTCTCCTCCCCCTCTTCTCTCTTGTAATAAATTGAGTTTCCCCTTTGGAGTTATCTCATCGGATTGAGTCTTTAAAGATTTGAGAACACTTGATGTATGTATTGCCATGGATATCTGTGGTGACAATGGGATATCACGTGATTCACTTGATGTATGTTTTGGTGACCAACTTGCGGGTTCCGCCCATGAACCTATGCATAGGGGTTGGCACACGTTTTCGTCATGATTCTCCGGTAGGAACTTTGGGGCACTCTTTGAGGTCCTTTGTGTTGGTTGAATAGATGAATCTGAGATTGTGTGATGCATATCGTATAATCATGCCCACGGATACTTGAGGTGACATTGGAGTATCTAGGTGACATTAGGGTTTTGGTTGATTTGTGTCTTAAGGTGTTATTCTAGTACGAACTCTAGGGCTGTTTGTGACAATTATAGGAATAGCCCAACGGATTGATTGGAAAGAATAACTTTGAGGTGGTTTCGTACCCTACCATAATCTCTTCGTTTGTTCTCCGCTATTAGTGACTTTGGAGTGAATCTTTGTTGCATGTTGAGGGATAGTTATGTGATCCAATTATGATATTATTGTTGAGAGGACTTGCACTAGCGAAAGTATGAACCCTAGGCCTTGTTTCAACGCATTGCAATACCGTTTACGCTCACTTTTATCATTAGTTATCTTGCTGTTTTTATATTTCAGATTGCAAATACCTTTATCTACCATCCATATACCACTTGTATCACCATCTCTTCGCCGAACTAGTGCACCTATACAATTTACCATTGTATTGGGTGTGTTGGGGACACAAGATACTCTTTGTTATTTGGTTGTAGGGTTTCTTGAGAGAGACCATCTTCATCCTACGCCTCCTACGGATTGATAAACCTTAGGTCATCCACTTGAGGGAAATTTGCTACTGTCCTACAAACCTCTGCACTTGGAGGCCCAACAACGTGTACAAGAAGAAGGTTGTGTAGTAGACATCAAGCTCTTTTCTGGCGCTGTTGCCGGGGAGGTGAGTGCTTGAAGGTATATCTTTAGATCTTGCAATCGAGTCTTTTAGTTTCTTGTTTTATCACTAGTTTAGTTTATAAAAGAAAACTACAAAAATATGGAATTGAGTTTGTCTCATACGCTTCACCTTTTTAATATCTTTCGTGAGTATGATGGAAAGGATAATTGTGCTCAAGTGCTAGAAGAACAAATCTATAAAATGTTTGGCACTAAATATTTGAATGATGAGCATGATTGCAATGTTGTTAGTACGGATTCTTTGAATATCCATGATGCTAATGATGATTGCACTAGTTATGATGAAAATGCCTCCTATAAACATGTCAATTTTTGTGGAGTAGACTGGGTTTGCAAGTACACACCAAATAGGGAAGATAGATATTGCAAGAGGCATAAGTACTTAGAAACCAAATTGTTGTAAGAAGAGCTAGATGAATGTGCTGAAAATTTATCTTTTCTTAGCCCTACTTGTGAACTTTGCAATGAACGTGATCATTTTAGTACCCAATGCAAATTGTTTCTTGAGCGTATCGTGTCCAAAAATTGTGATGACTTGATTTCCCTTGCACATCATAATGAACTTAGTTTGCTCTTGGGTTATGAAGAAATCAAACGTAGAACTAAGGATATTCCAAAATTTGCCCTTGATAAAGTTCTTCATTTGATCTAGAGAAAATTTATATGTATTGCGCGGTGAATTGCATTGAAAATCCTTATATTGCCAATTACATAAAGAAAAGAAAACAAATAGAAGATGAAGAGACTGCTAATGAAAGGGAAGAGACTTCCCAATATTCTCCTATTATTTCTTATGATGAATCAGGTAACGAAGAGGATCCCTCTATTCAAGCAATCTCATTAATAAGGAGCTCCAAAAAGAGGATTGAACCCACACATGATGTGGTGAAGAAGAAGAAAAGAAAAAGGAAGAGAGGTAAAAAGGTATCTCTCCCAAATAAAGTTGCTCCTATTATTGCCGTGCCTCATGAAAATGATACACTTGATGATGATCTTGTTATGCCTATTGCTTGTTGTGATGATTATGATTGGGAAGATAATGACACTTCTTATGATCTTGAAAATCTTTTTGGCACTTGCTTGGAAGAATATTATAATTGCTATACTATTGGTGCTATCTATACTATTAATGATGAGAGTGATTATGCTTATGATATGAAAAGGCCCAAGCTTGGGGAAGCTATGTTTGATGAGGATGACATATTTGAGAATATATTTTCTGCAATTAATGTTTGTCCCAAGATTGGGGATGCTATGTTTAATAATGATGATATTTTTAGCCTCTCAAGTTTTGATATGCAAAGTTGTTATGATGATAGCATGCCTTCTACTTACGATGATTATACTGATGAAAGTGGGTTTGGAAGAATGTCAACTTTAGGAAGTAATGATCCCACTATTTTGGAGTATGTTGAATCTTATAATATTTATGAAAGTGGATTTGGAGAGGTCATGATTTATTTAGTGATGTATCCACTATCTTGGAAGAGGTTTCAATCGATTATGATGAGAACAAAGTTGCTACTTATGATGATTATTGTGATAAAACTTATGCTATAAAGAGTAGTGATGATTATATTTATAAAACTTGTCATGATTATGAGTACCCTTTCTCTGAACATTACTCCTTTAACGTGGAAACAATTTATAGTATTCAAGTCTCTTATGATACTCCCACTATTCCGAATGAGAAGAATTTTGCTTATGTGGAGAGTAGTAAATTTTCTATGCAAGTAGATCATGAAAAGAATTATTTAGGTGCTGGTTATATTTTTGAATTCATTCATGATGCTACTGGAAATTATTATGAGGGAGGAATATATGCTTGTAGGAATTGCAATAATATCAAATTTCTTCTCTATGTGCTTAAAATCTTGAAGTTATGCTTGTTTTGCCTTCCTATGCTAGGTGATTATTGTTCCCATAAGTTGTTTTCTCACAAAATCCCTATGCATAGGAAGTGGGTTAGACTTAAATGTGCTAGTAATATTCTTCATGATACTCTCTTTATGTTTCAATTCTTATCTTTTATGTGAGCATCATTGAAATCATCATGCCTAGCTAGGGGCGTTAAACGATAGCGCTTGTTGGGAGGCAACCCAATTTTATTTTTGTTCCTGGCTTTTTGTTCCTGTTTAGTAATAAATAATTCATCTTGCCTCTGTTTATATGTGGTTTTATGTGTTTAATTAGTGTTTGTGCCAAGTAGAACCTTTGGGAAGACTTGGGGAAAGTCTTGTTGATCATGCTGTCAAAAATAGAAACTTTAGCGCTCACGAGAATTGCTGCCATTTTTATTTGGAGAGTGATATTTAGTTAATTCTTTTTTCAGATGATTAATAGATAAATTCCTCAGGTTCAGAAATTTATTTGAGAATTTTATGAGTTCCAGAAGTATACGATTGATCCAGATTACTACAGACTATTCTGTTTTTGACAGATTCTGTTTTCGATGTGTTGTTTGCTTATTTTGATGAATCTATGGCTAGTAAAATAGTTTATAAACCATAGAAAACTTGGAATACAGTAGGTTTAACACCAATATAAATAAAGAATGAGTTCATTACAGTACCTTGAAGTGGTCTTTTGTTTTCTTATACTAACGGAGCTTACGAGTTTTCTGTTAAGTTTTGTGTTGTGAAGTTTTTAAGTTTTGGGTAAGGATTCGATGGACTATGGAATAAGGAGTGGCAATAGCCTAAGCTTGGGGATTCCCAAGGCACCCAAGGTAATATTCAAGGACAACCAAGAGCCTAAGCTTGGGGATGCCCCGGAAGGCATCCCCTCCTTCGTCTTCGTTCATCGGTAACTTTACTTGGAGCTATAGTTTTATTCGCCACATGATATGTGTTTTGCTTGGAGCGTCAATTTATTTTGTTATAATTTGCTTGCTGTTATTTAGAACAATGTTTTGCATCTTTTATTTCAATAAAATTGGCATTGATAGCCTTTACTATGCCTATGTTACAAGTATACATGTTGCTGTTTGAAAACAGAAAGTTTACCGCTGTTGCAATAATTCCCTAGAAAAGTAAGAATGTGATAAAATGTTGAAATCTTTTGCATATTAAGCTATGATAAATTTACTACACTGGGAATTTTATTTCATAATTTTTGGATCTAGAGAAGTATGGATGTTGCTGCATTCTTTACAGACTATCCTGTTTAGGAAGATTGCTGTTATGTTTGCATTGTTTGCATATGTTTGCTTTTTTAATGATTCTATTTGAGGATAGGACTATTAAATATGCAGAGGCATTTAGTATGCAATATTGAATAATTATTTTATTGATTTGCTACAGTAGAGTATGATAAGGTTTTTGCAATGGTTTATACTAACTTATCTCATGAGTCCTTGTTAAGTTTTGTGTGGATGAAGCTTTTGAGATTTAGGGAGACCATGATATGAGAGGAATTAAGGAGACACAAAAGCTCAAGCTTGGGGATGCCCAAGGCACCCCAAGATAATATTTCAAGAAGTCTCAAGCATCTAAGTTTGGGGATGCCCTGGTTGGCATCCCACCTTTCTTCTTCAACAACTATCGGTTAGTACCGATTGATCCTAAGTTTTTGCTTCTTCACATGATGTTTGCTATTCTTAGATGTCATTTTATTTTGCTTTGCTTGCTGTTTGAATAAATTACCAAGATCTGAAATTATTAAATGTTAGAGAGTCTTCACATAGTTTCATAATTATTCGACTACTCATTGATCTTCACTTATATCTTTCGGAGTAGTTTATCATTTGCTCTAGTGCTTCACTTATATCCTTTTAGAGCATGGTGGTGGTTTTATTTTATAGAAATAGATGAACTCTCATGTTTCACTTAGATTATTTTGGGAGTCTTAAATATCATGGTAATTTGCTTAAAATCCTAATATGCTAGGTATTCAAGAATAATAAAATTCTCTTATGAGTGTGTTGAATACTATGAGAAGTTTGATACTTGATAATTGTTTTGAGATATGTAGATGGTGATATTAGAGTCATGCTAGTTGAGTGGTTATGAATTTGAGAAATACTTGTGTTGAAGTTTGTGATTCCCGTAGCATGCATGTATGGTGAACCGTTATGTGGTGAAGTCGAAGCATGATTTATTTACTGATTGTCTTCCTTATGAGTGGCGGTCGGGGATGAGCGATGGTCTTTTCCTACCAATCTATCCCCCTAGGAGCATGCGCATAGTACTTTGTTTCGATAACTAATAGATTTTTGCAATAAGTATGTGAGTTCTTTATGACTAATGTTGAGTCCATGGATTATACGCACTCTCACCCTTCCACCATTGCTAGCCTCTCTAGTACCGCGCCACTTTCGCCGGTACCATAAACTCACCATATACCTTCCTCAAAACAGCCACCATACCTACCTATTATGGCATTTCCATAGCCATTCCGAGATATATTGCCATGCAACTTTCCACCGTTCCGTTTATTATGACACACTCCATCATTGTCATATTGCTTAGCATGATCATGTAGTTGACATCGTATTTGTGGCAAAGCCACCATTCATAATTCTTTCATACATGTCACTCATGAGTCATTGCACATCCCGGTACACCGCCGGAGGCATTCATATAGAGTCATATCTTGTACGAAGTATCGAGTTGTAATCATTGAGTTGTAAATAAATAGAAGTATGATGATCATCATTATTAGAGCATTGTCCCAAGTGAGGAATAAAAAAAGAAAGGCTATAAAAAAAGGAGAAGGCCCAAAAAAAAGAGAAAGGCCATAAAAAAGAGAAGGCCCAAAAACAAAAGAAAAGAGAAAGGCCATAAAAAAGAAAGGCCAAATAAAAAATGAGAGAAAAAGAGAGAAGGGACAATGCTACTATATTTTACCACACTTGTGCTTCAAAGTAGCACCATGATCTTCATGATAGAGAGTCTCCTATGTTGTCACTTTCATATACTAGTGGGAATCTTTCATTACAGAACTTGGCTTGTATATTCCAATGATGGGCTTCCTCAAAATGCCCTAGGTCTTCATGAGCAAGCGAGTTGGATGCACACCCACTAGTTTCTTTTGTTGAGCTTTCATACATTTATAGCTCTAGTGCATCTGTTGCATGGCAATCCTTACTCACTCACATTGATATCTATTGATGGGCATCTCCATAGCCCGTTGATACGCCTAGTTGATGTGAGACTATCCTCCCCCTTTTTGGCTTCTCCACAACCACCACTCTATTCCACCTATAGTGCTATATCCATGGCTCACGCTCATGTATTGCGTGAAGATTGAAAAAGTTTGAGAACATCAAAAGTATAAAACAATTGCTTGGCTTGTCATCGGGGTTGTGCATGATTTAAATATTTTGTGTGGTGAAGATGGAGCATAGCCAGACTATATGATTTTGTAGGGATAGCTTTCTTTGGCCATGTTATTTCGAGAAGACATAATTGCTTAGTTAGTATGCTTGAAGTATTATTATTTTTATGTCAATATGAACTTTTGTCTTGAATCTTTCGAATCTGAATATTCATATCACAAGTAAGAAGAATTACATTAAAATTATGCCAACTAGCATTCCACATCAAAAATTATCTTTTTTTATCATTTACCTACTCAAGGACGAGCAGGAATTAAGCTTGGGGATGCTCGATACGTCTCCAACGTATCTATAATTTTTGATTGCTCCATGCTATATTATCTACTGTTTTGGGCAATATTGGGCTTTATTTTCCACTTTTATATTATTTTTGGGACTAACCTATTAACCGGAGGCCCAACCCAGATTTGTTGTTTTATGCCTATTTAAGTGTTTCGAAGAAAAGGAATATCAAACGGAGTCGAAACGGAACGAAATCAACTGGAGAAGTTATTTTTGGAAGGAAACCTACCGGATAGACTTGGACCCTACGTCAGAATATGAAGGAGGATCTCACGAGGGTAGGGGGCGCGCCCACCCCCCTGGGGCGCGCCCCCCTGCCTCGTGCCCCCCCTTCGGTCCACTGACGTACTCCTTTCACCCATATATACCTACGTATCGTAAAACTTCCAGAATGGATATTAGATCGGGAGTTTCGCCGCCAGAAGCCTCCGTAGCCACTGAAGACCAATCTAGACCCATTCCGGCACCCTGCCGGAGGGGGCAATCCTTCTCCGGTGGCCACCTTCATCATCCCGGTGCTCTCCATGACGAGGAGGGAGTAGTTCTCCCTCGGGGCTGAGGGTATGTACCAGTAGCTATGTGTTTGATCTCTCTCTCGTGTTCTTGAGATGATACGATCTTGATGCATCGGGTTCTTTGCTATTATAGTTGGATCTTATGTTTCTCCTCCCCCTCTTCTCTCTTGTAACAAATTGAGTTTCCCCTTTGGAGTTATCTCATCGGATTGAGTCTTCAAAGATTTGAGAACACTTGATGTATGTCTTGCCGTGGATATCTGTGGTGACAATGGGATATCACGTGATTCACTTGATGTATGTTTTGGTGACCAACTTGCGGGTTCCAGCCATGAACCTATGCATAGGGGGTGGCACACGTTTTCGTCGTGATTCTCTGGTAGGAACTTTGGGGTACTCTTTGAGGTCCTTTGTGTTGGTTGAATAGATGAATCTGAGATTGTGTGATGCATATCGTATAATCATGCCCACAAATACTTGAGGTGACATTGGAGTATCTAGGTGACATTAGGGTTTTGGTTGATTTGTGTCTTAAGGTGTTATTCTAGTACGAACTCTAGGGATGTTTGTGACAATTATAGGAATAGCCCAACGGATTGATTGGAAAGAATAACTTTGAGGTGGTTTCGTACCCTACCATAATCTCTTCGTTTGTTCTCCGCTATTAGTGACTTTGGAGTGACTCTTTGTTGCATGTTGAGGGATAGTTATGTGATCCAATTATGATATTATTGTTGAGAGGACTTGCACTAGCGAAAGTATGAACCCTAGGCCTTGTTTCAACGCATTGCAATACCGTTTATGCTCACTTTTATCATTAGTTACCTTGCTGTTTTTATATTTTCAGATTACAAATACCTTTATCTACCATCCGTATACCACTTGTATCACCATCTCTTCGCCGAACTAGTGCACCTATACAATTTACCATTGTATTTGGTGTGTTGGGGACACAAGAGACTCTTTGTTATTTGGTTGCAGGGTTGCTTGAGAGAGACCGTCTTCATCTTACGCCTCCTACGGATTGATAAACCTTAGGTCATCCACTTGAGGGAAATTTGCTACTGTCCTACAAACCTCTGCACTTGGAGGCCCAACAACGTCTACAAGAAGAAGGTTGTGTAGTAGACATTAGATATTATGCTTCCCCTGTATCCCCAACACTTGATTGCACAACCGGAGAATTTCAGGAGTTTATAAGTGGGAATTCAAGTAGATCTTAGGATATCTTTCCTACAGACGCATGATATGAGATTGGGGTTCGACGTCTAGTGGTCCACCTATCCACGGTTGGTTTTACAGTGGTCTCGTTGTGTCTTAAAGAGTCCTTGGCTATGCTGACTCGGGGACGCTTCGTATGTCATGTGCACTACCTTGTACATGATGGTGTTGTACGATCGAGCCCGTGTGGGCCCCACCATTAAAACTTCGGACGAAATCTCTATCATATGTTTGTTCCGGCTTATTCTGCAAGCCAATCCTTGTTTTTTGTTTTGAGTTGTGGTATTCGAGTTGCTTCGAAGTCAAGTGTTGATTCCATACCTTGCCTAAGCGGTATTCTCATATTTCTATGGGAATACTAATCCTTCCTGATCATCGAGGTTGTCATGTCAATTCTTTCTAACCGGTGTGATTCTCTTCAAGATGATCCTATCATTTTTTCCCATTCGCAACATCCAATCTCAGTTTTCTCAACGATGTTCGTTTCATCCATCCCAAGTTGTCTTTGTTTTCCCACCCTCCCACCCTTGTTTCTTCTAGGACTCAGATCTCTTAATCGAGTATTCATCTTATGGATGTGAAGTCCATCCATTCTTTTCTGTCAATATTCTTACCCAGTGGTTCTCATGAAGATGTTCTACAAGTTCATCATTCTCCATTCTTTTCTTCTCTGGTGGTTTCAATTCAAGCTTTGTCGAGCATATCCTCTCCTTGTTTCAAATGCTTTCCTATGTTGTTGCACCAAATAATCATTCACTTCTCGCTATTCAATTGTTCCGAAGTGCTGAAGATATCTTAGAAGTTTCAAGTTTCCATTCTCAATTCGTTCAAGCTTTTGCAAGGATGTTACCTCATTCAAAGCCATTTAATTCAACCGGTGCAATCTCTCTTTTCAAGTAATCATTTCAACGGTGTATCTTTTGAGTGGGCCCTAACCCACGGGTATTTTCTAGGATCTTACCTGACTCTTCTTATTTTCCCGGAGTTATTCTCAATTCTTTTTCGAAGTTTGACATAAGAATGAATTATCATCAGTTAAATGCCTTTCTCAAAGATCTTTCAAATTCTTTTCATCGTTGGCTCAACCTTTCCATTCCTTATTCCAGAGTGTCATCAAACTCTCAGTTTCCATTGTTTCATCATTTCTTTTCCCGGAGTTCCAAGTTTTCTCGGTTATATCATCGTGAAAATCCATCTATTCATTACAAGTCTTCGCCGTGTGTTTTCAACTTCTCTTTCATTTCGATTGATCATTCTTTTGTTACCAGAGTTCTTCATGGAGGGTCTACATGATGGTTCATCGAAGATTTAATTCCTTTTCGAAGTGTTCATTGAGATTCTTTTCAGAGGAGCTCAAGCATTCTTCATCTTGCAATCCAGAGTGCAATTCTTTCTACCGTATCATTGGAGGTGGTATTGTGTCATTCTTGATAATTTGAGTTCATGTTTCATGATTCACATGTTGTCAAGAATGAGATATTTTAAATCCATCAACCTCTTCATTGGAGTTATCTTGGGTTATGTTTCACCTAAAGCTTTCCCTAAGGATTTTGCTATGGTGAGGCGTATAATTAACCCAAGTTCTTCATTTATCCTCCCAGCGAAATAAGTTTCTCGTCTTCTTGTTCATTTCAATCCAATCTATTGTTTCCGTTAGTGGCAGAATTTCACCGCATAATTTTGAGATGTTTTCCATAAGCCTACTACAAGTTTATTCGTTTCGTTGCTGATTTTTTTCAAACAACTCCGTTATAACCTTCTTGGAAGGGTGCTCTCCAAGCTCTTTGGTGGTAGAAGTTGTCATTTTCTTCTCCATCCTTTCATTCCAATGATCGATCCTCGATTCTTTCTCTCAGAGGCTTTGTGATGTTGATCTCTTCGACCCATAATCTTGTTTTTGTCAAGATCATGTTCAATTCCTTTCATTTACAGTCGGAGTGCTGTCCAATTTATATCATTTTTATTCCTTCTCTATCTTGTTTAACCGGAGTGTTGTCGTAATTGATCCTTGTCGTTCCTTGTACATCTCGTTTCTACCGGAGTGCTTGCATGTACTTCTTGTCCATTGCAACCCTTTTCTTATGTCTTTCAACCTACAAGGTTCTAGTAATGTTCCTTGTTCCTCTTTCCTAATGGAGTGTTTTCAACTTCGCTCATCTCCGTTGTATTCTTTTCTCGAAATGGTTTAACCTTTCAAGGTTCTTTGGTTTCACTCGTTTGTCAAAGAAGCTACTTAGTTTTACCTCTTCTCTTTCTCTTCCATTTTCCCTCCGGTGCCATCCTAGATCTCGGGACGAGATCCTCTCGTAGTGGTGGAGTGTTGTGACGCCCCAAGACCGGAGCTTCAGATGCCTTCCAGGGTTTCCGGGTTTCGTCGTGTGATTTGTTTGGTTCTTTGCATTCATCATTGCATCATGTGCATTGCATTGTGTCATCATGCCATCATGTCATTTCTTTTCTTAAATCAACTGAATAAATCGTATGGATCTTCGGTCCATTTAAACCGAGGGAATTCACGTGGTGATTCTCTTTATAACATACTCCCCCAATATTAGGGAGCTATGATAAATATTCCATTTATTTGGAATTCACCTTAACACACTTGCATATTAAATCCCTTGGCCTTTTCTTCTTCAAGTGTTGACTCTCTAACCTTGCCATTTGTTCTTTCATCATTTTCCGGAGCTCCACCAAAAATCCGAACATTTTTGGGCACTGCTAAATCCAAGTTCTAGTTCAAACCCATTTGAATTAAATTCAAATGAGTTCGAATTTACATCCTTCAATCTTGGCCTTTTCTATTTTTCTCGGAACAACTCATTTTTATGAGTCCAGGAAAAATTATCTGCTTGCTCAAAATTTTCCCTAATCCTCTCTTTCTTTTTCTTCTTTCTAATTGTTTTTTCTGTTAAAAGAGTATTAGAGGGAGAGAGAAGAGAGCCAGCCCAGCCGACCTCTAAGGCCCATCCTGCGGCCCATCTAACCTACCTAACCCTAAACCTCTCCCTGGCCCGACCCCCATCTCCTCAGGATCTCCTCTCCCCTCGCGCCGCCAGAGAGACCCGCAGCCCGATCCCATCTCCCCTCCTCACCTCTCGTTCCTCCCTGCAGCGCACCCTGTCCCGCTCGGTTCCCTCGTCCTCCTCCTGCAGCAGTCCTCGCCCCACGCCCGATCCCGCGCGCCCTTCATCCTCCCTCCTCCTTTGGTCCAGGAACCAGGCCAGAGCCCGTCGGCCTCCTTGCCGCCGTCGCGCCCACGGGGTCACCAGCAAGGCCCTGCGCCCGCAGACGTCCTCCGGCGCCCCAAGTCCCGCGCGACGCACCAAGTCTCCATGGCCGCGCCTCCTTCGCCACCCGGACCCGTCGTCCTCAACCCCGCCGAGCTCCGTCGCGCCCCCCGCGCCCTCAAGTGTCTCGCACCCCGCCGCCGTCCATCTTCTCAGCTGCACCGCTGCCGTTTTGCAGAAGCTCCGCCTCCCTGCTTCGCCTCCGCCTCTCCTCTTGCTGCTGCTTGCTTGGACCGCTGCCCTGCCCAGACGAAGACTGCCCTGTACCACGTCGCCTCGCTGGATCGTCGAGATCGTCTTGGTTTGCGCCAAGTACAGGGGAGGCCTGTGCGTTTCCGTTGCTTCATACCCGTTGAATCGTGAAGGCCCTCTGTTCGACTCCATGTACAACTACACAGTGAGACGCCAAGTACCATGACTATAGTCGTTGCCCCGAGGACGCCGAGTACGACTACACACGACGATGCACCAAGTACCTCTACCCATGACCCGAGAACGTCTACGACCCGTGTACAACTGCCGTTGCCAAGACCGGACCGACAAGTACCCCAACAACGTGTGTACCACTACCCTCGACTCTCGAAGACTCCGTGGACGTCAAGTTTCGCGTCGTGCCCCTGAACATCTACGGAAACTTGTGAGACTAAGAATGAGAACGACTACCATCGCCACGAGAACGACTACTTCCCACAACGAACCGTGAACAACTACTTCCTCTACCATCGCCGAGTACCACTACTTCCCACGACGATCGTGAACGACTACACCGCTTGACTCGAACCGTCCCTTTTGCACGCTTCGAAGTTATAACCCCGAGACAACCATCCAAGAATGTTTGCATGTGTTGTATGAGATGCACCCATTATCTGCACCGTGTCCGAGTTGTCACTTGCTCGGTCCTCCTCTTTTGCCGCTAACTCGTGGGACACCCGGTATCCGGGAGCGCCCCACCATCTTTTGCACGCATCCGCACACTTCCCCTTTGCATTGGTATCTCAATCGAGTTACCGGAATCGGAATGTTGCCGTGGCACCGTTTGCGTTATCGTTGCTGTGGCACCCCTTTTCTTTCCACCACGGTGACAAATGCTCCTTTATGCTCTTGTCAACTTTTAATTAAAATTGCATAAAACTTGCGCATGTCATCCGCATCATGTTAACAACATCAAGAATGTTTAAAATTATTGTATGCATTAAATTGCTAGATGCACATGAGGATTTACCGGAATTGTTGTTTGATGTTTCCGGCCTCATTTAAAATGCCTAACTATGTTTTTTTACTCATGTTTCAACTCTTGCATGTTAATCAACATTTAATATTGTTGGGTACCTAAACGGGAGAGAACTAAATAATTGACGTGGTGTTTCGTCAATATGCAACTCGTTGCATATTGAGCTCCACTTAACTTGTAGAGTTGTTTGTGCACTTTGCCATGCCATGCATATTTAGACCGGACATGCATCATACTTGGTTGTGCATCATGCCATGTTTATGTGATGGTTGTTTACTATGTTGTTTGCTTCTTTCCGGTGTTGCTTCTTCGGGTTAGTTCTTATAACGTCGCGTTTGTGAGGATCTGTTCGACTATGTCCGCTTGTCTTCTTCATGGACTCGTTCTTCTTCCTTGCGAGATCTCAGGCAAGATGACCATACCCTCGAAATCACTTCTATCTTTGCTTACTAGTTGCTCGCTCTATTGCTATGCCTATGCTGCGATACCTACCACTTGCTATATCATGCCTCCCATATTGCCATGTCAAGCCTCTAACCCACCTTTTCCGAGCAAACCGTTGTTTTGGCTATGTTACCGCTTTACTCAACCCCTCTTATAGCGTTGTTAGCTGCAGGTGAAGATTGGAGTTTGTTCCATGTTGGAACATGGATTTTTGTTGGGATATCACAATATCTCTTATTTAATTAATGCATCTATATACTTGGTAAAGGGTGGAAGGCTCGGCCTTATGCCAGGTGTTTTGTTCCACTCTTGCCGCCCTTGTTTCCGTCATACCAGTGTTATGTTTCTTGATTTTGCGTTCCTTACGCGGTTGGGTTATAATGGGAACCCCTTGACAGTTCGCCTTGAATAAAACTCCTCCAGCAAGGCCCAACCTTGGTTTTACCATTTGCCACCTAAGCCTTTTTCCCTTGGGTTCTGCAGACTCAAGGGTCATCTTTATTTTAAACCCCCGGGCCAGTGCTCCTCTGAGTGTTGGTCCAAACTAGAGCACCTGTGACGCCCGGATAATCAAGCTACAGTAATCCCCTCTTAATGATGCCATGTCATTGCTGTAATTTGCTAAACCTCACTTTGATCCACACCTGATTCAAATAAAATTTAAAATAAAGTCAAACTATTATTTCTTCAAACAGTAAAACAAAAATGTTTGGTGGGTTGCAAATATTCACTAACAATTTGTCATGAAATAATTAACATTTTCAAAATATAAAATTGCCCCTGGATATTAAAACAGTGGACCAACAACACGTTTTTATCCCATTTAAAAATAAACTCAAACTTAATAAATTATTTTGAACCCCAAACTTGTTGTGGCAGTGCACAATAATGCATAGTAATTATATGACAAGGTTTAATTTTTTACAAAAATATTTTGATGCTAAAAGAAAATACAAAACAATAGCTAAATAAATAAACAAAAAGTAAATGGAAAAATACTAGTAAACAGAAAAGAAACCTAATCTACCGGGCCCCTTGGCCCATTTAGCAAAAAAGGCCCAACCGGCCAAAAGGCCCAATTGTCACCCCCACTTCCCTTATCTCCCCATCCCCGAAACCCTATCCCCACTCGCCCATCCCACTCCCCACACATTCCCCCCCACTTCTCGATCCCCTTCTGGATCGGGGCACGACCGCGTCGACCACGCCCCACGGCGCCCCAACGCCGACGCCACCGCAACGGCGCCGCCCGGTCACCACCGCCTACCGCCGTCACCCCCCGGATCTGGATCGGGGCTCAACACAGCCCGCGCCAGTGCTGACGTCGTCGTTGCCGCCATGGATCCCGCCTCC